>NW_003852444.1:9754999-9767798 GCF_000181295.1 Otolemur garnettii
CTTTCTAGTCCCCCTAGGTCCCTCTTTCTAGTCCCCCCAGGTCCCTCTTCCTTTCTGAAAGGAAGATGGAAAAATTGATAATACCTTCTATTGACTGCCTAGATTCTGGTCCCCCCCCCCATAGGGGGCTGTGCTTGGATTCACTTGCAAGAGACATTTCTAAAGTCTCTTTCCAGTCTACTAATTTTGATGCAGACAGTAAAAGGCCATTGCCAGTCCATTTAGATAAACTCTCCACCCTGGGCTTGCGGAGGGTGTCTTTAGCACCTTTGCCCTTCCCTGACCCTGTGCTGTGGAGCTACCAAAATGTATCTCTCCTCAAATTGATTTCATTTACACTCTATTAAATAATAGGGTATCATCCAAGTTGAAGGTGGTAGGAATCTTCTTCTATAGCTAGTTTCAATAAACATGTTGGGGTAAAAAAGAAACAATATTTCATAGCAATTTAAAGCTGGAAGGGAGCTTGGGGATAACCTTAGCTGTGGAGCTGAGAGCCAAAAAATTAAATGGCACTAGTCCAAGGGCACTAGAAGTTAGTGGTAGGACCAAACCCTAGCTTGTCTTCTTTTCTTCGTCTTAACCATATGGACTCACTTCAAGAAAAGTCTTGAGAGACTGTCAGTCAGTCAACTAATTAAATATTTATTACTGACCAGGATCCATCCCCATTTCCCTAAGGAGCAGAGGCTAAATTGCCAACTCACTTTCACAAATAGGGATGTAAGATAAAGCACAGGGGGTCACAGATCCCCATGGATAAGACACGGACAGTACGAGCCTGATTGGAAGCAAGAGATACCTAGTTTATAGTGTGCATACTAGAGCTTATGGAAACTCTCAGTAACTAATCGTGACTTTAAGAGACAGCATAAAATCATGAACTGATTTTTTTTTAATCAAGGCTGTTTTTATACTTATATCTCCCTTTAAGCAAAGGCATACATATCAGGTGGAAATATGGCCCATTGGAGTGTCTGGTGTGATACAAAACAAATTAAAAAATGGAGAGGGTGTGAATGCAAAATTCAACAACTGGTAATCAGCATTGATTGTGAAAACTTAGCCAAAGAAAGATGTTGGCCCTGAGATTTTGTACAGAGCAAACCCGTGCTCCTAAGACAACAAAGATGGGGATGGAAGGGTTGGGACACTGAGCTGGATCTTTGGGTCATTTCCATTGAGGACAAGGGCAAGCACCTGTGAGTACAGCCAGCCTCTGTGAAGACGGGTTCCAAAGCCTTGTCCACTCAGGCACATGGTGTGTCCTAAAAAGGAAATAAATGGAAGAAAATGGGAACCCAGAAAGCATGGGATTCTGACACGTGGATCCGAGCCACTGAGTTGGTAAAATGTGGGCACCCCCATTGCTGTGGATGCCCCAGTTCTCAGCCCCTCCCAGGCGCTCCAGACAGTGAGGCCCCTTTGCTTATTAACTGCCTTGCTGAATACTTGCTTGTGCTCTTGTAGTGGCCTCTGTGTTTGAGTAGCTGCTTTGTCACCATAGGACCGCAGAAATGTCACGGCCCAGATTTCACAGACAGATCTTTCTAACTCCAAGGCTTTGCTTTGCCAACTTGCCTTCCACAGCCAGTCACACTCACCCGAGGTCCTGGCTGCGTTTCTGTGAATCATCAGCTTCCACAGGATGGTGGATACAGGGTGTGAAGGACTGAAGGTGGCATGAGGGAGCACAGGACCCGTCCCTTAAAGAAGAAAACCACTCAGAGGTGAACTGAACAGAACAGCATGGACTCACTGCAAAACTGACTCGAGCCCACAGACGGACACCTGAGGCACTCCGGAGAGGGTGGGAAGCCAGGGCTATGATGGGCCTGTATGGAAAATGTTCTCCTTTCATAAATAGAGTTTAGGAAAAACTATGTCACCCATATAGTCACTTTCTTTGTCTTTTGGTCATTAGCAGGCCAACAAAGACCTCTAGAGAAGACTGTGGCTTTCTGGCCGATTATCAGTTCATTGATCATCCTTGGATAACTTTACGAGTGACTGTTCCTACGTCAGGGAGAAGGTGGAAATGGTTCTATGCAGGGCCCTTCCACAGAGGATAGTTCAAGCTCCTCGGAAGCAAGGGAGACAGTGTGGTGAGGACTCAGAGACAGCGTAGGAGCAACAGGCAGTGGCCAAGGGTAGGAGAGCAGAAGGCCTGAGAATGACCGCGGGTTCACTGGGTGCTGGACGTGTCCAAATGCAGGAGAGTGTGTGGCCTGTGATGAGTGGCTATGGGCAGTATGGGGGGTCCTTCCACACCAAGAGTAACTAGACTGAAAATTTTCCCAAGGCAGCAACTGCTGTCTGTCCGGTGGAGAGTGGTTCTAGAGGTTGTGGGAAGCCCTGAGCCATGGAACTGGTCTTGGTCCCAGGCGCCCTGCCACACAGATGCCTCCTGTCCAGTGACACAGTCAGCAGGTTCAGGAGTTCAGTAACAGCACAGGGTGGGCTGTCCCCACCCACAGCCACCTCTCTACACAGACACTGACCTTGACTTCTGAGCATTGTCGTGTGTACCTAGAGATCACAGTGGTCCTTTACTCCCAAGACGATCATCTCTCCATCTTGATCTGGATCAACTTTAACTCATCTGGGCCACTCTGGACCCTTCGGCTCCTGAAGGGAGGAGGTAGGCAGTCTTCCCAACTGCCTGCCTGCCATCTCCACCAGGAGGTGTCCCAGTGTGGCAGGCCTCAGTGTCCCCCTGCCCACTGCCCTCCCTCCAGCTGCTCCTTCTCCAGCTTCCCCTGCCCTGTTTTGCCCAGTGGCTCAGGCGAGCCTGGAGTCATGGCTCACTCCTTTCTTTCTCTCACAGCCAAAATCTAACTCATCACTTGTCATGTTCCCAGGAAGCAGCCACATTTGGCACCTCTGTGTCACTGTTCTGCTCCTTGCTGCTACCAGCTACAGCCTGGGGGACAGAAATAACCTCTTCCCGGCCTCCTAACCCTCTCCCCCTCCTGTGCTCTGGGCTCTGTTCTCCACACACCGGCCAGGGGATCCTGAGAAGTGCAGACTGCATCATGCTTTCTGTCACATTTAGAATGAAATCCAGGGTCCCGAGAGTCGCCAGAGGCTTGCTGGTTGCCCCCAGGGCTCCGTCTCCTGTGATTCTTCCTCTCTCTCAGCTGGAGCCACACACTTGCCGTTCCTGGAACTCAGGGGCTCCCTCCTGCTTTGGGGCTCTTCCCACAGGCTGGGGCGGTTGTACTCCAGGAGTCCCCAAGTCTGTGCTGACCCTTCACTGTATTTAGATCTCAGCTGAACTGTCACCTTTGGGGGACTCTCTCTCACCATCTGCTGGGCACCAGCCCTCCCTGCACACGCTGCCACTCACTCTGCTCTGCTCTGCTTCCTCACGCCTTTCACCACTTGATATTATTTTACGAGGTTTCACTAATTTATTGAGTGCCCACCTCTTCTACTAGAAACCGTGAAAGCAGGGTTCTAGTTTGTCCCCTCTGATGTTTGTCCCCTCTGAATCTGATGTTGAAATTTGATCCCCAATGTGCTATGTGGGGCCTGGTGGGAGGTGTTTGAGGCATAGGGGCTGATCTCTCATGAAGGGTGTGGTGTAATGAGTGAATTCACAGAACTGGCTTTAAAGCCTGGCACCTCCTTCTTATGTGACGCCCCCCTGCCCCGCCTCCTGCCTTGATTGGAAGCTCCCTGAAGCTCTCTCCAGGAGCAGATGCTGGTGCCACAGAACCACGGGCCTAAGGAACCTCTCTTCTTTGTAAGTTACCCAGCCCCAGGGATTTCCTTTATGTGAGATAAAATGGACCAACAATCATCCTTCATCTGACACTGGATCTGTGAGGACACAGGACCTGGTACCCTGCAGCCTCTCAACAAATGCTTGTTGAACAAATCAGTGGATGAATAAGGGGGCAGAAGCTTGTTTCTCTCTATGAAATGCAACAGGTTTTGAAGAAATCAAAGCCCTCTTGGAGGGAAATGGCCCCGGCCATACTTTGTGCCTCCGGCTGCAATGACAAATCTATGCTCATGACCTCACATCTTTCTTCAGAACCTCCTTACAGACAGACTCCCCTGGTCCCTGTGGCCGACCTTCCTGCCTCCACCCATTCTCATCCTCCTGTCCTCCCCAGCCACCATCCCTCGTGGTCAGGTGAGCTGGCTCTGGCTTTCCGGCCGCCATCCCTCATGGTCAGATGAGCTGGTTCTGGCTTCCACTCAGCACATTTGCACTTCCTGGTTTGGTCAAGCCAAGGCCAGACCCCAGCTAACCACCTTGGTCTACAATCTGGAAATTGCTGACACTAAGGAGGAAGAGACTTGAATGGAAAAGAAGGAGAGGAGAAGGAGGGATGAGGGAGGGTCAGCTCTTCCTCATCAGTCCTTTGGGATTTCTCCCCCCTCCAACAATGGCAGTGGAGTGACATCTTCCAGCCCTTCCTGGGGATCGGGGGGTAGGTGGCTCCTCCCTGCTCTCCAGGTTCCTGTTTGGATTTCCAAGTTCCCCTATTTTAGATGAAGAATGAAGGATGGTCTGTGATGAAGGCAAGGTCATCACAGAGTCTATTTCCTTCTTCCTCAGGTGATGCCATGGATGACATTGAAAGAATCTAGCAAAAAAGTATTTTGTAAAACTTAAGATTCTGAAATGGAATCATTCATAAAATATGAGGCGACTCTAGAGACCAAATCACCTCTCTTCTTATTTGATCACTGAGGAAACAGAGGGGAAGAGGCAGGTAGTCACCTGCCCATGGTCGCGGAGATGGTGAGGACAGGGCAGGGCTGGGACACTCCAGAGCTGTTTAACGCAGCAATGCTGATTCCCCTCTCTCTAGCAGGAGGTCCAGTTCCCAAAATGTGCACAGACTTAGTCAGTCTTGCAGATAATTTCCCAAAATGGTTGAGCCTGCAAACATGTCCAGGGGCCTAAAGTTGTTGTTTAAAGGCTTGCCACGTTTACCCCCAAATTATCATCCTCTTCCTCTCTGTTTTCTGTCCCCTCCTACTCTTTTCAAATCTAAAATCTAAGCTTTCAAGTGACTGTTTAGAATTCAGGTATCAAGGTCCTCAGTTGTATCAATCTAAGACTTGTCAAAAACTTTCTTTCCTTTTCCTACCTTATTGGAAGAGGTGTCATTAAAAAAAAAAATTGGCAGTAAGTTTTCTCATAATGAAACTTATTACTTGAACTAAACATAGCTTCATAACTCAGCCCCAGACTGAAGGGAAAATAGCACAGTTCAGTCCAGGCCAGGCCATGGATCCGTGCCATGTGGGGTCAGAGTTACGTTTGTAGCTATTTCTGCCCCCAGGCCACCTCCTCCTTCATCTGTGTCACCTAAGTTTGGTGACCCTGGGGAGCCACAAATGGCTACCAGGCCAGCAGCTGGAAGCTCTGGCTCTTTCTTTGTGAAATCCTTTCCTCTCACCAGGGCGTGAAGTGGTCATTTAATAAAAAGCATCGTGTCACTTAGCCTCTACAAAGCCAATCATAAATCGTATTCCTGGAAAATCTATATTTCAGTAATCACATTATTTACATTTTTCATTTATTAATCCTATTAGGAATATTCCCTCCAGGAGAAGAATAAAGGTGGAATGAAAAAGCAAGACAAATCGGTAACTCTGAGAGAGAGAGGCGAAAAAACCACTCCACACAAAAGCCTGCTGTTTCCCTTGGGCATAGCCGATACATCACCTGTGTGCAAATAAGCTGTCTGAGTCGGTGTAGATAGGAGAGCACCTGCTGCTCAGAGCGTCTGAATGGTCCCAAAGACCCCAGGAGAGCCCAGCGGAGGAGTCTCTTGCATTAAGGAAAGCTACAGCCAACTGTATATTTTTTCAATCCAGTAATATCAAATTCAACAAAAAGTGTGGAGAGCATAAAACATGGTTAGAAAACAGACCATTGGAAGACCCAGCAGGCATGGGCTGTCTAGTAGGCTGCCTGGCGGTAATGAGTGTGCAGCCGGCTAAATACTGACCTGGCTGCCTCAGCCCCACGGTGAATACTATCGCCTCCATTCCAGCCCAGTTCCTGGCACGCAGAAAGCTGGGGATTAATGCTAGGCCACGAGGTTGTCATTGGTGTTTCGCCATCTGCTTGAGGAAATGCTACTCATCCTTCAGGGACCAGCTGTCACACTGTCGCTTCTGCTAAGGTATCCTTGTTCCCGCGCCTTCTCTGAACTCCTGCAGAATCGGCCTCGCTTCTCCTTAATGCTGTTATTGTTGTTTTCTCCCTGTCCCTCTCTGAGGTCCAGCAATGGAGTATGAGCTCCAGAAGAACTAGGATTTTTTTTTTTAAAGCCAGGTCCAAATTTTTTAAGGACTATGAGTTCTCACCCATGGCATGCCTCCCACAGGGACTGGCATCTAGTAGGGCTACGAGAAACAAGTGATGCAATCCCAGAAGTGGACCGTTTCCACGTGGTTTGGGGTGTTGGTAGTTTGACTTCTGTGTCCTGACTCAAGCATTGTCACGTCAGCGATGGGAAGATGTTATACGCCAGCTATGCATGAGAGAAGGGGAACTCTTCTCCTCTTGCCTTTGTGTTTTGGCCTTCTTGGATTTTGAGGCAACGGGAAGAGTCTTGGTCAATTTTTTAAAAATCAAGAAATGTATAAGGTGGAGGCGTAAGTCTCCAAAGTTAGAGTTTTTTCCCAGTTAAGTCCTCTGAGGTAGTAATTCCTATTCTAACTACCTCAGAGGACTCTCATGAGGTTCAAATGAGATAATGAGCCTATGAAAGCTCTCTGCTAGCAGGAAAGCATGATATGGGTGTAAGGTATTATTATCCCTTTAATCTTTCTAGTCTCATAATGGGGAAAATTTTCCAAAGACAAATTGGGAGCTCATTTCAGTTTCTCAGCTGCCTCCTGCTACACCACGTCCAAGACAATTAAATGCCGCAGAAGAGGCTGGCAGAATCCAAATAAACAGTAGTAGAGTGAAATAAATTTGTCAATGCTCTAGTGCTGTTAAAGACAGGTGAATTCTCCTCCAGCAGGCCGAGACACCAAGTGGCGTAAGAATGCTACAAACGCCATTCTGGGTAAGACCTTTCTCTCATGCATCCACGTTTTCTGCTCTTACTGTGCCACGAGGGCAGGAGGGCGTGTGCTTCCTGGCCTGGTGGGAAGCAAAGTCTCTGGGAGGAGACAGGGAGCTCTCCACACCCTCCTACCCCGTAGGGCCTGAGAGACTGGTTCCTCCAGCTCCTAGGAACAATGTGGCTGGTGGCTCTCAGGCCAGTCCCAATCTGGGCATTGCCCTCAGCCTAGGAGAGCCCCTTGCCTGGAGCCACAGTCCCTCCCACATCCAGCGACCATCAGTGGTGGGAATGGGGTAGCACAAAGGCTCCCTCGTCAAGGGGGAGTCACTCTGCAGGGCAGCCCCAGTGCTCTGCGTAAGATCTTAGATGCAATTTATTGCTGCTCGGCTTCTCCCTGTGCCTGGTCCTGTGTCCCAGGCCCCTGAAAACACTACTTAAGAAAGCTCCCACTTGCTCATCTCAGGTGCTCCACCTACCACCTTTTTCACAGTTCCGCTGCGGGTGGGCAGAGAAAGTGATCCCCAAATCCCTTAGAGAAGCTGGTGTGTCCCACGTTGGGCCCTGTCCCCAGACCAGTCACCTTGGCTATAAGCAGCCTTCTCCATCTTCCCCTGCGAGCGTTCTTTCCTGGCTGTCACCATGTGGAAAGGGTGGGAAATGTTAGGGCCACGTGCAGAAATAAATTCGTTTTAATACAACACGGTTGCCTTCCCAGTATCTCTTTCCTTTTCCTCCTTACTAATTGAACTCTGGGTTTTGTTTTTTTTTTTTTTTTTTTCCTTCCAGGTAGTAATCTTCCCAGCAAGAAATGAAAAAAAAAACAAACACGTAAAACTGTTTCCCAATCTCCTTGGCAGCTAGCATCAGCCACGCACACATTTCTAACTCAGCGGATAGAAGGGAAATAGGCTGCTTTCTACATTTTCATATCGTTCTCCTTTTCTTCCCGCCTGGAGTAGGGATGAGAGGTTAATGACCAAGAAGATACCCGTGTGTCGGGAGTATTTATCATCTGTGGCTGCATTAAAAAGAGAACTCCAAGCTTTAGAAGTTTTAAACATTTATTATCTCATACTTTCTTGAGCCAGGAATTATAGTGGGGGGGGGTCATTTCTGATAGATTCCTTTGGCCACACAGCCCAAATTTGGTGAAATGCAGGAAGCAACTACACAAGAGTATAAAAACCAGGGGGCAGAGCTCCCTTGCTGACCCCACGGATTCACATCTATCCCACATGCAAGATACAGTCACCCTCTCCCCGCATCTCAGAAAATCTCATCCCATTGCAGCACCAGTGTGCAATCCAGAGCCGTGTCATCTAAATTAGGTCCTGGCATGGATGAGCCCCTCAGGTGTGGTTCCTACAGCACAGCCCCTCAAAGCAGTTCCACCCCAACCGCACTTACTCTGTAGCTGTTTTAGTTTCATGACTTACACATGATGTGTCGGGAGGACGGGAAAAGAAGCAGCATTTGACCATCTAGCATTTCAATCTTCTCTCCACCTCCTATCCACTAAGACCGCAGTCCCTAACTCACCGGCTGTGGACGGGTACTGTCTAGGGCCTGCTAGGAACTAGGCTTCCCAGTAGCATGTGAGCAGTGGGAAAGCCAGTGAAGCTTCATCTGCATTTACAGCCGTTCCCCATCACTCATATCACCCCCTGAGCTCTGCCTCCTGTCAGATCCCTGGAAAAATTCTCATTCATGAAACTCATTCCTGGTGCCAAAAGGGTTGTAGACTGCTGTTCTAAAACTAGAGGGCACATTTGTGAACCTGTTTAAACACACACACACATGCACATGTATAAAGTGGAGCTCTAACCAAACAAGCAAGACAAAGAAGATGGTGCCCCCACAGGAATGCCAAAATGGATATTTTTGCAATGAGAATAATACCACAATCAGAAATGGAGCTCACGAGTGGCTGATGTAACAGACATCAGCTGGGGCTCCAAACTCTTCTTCAAGTGCCCCCAATCCCCTATCAGAAGTAGTGATAAGCAGAGTGCAGTGTGGAGCGGGAAGCTTTGTCAGTTAGGGACTGGGGAAGTAAGGGTTGGGCAGGAACGGAGTCACAGAGAGTCCTGCCAGGCAGCCATGTGCCTGTCATCCTTTAACATTTCAAGAAGGAGTCATGCCCCTGATTTTTCACAATGCTCAATGAAACATTCCCCATATTCTGCAAAATGAGGGCACAGAAGCACTCCTTGGTGAGAGCGTCTTCACTTGCTGAGGTGCTGTGCTGTGATCTGAGGTCCTGCATGCCTGCCCACTCGATGGCACACCTTGGGCATCCACATTAACTTCTGATATGTCTTGCAGGTATGGCGCCTAAACACGTTCTGTGTGAAAGTCGCACTTCAGTGTTCTCAGGGGACAACTCCAGGCACAGATATGAAAGCCAACCCTGAGGGCCACTCTGCTGCCTTGCCATATGTGCAAATGTCGTAGAGATTCTATCACTCTTCCTGTGTTTTTAAAGTTCATTCTACAAAATTAACTTAATCACCAATTGAGACCCTCATATTTTGTTCTTCAACTGAGGCCACTGAACTAGAATTTTAGACTCAACCCTGTCCCCAGGCAAGAGAAATGTATAGCCAATAGCTAGAATCAAACCACCCTAGCTATTAGACCCTGTGATCTTGGCTCCTTGGGTCCAATAATTGCCCCATGCCTTATTCCAGGTGGCTTAGTCCTTTCCATAACCTCCAATTCTGGTTAGATCCAAGGACTTCAGCGTGCCCTAGAGTAGGCTGACACTGTGTCTGACGATTGATGTCCTATTTTTGAACCTGAATTCTTAAGGACAGATCATGGCTTCTAATCTGTGAGATTCTTCCCTGGTGCCTGTGTATTTCCAGACTGACCTTTCTCTCTGCCACTTGGATCTGCTGGATCCTTCACTGCTCTCAGGTCAAGACAGGTGGCCTTGGGCTGCATTCCTCAGGTGTCAGACCACCTATGAGAGCCAGCATTCACAGAGGGAAGGGGGTCTGAACACTCACTCAAGTGTGCCTTGCCTGACAGTAAGATCAGGAAATGAACCCAACACCCCCTCACGTTTACAGCCCTTTTTTTCTCACATTAAATGACAACTTAAAGTTGAGCATTTCAAACAATTTCTTTCTGATGCTAAGGGCTAGAGCTGCCTGACAGGTCTTAGGGCCAGTCTCTTTGAGATTGTTTTAGTAACTGGCTAATTGTGAGAGCAGGGGTTCTCAACCTGTGGGTCGCAACCCCTTTGGGGGTCTCCTGCATATCAGATATTTACATTACGATTCATAACCAGTAGCAAAATTACAGTTATGAAGTAGCAATGAAAATAATTTTATGGTTGGGTGTCTCTACAACATGAGGAACTGGATTAAAGGGTCATGGCATTAGGAAGCTGGAGAGCCACTGGGCTAGAAGAAGACTGACCACCCTTGTCAGGCACACAGAGCCACATTTCAGGCTGTGAAGAGCTGATGGAGAAGGGGAAGGAGGCACCACGCATGCTCCTGACAGCCACAGCAATGGCTCCTCGGTACCTGGGCATGGCCACCACAGCTGCCTCCTGACTCAGTCGTTTGACGAGGCCACCTCCACCAACACTAGGAAAGGCTGCCACCTAAACAGAGAAGACTGACTTGGGTTTTGGTTATTTCCATTTGGGTGACCTGATATTTGTAGTTTTGAACCACTCTAGTTGACCCTTTAAGACAAGAATATTATCCCTCGTGAACCAAAAGTCAGATAAGGAGCTCTGGACAAGCCATTAAAACAAAGCTCCCGCCTTCACCTACAGATTTGAGGCTCTTTTGCAAAGCACCATTCTCCTAGAGTTCTCATAGATCCACCCCAGCCAAATTGCTGACCACAGGTCCTTAACCGAGCTGCCCGCTTTCAGACTGGCTAGCCCTTTGGACCTCCTGCAAGGCTGTGTGCCCAAATAATTTGAAGGCTGAGGGTGTGAACAAACTGTTTTGTATAGATGTAGAGAAGGTCCAAATTCCGGCAATTCCCTGATATGTGGCAAATTCAGGGCAGAATGGAAGCAGCAGGGCCAAAAGTAAGTTAAAAGGTGCCCTGCTGGACTTCCAGGGCTTCCAATAGGATGCTCTTTGCTTGCACTGAAGCACCTGCCAGCTCAAAGCACACGGTAACAGTGACAGCAACACCTGGGCAGAGTAGGAAAGGAAGGGGAGACAGTGGGTAGATTGCTTGGGCTCAGGAGTTCGAGGCCAGCCTGGATGGTTTGGAGATAGCTAACCAAACCGCATCAAATTACCAAGTACTCTGCTTAGTTGTTAAACTAAATGTTAACTAAATTCCTAGGAAGGGATTAGGCTCACCCAAGACTTTTGGAAGGGAGTGGGGAGAGGGAGGGTGAAACTGTACACCTCTCAGCCAGCGTGTCAGCCATCACCACTGAGATGAGTGGGGGCTAGAAAATCCCGGGGGACCCTCAGCATGGAGAAGGCCCCAAAGGGAGCTCTGGGAACTACAGGCAGAGCACGATTCTTCCCACACTGGTGTGGGCAGGCATGTGGAATCGATGGGACACATTCAGACACGCAGAACTTCGGGGGAAAAGGCAATTTCAGGAGAAAGCAGGCCTGATTAATGCACTGCAGGCTCAGAGAAGATTAATGTGTGGACAAGGAGGAGGCAATGAGTGTAATTTATTTAGACTTTCAAAAAGCCTCCACACCAAAGGCTATTTTTAAAAGTCACTGTACAATCGGGGTTTTAAAGGACTAGCTGTTTGAGGTTAATGCCAACGAAGACGCCTACATTCTCTCAGTGTCAGAGCCATGGACTATGAGTGACTGGTGACTTTTACCCTGCATAACAACTTCTAAACACATTCTCACCCCCTCTTCCCCTCAAGAAGTGACCTTTCTCTCCCCCCTCCCCCCCGTACCTGCTGAATTCCTATCTTATTTCACTTCATAGCCTGTGTGTGATTATACACGTGTATCTTATCCCCCAGTAGGCTGGAACCTACTTCAGGGTAGGTGCAGCGTCTGACCCATTTTGTATCCTACACGGTATTTATGATGAAGATTCTACAACCTACAGTGACTGGTTAATCATAAGCACGACATTTTACTGCAGTAGATACTGCACAAATACCTCAAGGTCCCAATCCCTGCATGGCCAACACCAAGGTCATCCCAGCCCACCACACGGCTGCTCTTTCCAGGTCCCTCTTAGTGAGTGCTACCACTACCCACTCACCTGGCAGTGGGCCCTGAGGCCTCCTGCTGGCTCACTTCCCATAGTCTACCCAGTCGGGCAAGTTCTGTCCATTCCTCCTCTCGGATGGGCCCACTCTGCTTCTTCTCCACGCCGCCTCCCTGAGCCTCCTGACTGCACCTGCAATACAACACATCCCACCCTGTAGAGTCTGTCAGTGTGCAGGGCGCTCCGTGACTTTCCCTGGTCTCCCCTCCAGCCTCAGCCTTTGTACTCTCTCCATCCCACTTGCCTTCTCTCCTTTCTTCATCTTCTTCTTGTAGTGAAATCCTGCTTCTTAAAATAAATGCCCCCTCTGCCACAGGGCCTTTGCATGTGCTATTTCCATCCCTCCTATGTCTAATACTCCTTCAGATTTAAACTCAATTAGTTCCCCAGGCTAGATCAAATCCCCCTCCTTTATGCTTTTGTCAGATTTTGTAATTCTCCATCAAAGCATTTAACACAATTATCATTTTATATTTATTTGGATCATTACCTGATTAGTGACTACCAACTTCTTA
>NW_003852444.1:9768431-9787476 GCF_000181295.1 Otolemur garnettii
CCAGCTCTCCAGCTCCCTGGTAACTCAGCTAACGCCTTTCACCAACACCCTCCACCTCCTCTTTTCCCAGAGGCCCCCATCTGGGTACTGGCCTCACTCAGATCACTCAAGTCTGCCTTTGGCCCCTACCCCATCTTAGCAGCCCCTCCCTTTCCCACAGATCCCTCATTGCCTTCTTTCGGCCCCTCCCCCACTGCCCCCACCAGCTAGCCCACAGCTTCTGAAGCCAGGAAGCCGGCTCCATCTCAGCTCCAGCAGTTCCAGGCCATGCGTCCCCTGCCCACCTTGCTTCACGCACACATGCAAAAATACTGTGGCTCTTTAAATTGCTATTATCACTTGTATTTTAGATGCGATGAGTCACCAGTTTGGCCCTTTCTACAGCACTACACAGTTAATTTCCACCCAAGGCTAATTGGATATCCTGCCATTTTCCCCACCAGTCCCCTCGGGTTCCCCATTCCCTACTTGGTCCCATAAATATTTATAACTGCACTCTAAATATTATCAGTATGTTTTGAAAAATAGGTCCAATTTTACCAGGAATCTGATATTATATTCGAGGCTAGTTACAGCCCTTCCTTCTTTGGTAGCTGATTTTGGAAGCTGGAAAAAAAAAATCCCTTCTTATCTATAAAAAATAAAAAAATCCCTTCTTATCTATAAAAAAATAAAATAAAAACTTGACCTCTATTCACCATCATAACAGTGTGTAGAAATTTTGCTTTAAATAATTAAAAATACTAATAAACTACAAAGCAGCCCTTCTACCCTGCTATAAAGCAAGAGTTGTCCATTTTAATGAGACACTGATACAGTGTAGCGATTTTGATGTTCCCCTGATTTCATTAAAATGGGATTATGTGTGGGCGGGTATATGTAGCCATAAGTACAAATTCAAAGAGCAAAAAAGTACAAAAGCTGTTTGAAAGTTAATTAAAATGGCCTTCAGGATTCAGGGGACATCCAGAAAGCAAACACCATCTTCCTGCCAACCCCCTCCCTGTCACCAGCATACTGTTTGGAGTCAGCCAGCATTTTTGCTCTTGGCGTCTCTCACTCAGCAGGTTAGTGGTCTGGTCTGAGGACGTGAATGCCCCCAGCTGCAGAGTCTTCAGGCAGCCATGCCCGTTTGACATCCTCCCCACCCAACCTGGGTAAACTAGGGAACCCCTCTGAGTAAATCCGTTCCTCATCAGTGAGGCCATTCCTAACCACCTGAAATAATAAAATAGTTCATGTGCAGGCGCACACACACACAATCACCACCCCATTACTTTCCATTCCTCTATGCTGCTTTATTTTTTTTCATAACACACATTACCACCTAACATGCTATGCATTTTTTAATTGACAGATTTTACTTTTTAGATCAGCTGTAGGTTTACAGAACACTTAGCAGAAGGCAACAAGAGTTGCATCCACCCGCTTGCCTCACCTGCACGGGGTCCTCTGTTATTATCACCTTGCACTAGGGTGGTGCATTGGTTAAAATTCATGAACCAAGATTGACACATTATTATTAACTAAAATCCAGAGTTCACATTAGGGTTCGTTCTTTGTGTTGTACGGTCCTACAGGCTTTGACAAATGCATAATGCACCATATCTGCCATGACAATATCACATAGAATAGTTTCACTGCCCTAAAATTCCTGGGCCCCTGCCCATCCATCCTTCCTCCCTAGCCCCAAACCCTTGGCAATCACTGATCTTTTCACTATGGCTGTAGTTTTGCCTTTTCCAGAATGTCACATAGATGGAACCAGTACATCACCTTTTCAGATCTGCTTCTTTCTGTTAGCAGTTTGAATCTGAGCTGCTCCATGTCATCATGTGACTTGAAAGCTCAACTCTTCTTATTGCTCAACAGTATTTCACAGTATGGACATCACACAGTTTGCTTGTCCATTCTCCTACTGCAGGACGTCTTGCCTGCTTCCAGTTCGGGGCAGTCAGAAACATCCCTGTGCAGGTTTTTGTGTGGACCTAAGTTTGCAACTCATTTAGGTAAATAACAAGAAGTACGCTTGCTAGATAGTTTTGCAAAAAACTGTCAAACTGTCGTCCAGAGTGGCTGTGCTATTTTGCAGTTAAGTTCTCCACATCTTTGCCAGCATTTGGTATTATCAGTGTTTGAGGTTTTAGCCATTCTAACAGGTGTGTGGTCACATCTCACTGTTCTAATTTGCAATTCCCCTAGAACCCAGCCTACCAGTAGTACGGAGAAATTCAAGATTCCTTTCTCATAAACTGTGTGTTATTTACTTCTTCATGCTCAAGGATTGGTGAATTGCTAAGCCAAGTAAGTACCCAGGGCATATGTGTGGAATGAGGCAGGGTAGAGTGGAATGGTGTAGAATAGTACAGAAAGCTGAGACAGAGTGGAGGTGCCTCTGGAAACTATGCAGATTTGGATACTGGCAGCTGGCCACGTGCAGAGAGTCTCCTGATCCCACAGAGGCCCCTCCCTGATGAGGGAAGGGGTGGTACTACAAAGGTCAGGGGAAGTGGTCATTGGGGTCAGTTTTGCTTCCATTCTCAGTAGTTCCTGAACACTTCTGTAGTTCCTAAGACTGGGGTTTGGGGTACAAACCCATCTGGGCTCATCTTGGGCACCTGTGGGGCACATGTCCCCTTGGGATCAATTTGTATAAGCAAGGACCAAGTAGACTGCGCAGGTGTGATTCACAGACAAGAGACCTGGTCCTGCTGTACTGATGACAATTGTGGGCTCTGTCTCCCCTTCTTTATCTGTGTCTGCGTCCCTGTTTGCTCATATCCAGCTCATACACAAAGTCAGGCCAAATTCTCTGGTTTCCACCAGAAAGTCCAATCAAACCAAGATCATTATGGTTTTTAAAGACGAGTAAAGATGTGTCACAGCGTGCAATCCCTGCTGTCCCACCACTGTGCTGGCTTATCCTTCCTCCTTTTCACCAAGACAAAATAAAAACATAAAGAAAGAAAGTGTGTTCTCTTCTTTTCTCATACAGAATAACTTTGGCTCTTCCTTGGAAACCTTGGCACCAGAGAACAGCTATGTTTCAAAGGAATTGACGACACAAGTGAGCTTATGAAAGTATCTTCCTCCAAAAGGCCAGTCTCTTCCTCAGATAAATTTTTGTACCAGCTACTAAGGGGATGGCAATAATTTTTTTTCATCTCATTGATGAAACTGGGAACTGGGAGATCTACCTGGGAACTGTGGCTGAGTGCAGTGAGGCATCTGTCACACGACCATCTCCTGGGCCAGGCCCTAGGTGCTCAAGGCTGAGTTCTGCAATAAAGGAGCAGGTCAAGTCTTGGCGAGCTTTTCATCATTATCCCCACAGAGCTCAGGGAACATAGGCCCCAGCTGCACTGGTTCCAGCAACTCTGCACTGGTGGCAGATAGTGCCAGAGGCTTCAAAAGTCCACATGACAACTCCCTCACTCAGATATCGAGGCCTTCAAATCAGACGTCAGCTGGTGGCAGCCACAGTGGCGATCCAAGTGAGGAGTTCACACCTAGATGCTGCTTTGGGAGTTGGCCAAATCTGGCATCATCTGATGAGCAGGGAAAGAAAAACTCTAGGAGTCACCATGTAGCGAAGAGAACTAATGCACAGAATTCACATGAGACACCCTCCCCTCCCCTCTGGGGCACCTTGAATGGGCTGAAAGGAATTTGTACTGAGAGATCTACCTTCTCAGCAGGGGGTAGCCAGGTGGCCCAACCAGGGTCTCTGTGTCAGATTCTGTAACAAATGGGAAATAATCCATCCAACAAAACATGGACTCTGTCCATTTCTCTTCCGCGGCACATAGCAGAGCAGCTTGTCTTGCTCAAGGCTATTTAGTACAACTTCAAAGTGTGGAGAAAAGAGCGCTCAGCTAACCTGGCTCTCTGTCCCCTCCCTAATGCTCTCCTGTCTTCCTTTCTACATCCTCTCTGGGGGACATAGATATAGGGACAATGTTACAGACGGGTTTTTTGAAGATCCAGGAAAGGGCAGAAACTGCTCCATCTCTGAGTAAGACGCTCCTAAATTTCCATAGCAACTTCTTCATCCCTGCCTCCTTCCCAGACCTCCCCGGCAACTCTGTGATATATGTGAGCTAAGATCTCAGCCGAGAGACATGCTGCAAGGTACTTCTGTAAGGTTAGAAGGGCCGTTCCCCTAAATCTCAGAGCAAGCCGGTGGCTTCATAGCCTGCTAAGTAGTTTAATCGTATTTACTATGTGTGAGCTAGAGCCTTCTCCCATCCACTCCCCACTTGTCATCAATATCCTTCTACTCCCCTTAGGTTGCAAATAGATGAGCCACAAATTGGGAAAGATAAAAAGTACGCTGAGAGTTGAGAGTTCATTGCTGTTCTAAGCCCCAACAGCACTGATGTGGGTACTGAATTTGTTTCTTATAATGACCTTCCCGGGAATACGCCTAAGGAGGAGAGGAAGGTTTGTGTTAATGGCGGTAATTCTTGTACTTGAGTTCATGGGGCCCAGGAGCTTCCATGAGACCCTTTTGTCCCTGCTGGCCCCTCTCCCAGGACTCCCTTCAGCCTAAGGCCAGCCAGGTAGAAGAGACCGTCTGACCCCAGGCCTTCTCCTCCTCAGCCCCATGACCACTGCGTCCTCCCTAGTGGGCAGGAATGAGCTTCTCATCAGCTTCCTAAAGGCTGAGTGTTCTGACCTCGGCATCTGTTCTTTCTTCCAAAGCTGAATGACAAGCATTTCTCTCCACACCATCTGCTTCTCCTGCCCCATCTCCTTTCCACCAGACTTCTAGGGCTTTTCTCTTCAGTATATTAAACCAGCATCAATCTGTAGCTTTCCCTCATATTGTGTATCCCGTAATTTCATACCTTTTACGTACCTCTCTCTCTCTCTTTCTCTCACACAGATGCACACGTGTATATACAATAAAAATATCCCTCCCCCAATACTTCAGCTGCTAGGCTCCCTTCTACTCACATAGTTACCCACTTGCTATTGCATTTTCCATAGTCCTGTGAGGAGAACCTCAGACTTGGAGTGACCACACTCTCCTATCAATAGCCCCTGATGTAGAGATGAGGAAACTGGGAATCAGGGTGTTTAGGGAACTTGTCTGATATTATACTGCAGGTGTGTGGTGGAGGTGAATCTTAATTCACAGTTCTTTTTTTAATTCTATAGCGTGTTTTCTTAATCTAAGGTCCAGTTATGGTACTGAGTACTTGGAGTCAGTCCTGACATCAACATTTAGTGTTGTACTATTTCTCCTATACTTGCCCATCTTCTACATAATAATTCATTTGTTTGTTTGTTTGTTTGCTTTAGCGAGAGGCAGTCTGTTTAACCCTTAAGCAGGCCGTTCCACATTTGCCCTGCTAGTCTCAGATGTCCTGGGCCTAATCAGTCCCAGTCGACAAACTCCCAATCATCACAACTCTCATTTCTTCCTTCAGAAATCAGATGGAGGAAACCTGCTTTATTTTTAGACTCAAAGTATAATACAAACTCATATTTAGAGTCATCCTAGCAGTTAATTTAGAAACTGTTTCCAAATGGTAGTGGTGTTTGTCCTTAATCAACAGAGCTAAAATTTGAATATAATTTTCCCAAACTTCCAATCCTGAAAATGAGAAAAATTTATGAATTGAAAATAATGAAAAAGATTTGTAATGACTAATGCATGCCAAAATTTTTACAATTCGAATAGATTTTTTAATAAACAATAAAACTCAATAAATATACATGATCTTGTTTCAATCAGATTTAAAGATATTTTTGTTTCCGAGTTTCATTGTTTTTCTGGGATCATATTAAAGGCTACAGAGTGACTTATTCCCAACCTATATTTCTGTTACTTGATTTAAAGGTTTATGCACCAAAGAGGCAAAAACACCCAGCACTGGAGCTGAGGAGGTGTAAATTTCAGATTGATAGCAATTAGCACTTCAACAGATACCAGGCTGACTAAGGTCCTTTTTCATATTGATATCAGTCTGCTCTCAAAATAACTTTTCTTCTGAACCTAGACTGCTCAAATGAATTTAATATTATTGGAATGTTTTGAAAATGTTCTTAGCTATTCTCACATTTTCTCCAAATGAACCTTATAGTAGTGATTATTAATATATTGCCACATCCAAAAAGTAGTCTCATCAGACTATTCACTGGGTCTTGAAAAATGAGTAAGCTTACTTGGGAAGAATTAACATTTTTATACCATTCAGTCTTATTATCTAGAAACATGGCATATATTTTCACCTTTTTAAAAGTATGTTTATCATTGGTAAATTTTCCTGCTTTCCCTCCTAAATGAGGCTTGTTTTTTACTTTCTTTTATTTTAAGTGATTTCTACTTTCATCTTTGCCATTTTATTTCTCTATTTTCCTTAGGTTTGTTGTAGTCTCACTAGTCTCTATTTTATTTCCAAAATAAGAAAAATGTTTAAGCCTATGAATTTACCTATTAGGAAAGCTTTGGCTACCTTCTATTAAACTTCATATGTGATTTTTTTTAAATTATTTCCCCTTGTTTTGTAATTATATTTATAATATTCTGTTGGATTTAACCATGGTTTAAATTTTTTTTCTACCAAATGTTCTTATCTTAGCCAGAGTTTAAATTTATTTCTTCAAACTTTTTGTTATTTAAGGGGTAGAGAATGTGACCCCCAAACAATTATGATAATAATGACAATAACTGGTACATATTGAGTGATTACTATGTGCCAACCACTATAAGCTCTGTAAATACTAATTTATTCCTTACAACATCCGTAGAAGGTAGCTATTATTAAACATTCACATTTTATAAGTTAAGAAACTAAGTTTCTATTAGTAAGCCAGAATGTGACCCAGAGTTTCTGTGTTGTGTTTTTCAGTTTTCATAATATCCAGGCATTTGAATTTATTGAGGTTATCATTGGGCCTGGTATTTATGATCAGCTTGGTGAGGCTCCGTAGAAGCTTGATAAGAACTCAGGTCACAGTTACCACCTTTGAAGTAGATCTATTAATTAACATTCTTTTGTCTTTATTTGTATTGCCTGCTTCACCAAAGACAGAGAAGTTTGTTAAAGTCTCAGCGATTGTGCTACCATCAGTTTCTCCAGATTGTCTGTGGAGCAACTAAGACGTTTATATTTACTAGAGACTGTCCCGTCATTGAGCCTGTTTTCCATAGTTTCGCTATCCTTTACTGCCTCCAATGTGAATTTTTAAAACTTCTTTCTTGGAGGTGGGACACAATTATAAGAGAGACTTTGTCTAACAAACTCAATCAAGGTAACCTGAATCTTTGTACCCTCAATGAATCCCAAACAGTAAAAAAAAAAATTCTTTCATTTTCCCTGTGAGCTCTTCTTATCGCTACCTTCTCCATGTTATCTCATCTGTTGCCTTTACATCTCAGCTGCTTCTCTCATTACTTTATTCTGTTTCCTACTTGAGACCTTATCTTCCCACATTTTACTAACAATGTCAAATTACCTTCTCTCTCTCACTAAGCCTTCTTTCTCCCCTCCATTATCTCTTTTTCCTTCTGTTTATTTCAATCTTAGTTCAGGACATGAGAGCATCCTGCATTTTATTCTTGTGACCAGCTGAATACTTTAGATTCCCTTTTCAGCTCTGAATCGGCTTGTGAATTAATGTGCATGACTCGTACCCCAATTCTAAGTTCTATCATGTATTTTGTATTAAACTTTGTGAAGGAAGCTTTGATTTCACCACTGCTTGAGTTTCTGACACTCTGACTTGTATAAACAGTAAAAGACAATCTACATTTGCATACTCTATCTCCACCTTGGTTTCCAACATTTTATCTCAAATGTAGATTCAGGAACCCATGAGGTCCATGAGAATTTTTGAATTCTGAAAAATTTATTATTATAGTAATCTAAGAGAAATTTATTACTGTAAGCATGTCTCAGAGATATTGTAGATTTGGTTCCCGACCTCCCCAATAAAGCAAATGTCATAAGAAAGCAGGTGAAATGAATGCTTTGGCCTCCCAGTTGGTGTATATGAAGTTATGTGGTCTTCTATCCAGTGTGCAAGAGAATTATATCTAAAAATGTGTATACCATAATCTAAAAATACCTTTTTGACAAACATGTCAACATCATTCAGTCCCTCAGTGAACTGGAATCTTGTTGCTGATGGAGGGTCTAGCTTCAGTATTGAAGACTGATGACTAATCAGGGTAGTGGTTGCTGAAGGATGGGGTGGCTGTAGCAATTTATTAAAGTAAGACAACAGTGAAATTTGCCAAATTAGTTAGATACTTATTTTCACAACAGATTTCTCTGTAGCACATGAGACTGTTTGATAGCATTTTACCCACAGTAGGACTTCTTTGAAAATTGAAACCAATTCTCTCAAACCTACCACTACTTTACCAACTAAGTTCACATAGTACTCTAAATGCTTTGTTGTTATTTCAACAATGTTCACAGCTTCTTCACCAGGAGCAGATTTCATCTCAAGTAACCATTTTCTTTGCTCATCCTAAGAAGCAACTCCTCATCCATTCAAGTTTCCCTTGAGTCGGATATTTATGCTCTACTACAAAATCAAGTTGTCTTGCTACTTCCACAACTTCTTCATTTCTCCAGTGAAGTCTTGAACTCCTCAAAGTCATATGTGAGTGCGGAAATCAACTTCTTCCAAATTCCTGATAATGTTGATATTTTGACCACCTTTCCTGAACCACAAATGTTCTTAATGGCATATAGAATGTTGAATCCTTTCCAGAAGATTTTCAATCTATTTCATCCAGATCCATGAGCAGAATCACTATCTACAGAAGCTATGATCTTAAAAAATTATTCTTAAAAAATTAAATTTGGAAGTCAAAATTACTTTTGATCTAAAGGCTGCAGAATGAATGTTGTATTTGCACACACAAAACCATATATATATTTGAGACAGAGTCTCATTTTGTCACCCTTGGTAGAGTGCCATAGCACCATAGCTCACAGCAACCTTAAACTCCTGGGCTGAAGCGATTATTTTGCCTCAGCCTCCCAAGTAGCTGGGACTACAGGTGCCGGTCACAACACCTGGCTATTTTTAGAGAGGAGATCTCACTCTGGCTCAGGCTAGTCTTGAACTATGTGAACTCAGGTGATCCACCCACCTCCTAAGTGCTGGGATTACAGGCATGAGCCACCACTCCTAGCCCACAAAAACAATATAAATCACTTTGTGCATTACCATCAGAGCTCTTGGGTGACCAGATGCATCCTCAATGAGCAGTAATATTTTGAAAAGAATCTTTTTTTCTGAGCAGTAGGTCTCAACAATGTACTTAAAATGTTCAGTAGATGAGGCTGTAAACAGATGTGCTGTCATCCAGTCTTTGTTTTCCATTCTAGAGGACAGGCAAAGTAGATTCAGCATAATTCTTAAGGGCCCTAGGATTTTTGAAGCCAATAAATGAGTATTAGCTTCAACTTAAAGTTATCACCTGCATTAGTGCCAACAAGAAAATCAGCCTTTAAGGGCAGCCATTGACTTCTCTTCTTTAGCTATGAAAGTCCTAAATGGCATCTTCTTCGAATAGAAAGCTGTTTCATATACATACAAATCTATTGTTTAGTATCACCATCTCCATCAATGATCTTATCTAGATCCTGTCAGTAACTTGCTGTAGCTTCTACATCAGCACCTGCTGCTTCACCCTACACTTTCTCCTCCTTCTTCTCCTCCTCATCTTCCTCTTCCTCCTTTCCTTAAACTTCATGAACCAACCTCTGCTAGTGTCAAACTTTTCTTCTGCAACTTCCTCATCTCTCTTAGACTTCATAAAATTGAAAAGAGTTAGAGCTTTTCTCTGGATTAGGTTTTGGCTCAAGGGAATGTTGTGGTGAGTTTAATCTATTCAGATCACTACAATTTTCTCCATATCAGCAATAAGGCTGGTTCACTTTCTTAACGTTTGGGTGTTCACTGGAGTGAACTTTTAATTTCCTTCAAGAACTTTCCCTTTGCATTCACAACTTGCTTTCAACTTTTCTTGGCTTTCAATACACATTTCTCACTAAGCTTAATCATTTCTAGCTTTTGATTTAAAGTGAGAGACATGCAACTCTTCTTTTCATCTAAACACTTAGAGGCCATTTTAGGGCTATTCATTGGCCTAATTTCAATAGTGTTGTGTGTCAGGGAACAGGGATGCTCAAGGAGCAAAGGCAGGGGGATGACTAATAGGTGGACCATCCAGAACAAACACATTTAACAACTAAGTCTGTCGTCTTATATGGGCACAGTTTGTGACACTCCAACACTATTAGCAATAGTAACACCAATGATCACTCTTCATAAGTGTGATTAATTAATTAATGTATTGGGTGAGGGAGGCCATGTGGAGAGTCATTTAAAGAATTCAGGTGGTATAAATCACCCTACTAAATATAATAATGATGAAAACATGTTTGAAATATTGCAGAAATTTCCAAAATGCAACACAGAGACACAAAGATGGTGCCAGTAGTTTTGTTCAACACAGGGTAGCCACAAACCTTCAATTTGTAAAAAGTCCAGTGTCTGCAAAGTGCAATAAAATGAAACACAATAAAAGGGGGTGAGCCTGTGTAAAGATTGGTCTCTGTGTTGCCATGACAATTCATAGTTGAAAGATATGTGCATGGAATCAGATTTCCCTTTATGTCTTCCACATTCCACATACCTGTGTACCTGTGCCATGGCCAGGTACAGAGAAGACATTTGTTTACCTGAAGAGTAAAGAAGTTTAGCAGATGGCTCCATTGGTGGGATCCTACTGTGTATGCAGGAAGAGCACCTGACAGCTTTGTGAGAGGTAAACTGAAAACCTCCAAATGAGTCTACCTCCCTCAAATGCCTTCCACACTCCTTGGCCACAGTGTTTGAAATTTCCACATTAGTGTCCTTTGTTTAAAGTACTAGTTTTAGAAGGAGAAATTTTAATTGCACCTATGTTTTCTTATGGGTAACCTATTAACATGCATTCCTATAATGGCAGAGATTATCATTGTACATGAATGTCCTCTATAATGCAAGTTTCTTGAGGATCTCAACCATCTTTACATATTTTGTGTGTGTTTTGTCCAGCTCTGCAAAGTTCCTGAACAAAGTAAGAGCTCAATAAAAGCAGGCCGAATAAATAAACGAATGAACAGCTTCCACCTGTGTCATCCCATCAAATGCTCAGATACAAAACCCAAATCCAGAGGACACCACGACTGTGATCTAGGAGGTCAGCTGCATAAAGTCAGCAAAGAGATGGTCCACAGGACACACTTGTCTCATGGGTATTCATGTTCACTCACGATTTGGGGCTGGTGAGAACAAACTTTTTGAAGAAGGACAATGAGAGATTTACCTATGCCCAAAATAGGTGCTGAGATGCCTCTTCTGAATCCAGCCGATTCAGCAAGGGGTTAATAGAAGCTTTCAAGCAGGCTAGATAATTAACAGGATTAAATCTCTACCTGTCAATTAAGCCAATATATTTGAGTATAATGCTATTTAATTCTGTACCAGGAACAGTGCAATAAATCAAAGTTTACAGATGTCTTCAGCAAGCCCTTGATGGATGAAACACTGTAACTCAGAGGTACATAGAAAATCTCAAATAAGATAACCTCCCATGTGATTAATATAGCTGTCTGCACTGGCATTGGCTCCAGAAGGTTCTAATCCAAACATGTTTAACATCACATACTTTATTGTGACAGATTTAGACACCTGAACTAACTAACCAGGCAAAATGGTGCTTAATTATACTGGCTCATTATGGACCTCAGCAATAAAGCTGGGACACAGAATTGTGTGTTAATTCCCATCACATCGTCACACACCACATGAATGATCCAGTGTCTAGAGGATGTTAAAGGGTCTGGTGCACAAATTGCAGGACAGCAATCTGATTCCACTAGAGGCCACCTCCCTTCTCTCTGTTCAGCGGTGCTTGTCCCCATGCCTAGTTCAGACAGACTGGCCAGCAAATGTATGTGACTGATCACCAGGAGAAAGAGGCACCTGAACATTACTGTTTCTCTGAACGTTTCCCCACTTAGAAAACAAAAGAATTGGGTGTCAAGTCTTTTTTTAATGTACAAAGGCTGGTTAGGACCTCCGTAAGTACATGTGCATGCCTGACATTGTTGTTTCAGAGGCTGAACAAAATGCTTGCCAAACTCTTGCATTTATGCTATAGTACAATGCCAGAAGCACAGTCCCCTAAACAGGTATACAGATTTGAGTGACATGTATTGGAAGGTGGCGAGAAACTTTCATACACAAAGTTCAACTCCCAGTCCTGCTTCTTAGCAGAACTTACTTATGGGAGACTTTTCTCTGTGTTCTATGAGTGTCAAAATATGCACGAATAATGCAAAATTTTCCAGTAAAATCAAGGTGTTTCATTCCACCATACTGAAGTCATAGTGTGACCATGCTGAGTGGGACTCAGTCGTTGTTTGATGATTGACTAATGGATCGGTACAGTGTGCCAAATATTGTGTGACAATGGTATGGGACAGAGATGAAGTACAATCTATACTCCTCAGACATGTCCCATTTATCTGGGGAGAGCAAGTTAATGTGTACTAAGAATCACAGTTATAGCATTGGCTATACAGAAAATAAGGATTCAGGGCGGCGTCTGTGTCTCAAAGGACTAGGGCGCCAGCCCCATAAACTCAGCACTGGCCAAAACCTGCAAAAAAAAAAAAGAAAGAAAGAAAGAAAATAAGGATTCAGTAAGGAGAGACACCAGCATTGGCTGGAATTAGCAAGGCTCCATGAAGAAGGTGTTTTTAAAGTGAATGTTTAGGAAAGGGAAAGATTTGGGCCAGGAGAGAAAATTGATAGGAGATAGGAGCTGGGAGAAACAACAGGAATTAATGTGTTGGGTGAGGGAGGCCGTGTGGAGAGTCATTTACAGAATTCAGGCTGCATATTGGTGGGAGACCAGGTCAGTGTGATAGAACCATGTTAGGAAATCACCCAGGACCTGAAACCAAGGGCAAGAGGGCAACATAATTGGATCGGGATGTGACCTGAGAAGAGGATTCTAAGAACCTTCATCTAGAAGGATTTGGAGAAAAACAACATGAGCTGAAGCAGGCAGACGGGAAGTTATCGCAAGATCAAGGAGTAGAGACATGAGCATCCTGACTATGCAAAGTGAAAATAGGAATAAGGTCTAGGATAGACCCCCAACATCCATCCTACCCAAGCACACATCATACACCTGAACTTACGGTTCTAAACGTGACTATTGTTTTCTCTCCACTGATCACTTTGAGATCCAGCATGTGACCCCCAATGACAAGTGACTTCTGGGGAAGATTTCCCTTCCTTAAGTAGAAACACAAGTGGAACAGTCTCTTTCCTTCTTCTGCATATTGTCCCATCTGGATGTGACATCTGGAACTATGGACCATGTCACTGTCAGCCTGGAAAGTAATCTTAGGTGAGCTAACCAACCCTAAGCCCCACAAACCTCCCAACGTGAGATAATTCTCATTCTACTTTGGGTTGTGGAGTTCTGCTACGTGCAGTGAAATAGCCCTAAATGATCCACAGTTTCATCTTCTGGAGATGAGGATGGATGAGTTTTGTAACGCACATTCAATGAGGAGGTAGAAGACACAGGAGTGGGGAGTGGTGACTCCAAAGTTACAACGTGCCTTGCAGTCTTTTAAAGTCCATCACTAAACAAAGCAAAAAATTTAAGTTATGCTATCATAAACTAAAGTTATTTATTTCTCAGATTTGCTAAAATTGGTGTTTTCTTTTATTTCCATCAGCAATGCCACTAACTCAAACAGGGATTAGTGTCTTCCCCGTTACCTTGTCTGCATAGTTATAAATGATGGCAATAGATATTTTGGTTATCCGGGGAGAATGCTGTGAGATGGTGGCTGAGCTTTTTATTTCTACTGTTATGTGTATGATTTCAGATCATTTTGAAAGCTCCCAATAGCTTCAACCAGCTAAGAGCACTCACTGTACCAGTCGGGATGAGCTAGGTGGTGCTGCAGTAACAATGTGACTAACTTGACTTTGCACTTCCCAGCCAGTGGCCTCAGGGTGGTGACTCAGTGGTCCAGGACATGTTGCTCTGTGGCTCTCTCAGCACTGGCTTCCATGATCACTATGACAAGAGAAGACAGGGTGGAGGTTCTCATCCCAGTGACATATCAAGAGTATCATTCCTGCTGTGACACTCCACTCAGAGCTCACTGGCCAGCACTAAACATGGGGTCTGCCTAATGGCAGTGAGAGTGGGGGTGTGTAATCATCAGTGTACCCCAGAGAAAAGAAGCACTGGGTATGGGTGAGCACCAGGGTCTCTGCCACACGTGTGGACATACAAGGTGTCCAACATGAGCTTTATGTGGCAGTCTCTAAAGGGCATAACCTAGTCCTGCTAGCTAGAGTCTGAAGAGAACTCTAAGGACTTTAATAAAAGGGGTGTGAATTGGGAACTAGAACCACTGAATAATGGCTCTCTTCTGGTGGACTTTCAATGCGCTGCCTGCCTCTAAGTCTTCTAACTTGGACAATTGTCCATCTTGACCATTGTCTTCCCTATGATTTTTAATTCCCTGAGCTCAGCACCAAGCAGGGAAAACAGAATCAGAGAAACAGTCAAGATAGGATGGAATTGGCTCCAGCTTGAGTAGGAAGAGTTTTGGGAATAACATTCCCAAGGAAATCAGATGTCTCGGGTTTAAAAAAGCTGCCCCATATGGGAGGTTTTCTGGGGAAAGTCCTAGATAGATAGGCATTATGCCAGATGCTCATATGTACAAACTATGAAGTGCTCTGAATCGCTTTGTGAATGGACATCACACCATGTCATAGATTTCTCCCTAATTTCTCAGTATTTCCTTCCTTTTTGGAGCATTGGGGCTGCCAGGGAAAGTCATTCTCCAGCCTTATGGGATTCACATAAGTGGGAGAGTTAGTATAACTAAATTTTTAGGCACAGACTGAGAAAGATACCCCAAAATGTAATTTAGACTCAGTATTTACCAACATCACATTTTATCAAAAGCTTTGAGCTCCCCTGGCAATCTTTCTATTAGATTGTTAATAAAAATATAAAATTACATCAGTTCTCTTGCTGAGATTTGGGGCATCACATTATTTATACTTCTCCTCCACAGGTTCAGGGGAAATGTTCAGACATGGGTGTATAAATGGTGGGGGAGAGGAGGGGATTCCTCTGCCCCTCTGTCACATTTTCCCCTCTGACCTCTTTTTGATCCTTTTATTAGCAACTCCTGCCCAAGGATCGGCTGATCAGAATAGAAGACATGCTTTAAGGCACAGAAGCAGAAGTGAGAATATCTGTCCCTAGAGCAAGTCACCTGGGCTCCTTCTCTCCTCCTTATTCTTGGGGGTGGGGGTGGGGTGGTGCGGCCTAACCAACCATCAGTAAAATGAGAATCTGAAGAAATGTAATCAGCTTTGCTCCTTCTTCCACTGTGAGCTGCTAGGCTAGCCACAGCCTGGACAGACAAGGCAGTAGACAGAGAACTCTGGAAACAAGACTCCAGACATTCTATGTTTAAGGAAAGTCAACTGGCTGAGTATGTTGCAAGTTCTTATAAGTTCTGCCACTTAATAGATTGTTCATTTTTGAACAAATAGCCGAATAGGATAATTTGATTTTGCATCTGATAATCTTTATTTTCTCCTGATCAAAATAGCCTGGTTTTAAATCCCAGCAGCACAGCCAACTTTCTGTGTGACCTCAGGCAGGTTACTCAGCCTCTCAAAGATTAGTTTCCTTATCTATAAAGTAGAGATGATGACATGATAATAATAATTCCGCCACCAGCATTGTTGGAAGGATCAAATGAGATAAGGTATCTCCTGATAATCATCAGAATAATGTTAAGAAATCGTATCTCTCCACACCCTCTTTCCAAGGTTGATAAGTTTGACTGGGGCACTTTTGGGTGCTTGTTTCAAAGTTCCTAATGACAGTGGCACACGGGGGATCATTTTGGCAACTGTGAGTTTCGACAAGCTCTTTCAGTCATCTGGTAAACGAAGACATCGTCTATCTTCTAGCTACGTTTTCCAGTTTTCATTTGATGGAAGAATCCCAGAAACAGGATCGTTTTTGTTTTTTTAGTGTGTATTATTATTTTTGAGCATTGGGTCAAACGTTAAAATGAGTAAAAAATTGTGCTTTGAACAGGCTCACTTTCAAACCTGTCTCCACCACCCCGTTCCTCAGTTTTGGGCCCTCTTTGGTAAACATTTTTATTATTATTTTTTTTTATGTATTAGGGTTTTTTTTTCCTTTCCATCTACAAAAGGTAGCATGCTTTACATAGTGCACTAAACCTCGCTTTTATCATCTAGCAATATGTCCTAGGGCTTTTTCCATATTAGAACACACAGAATTTCTGGATTTTTTTTTTCTTGTAACAGCTGTATGGGATTCCACCGTGCAGATGTACCACGCTTTATTTAACCAATACCCTATCGGAAACACTTAGGTTTTTCCCAATCTTCCATGATGTAGGAACAATACCACAATAAATAATTTCATACTTAAGTATCTCATGTGTGTGCAGATAATTGGGAAAATAAATTCTCAGAAGTGATTTTGCTGGCCCAGGGGGTAAACGTACTTATCATGTTGATAGATACTGCTATGTTGGTCTCCGGGTAAATTCTCCCATTTTCCACTCCCAGCAGCAATGTCTAAAAGCGTGAAACAAGCGTGTGTGAAGCAATTTAACAAACAACAAATGAGGATAAATAGTGAAAGTTAGCAGAACCGTGGAAAAGGAGCACTGGCACGTTGGAGACTCAAATTGCCTTGTGTGGCAGCAATGGAAAAGTTTTGTGTTGGTTGTACTGAAAGTCAGGGTGTGAGATTATGCGACTTGCAGCCCAAGCAGCCCTTGTACCATTTTCTCTAACAACAACGGCAGCTCACCCTTGTTTTCCACTTCATAGCCTACAAAATCTTTTGTGTATATTATCACAGTTTATCTTCACAAGATCACATGAAGTATGTGAGGGTAATAGAATTACTTGTCCTACTCATAGAAAGGTCAAGTGATTTATCCTAGGTGAAAAAGATGGAACCTCACAGTGCTGGGACTTTTTGAGACAGAGTCTCACCTAGTCACCCTTGGTAGAGTCATAGCTCACTGCAACTTCAAACTCTGGGGCTCAAGCAATCCTCTTTCCTCAGCCTCCTGGGTAGCAGAGACTACAGGTGCCTGCCATGGTGCACAGCTGTTTTTAGAGGTGGGGTCTTGCTTCTGTTCAGGCTGGTTTCAAACTCCTGAGTTCAAGCCTCAGCCTCCCAGAGTTCTGGGTTATAGGCCTGAGCCACCATGCCTGGCCCACAGTGCTGGGACTTAAGCCTCAACCTTCTGCCTCTAGATGCCGGGCTCCTTCTTGGAAGAGAACCGGGGTGAAGGCAACACATTCCTACCACCCAACAGGCATCCCTCCCCTGCTACCCTCATCCATCAACTTCCCATCCATCAACTCACTCACTGTCCTTCCCACTTTTCATATCGTTTTTCCTTAACCTCCAACTTTCTTAAGGGTGATGAAGTGGACTCTGACGCTGAGGTGCCTGCCCTCAGCATGCCTCTGATTTCAGCTACAGCTATGTGGGACAGCTCCAGTGCAGACTGGCTGGACAGTTTCCACTTCAAGCACTGGCCAACCTCTTCACTCTTCACCCAAGAAGGGGTCTTGGGGCACCTTCTAGAGCAGTGGTTCTCAACTTTCCTAATGCTGCAGTGTATTTTCATTGTTAAAAAGGGGTCACGACCCACAGGTTGAGAACCACTGTTCTAGAGCAACAGGATTTCATTCAGTCTGGACATGTAGCTGAGGGAGTATAGAGCTCTGTGGATAATCAGCCACTGGGGCATGGGAGTCAGAGGATTAATGCCTCAGTGGCCATTTTGGAGAGGAAATCCAATGAACGTTCTACAAGGTTCCTCAATGAGATCAAGCCCCAGTTGCCACTGCTGTAATGAGTTCCATGAGACACACCCGACGGCTTTTCCTCCTTCCATATCACTGTCTTTCTACCCCCTCACTCCTGCTTCTGGAATCTCCTCCCAAAAGCCATCCACACAGAAGTCTTGGTCCAGGCTCTGCTCTCAGGGCAATGACAACCAAGGCAGGAGGGTTTATGTTTCAGGACACATCAGTACATACAGGTAAATAACCAGGTAAGTTTCTGGGCATGGGAGATCTGGGAAGGGAGATGCAGAAGCTGTCCTGGGCAGTAGAGAACTGGGAGTCAGGTAAGCTGAGCTCTTCTTGGTTTTGCCTCTAATTACGTGAGCAAAGTCACATAATTTGACTTGAGCAAGTCATTCCTGTTTCCTTTTACATAGAGTGGAAATAGTAAGCAGTCCCTGCTGCCTCGGAGGGCTGTTAGGAGTGTTTGTATCCAATTTAACCTCCACGAGGAGATCAAGGTTCTCTCTTTCCAGCACCTACCCCATCCACCTTCTGAGGACAGTAACTGATTGAGTCAAAAGCTCATTCTTGGACCTTGAGTAAGAGGAAAGGGCTCTTAGGGGGAGGATTAAAAGGTTAAAATTCCTATTCTCTAAGTGAAGTGCCTTCCTTGTGTTGTCTTGTCTTGGAACTGTTCTTACCTTGGAACTTCTTGGTTATTCTTTTTTGAGATGGCCTCAATCTCTTCCTCCTCCTTGTATATCTGATGTAGTAAGATCTGGGGGTACTCCTACTTGGAAGGCTCCTGCCTTTGGGAGCCTCAGAGGACCAAGCCGGTGCCCCATAAAGAAGAGGTATCATGTGGGTGGCTGCTCCAGTCTCTAGGAAGAGGGGCTCTGAGGGCTACGACTCAGATGGCCAAGACCACCTTGTGTGCCTTGGGGAAATGTACATGAGCACCCTTCACCTGGCTCCAAACTAGGCCCCAAACTTGGGGTGCCAAGGGAATCGCTGATAGTCGTTCCTGGCCCAGCAGCTTGCCAGGGAGGAGGACCATGTGGACAGGGGGGCTAATGCAGTCAGTGTGCACATCGCAGGCAGGCATCCCCTG
>NW_003852444.1:9787634-9788202 GCF_000181295.1 Otolemur garnettii
TGTGTTACTATGGAACAGAAATGAGGAGGTCATAGAAAGCGGAGTTTCCTGCCCTTTCTTCTTTCTCCCAAAGCTTTGCTCAAGTCCCCACACCCGCAAAGCCTGTGGGGAGGAAGCTGTGGTTGCCTCTTGACCCACAGAAGGTTGTGAATGATCCTCAGTTTTTAAGGCCTGAATATAGCAGGCACTCTCTCCTGCTGCAGCTATGACTTCTGATGTGGGAGAGGACAGGAGGGTGTTTCGGCCTGAGGGCCAGACACTGTGTATACCTCGAACCCAGCTTCTCACCCAGACTGGGCAGGGTTTTTCCTGGTGGACTGGCAGGGTTGTGGGCATCAGGGCTAGCCTGGGGCTTGACTTGGCCACAAGATACTGGGGAGTTTCTTCAAAATCTGAGTCTGCCCATGAGAGTGTGGAGTACGTGAATGTCTGTTACAGTGGGAAGAGAAAGGCTCTTTAACATGGAGCCTTCCCTGCTTGGCTGCTTTGAATATCAGCCACTGTGCTGTGTGTGAGGGTTCAGTGGCGGCTGCTGCCAAAGAAGTCAAATGTGCAGCAGACTTAGGTT
>NW_003852444.1:9788892-9793069 GCF_000181295.1 Otolemur garnettii
AAAAAATCAACTTAAGAATAATCTGTGTATAAAGAAATGCTACCTAGGGGAAAAAATAAATTTCTAGGTAATCTACTTTCATGTTAAGAGGTTTTCTTCCTTTCCTTTCTCTCACTTAGACATTTGCATAGAAACGGAATCACAGTTCATCTGCTTCTGCCGTCTCCCTTTGTGTCTGTATTCTTGCCTGCTCTGTGACATGACAATCAGTTGCTGTGGAGATGACTGCATGTGTCAGGAATAGAGAATTTCATAATTCCAGGTGCAGGATGACTTCCGCCATCCTCAGTTGCTAGTTTCTATGATAGTTTGGGCTCTTTTGCTGCTCTTGTAGGAGTGAGAAAAATCTCTCGTTGAAAGGAATTCTTCAGATTAAAATGTTTGAAGCTCAGTTCATTTTTTTCTTATTCTCCCTTCATAGAGACAGTACCCACAGAAAGTCACTGCTACTTTACAGCAGGCAATTCCAAAGGCTGGCAGGAGGATAGCTCCTGGTTTTCAGTCTTGCAGAAAATTAAATGGCCCGATTCATTCACGAATAAAACATTAGTAACTATTATTCCAGGGCCCTGGGTTGACCTCTGTCTCTCCCCAAACATATTTCTCAACCAACTGAAATTTCATAATTAAACATTCCTTGCTTGGTCACCTGCTAAAAATGGCAAAAGCTTCCTTGGAGCCCCCACTTCACCCCAATTACCTAGAAAAATATAGGGATCAGGGTCCTGGTGGGTGGGCTGTGGGCGGGAAAAACACGAGACACAGAAATAGAGAAAGGGGCTGCTGGGGTTACTGGAACCAATGTATCCTTCTTAGACGTTTACTTGAAGGCAGGAGACTGAATGGCAGAAGCTGGTGGTGACCCACCACCATTTACCCACTCTGTGCACCTGGAGTCACCTACAGCTTTTTTGGACAGGTCCCATAGAGGGTGGTGGCAATTACCTCCAGCACCTGTTTCTATCTGCTTGAAGGTTTCTTCTGGCCTCCTAGCAGGAGCATAGTCAGTTGATCAGTGGGGTGGCTAAAAGTACCAGGGAGTTGAAGCCCCAGGTACAACCTGTAGACCAATAAGAGATGGCGCTCGTGACTCAAAACCCAGCTTCCTGTTGCCTCAGTGGAGCAATTGTGAAGCATGTTCCTCAGGCCTCTCAGAGGACCCCAGAGGGACTGAGTCTTGGTTGCCCATGATGACAACCTTCTCATCCACCACCCCCTTTATTGGTTTTGCCCCTCCCATCTCCCTGTCCTGCCCGCTCACCTTTCTTCCTGGAATCATCTCCTCGTCCCCTAATCAACCCCTTATACCCAATTCCTTACTCAAGGTTTGCTTCTGAGGGAAAATCAAGGTGGCGTCTCTTCTCAAAAGAGAACAACGCATTGATGTCCCACCACATCAACCCATTACCCTAAATCAATTTCTCCTAAGTCCTACAGAGAAGCCTCTGCTGAAGTCCTACCCTTTTCCTGGCTGTTCCTTGACATTGACCTCTACATTTTTTATAACAGTCTTCCCCTCCCTGGGCAGTTTTGGGGACATTTTCCCTGCCTAAATCCTTAGAAACCCCTGAGGCTAGTCCTTGACATTTTTGACGAAGTGATCTGCCAACCTTGTGACCTCCTGGGGGGGTTGTATCATCTACTTTTCCTCTCGGCCATTCTGTTTAATTGCCTTATTAAATGCAAGTCCAAGCCAATGATATTATCAGAAGATGCAAAAATAAAATTCACCCTTGAGTTAACCTGATGACCCTTGGATTCTCTTTTGCTACAAATAACAAATGTTAGTAGCAAGAACACCTGCGCAGATAGAGCATGATTAAAATGAGGGAAACCATGATGAGGGGTCGGGGGTGAATGACTCTCTTGGTGGAAGCAGGGGTAGTTCTCATTTTCTATTTTAATGAAAAATTGTCAATTTTTCCCTCTTGCAGAACAAATAGAATTGTGACTTTTGATTCACAATTTATGTAATTGATTTCTTGGATTTTTGACAGCTCTATCATGTTTTCAATAAATATCTTTTCCCTCTCTAGGAAGTTGGTCATACGATATTTGGAGTGGGTGGTTTGGGGAGCCCTGATTATTTTTCTTTCTTTCAATTCCAAGGCAATTATCCCCTAAATCATTTATGTAGCCCTTAGCCAAGGACACATTGCATGTTTAATTCCTCTTTCTACCTGCAAAAGCCCAGAACCCCTGGGCAATGCCTTATGCTTCTCCCAGGAACTGATCATTGTTAGTCATCTAAAAATATATAAGAAAAATAATTTTTCCTGGATATGGATGAGAATATTGACACATTTCTGAAATGCATTCTAAAATTCTCTGTCTTCTTCCAGAGGGAAGCCAGCAGAACTGGGTATCAGAGATTGCGCCTGGCAGCCGCTCAGTTCTGTGCTGAGTTTAGATTTTCTGCCTTCTTCCTCAGTGGTCAGGCTGCTTGCCAGCTCTTCTCCCACAGCTTCCCCTTTGAATACCTCCCCCTTCCACACTACAAGACCCTTTCAGTGCCCTGATTAGAATCTGCTCCAACCTAAGAATCCAACATTCCAGAAGTGGTTTGGCTCTAAGTGCCCAAGGCATCTCTTGTCTGCCCTTTGCTTATGGACATAGCCAGTGCTCAAAGGTCAGGAGCTGTCTGGGGCAGAACATCCGTACATATGCAGGGTTGGGCAGGTCTGGGCAGTGCCTGGGCTGTGTTAAATGATGCAGAGAAAGGAATTGTTGACACCTCCAAACCAGTGTAAAGACTTTGTGTGCTCTGCTGTGACTAACCCAACTTCACTCCCAGCTCTGGTTTACTATGATTCCAGAACTGGGGAAAACAAGGTGACCCCCTTCTTCAGAATCCAGCACGGCCTTCTGAGCAATATCAGATTTGCCCACACAGGAAAACTTTGCTCCTCTCAATTAGTTAGCTTTGCTTTGGCCCACGGCCAGAAAACATCATCTTTACAGGCAACTTCAGAGCCATCCTAGATCCTAGATCCACTGCGAACCCGTTTCCTACTAGAGGTGGGATGGCAGCATTGAGGGTCACATTCTACTTTTCTTTAATGAATATAAAATGGATTTTTAAAATGTTTTATATCTCTTTTGTACAAATTAATTATTTTGGTTAATATAGGCAAATTGCCATTGCACAAAAAATAAAAAGAGAGCTCTAACTGACTAACTGATCTTATTTGTAATACAAGATCTTGGGAAATTTGAGCCAGATCATTAGTGAGCATTGGAATTCTCCATTTCAATGGATTCAGTCATCCCAAGGCTTCATGCACACATCCTCTCCTGCAGTGTCACAACCCACCAGAAAAGCCTGCCCTGACTAAAAGAGATTCAAAGAGTAGCTTTGGTTCTACTTTGATGGAAAATCCCAAGAAAGTTCCATTTTCATGGATATTTAGGTGTGGCACATTCCCAGTCAGAAACAACCTATGAATCCATGCCATAGGTGTCCAGTAGTGAGTGTAGGTGGAAAGTTTCTGCAGCTGAATAAAGTTAGCTCCAACTCAACAATGGCCCAGCCCAGCACAACCATGGAGGACAATAATGAAACCAGCAGTTCTTGGAGAAATATTATCAGCTTAATAGTAGCCTGAAATAATGCATGTTTTTAATCTGTAGTACACATAGATAACCTGTGAGTTCAATGTTAAACTGAGGTCTGTGTGGAGATTCCATGACTATAAGACTAGCCACCAATGAAGAACGTGGCATCTCTGATATACTATGGAGACAGATGATGCCACTGAGTGCTCACTGGGGCCTCAGGCTCTACTTAATTCATTTTATAGATGTCTCAGGAAGATTACCTAACACAATCTTTTGGTAGGAAGTATGGAGAACCCTCGAAGAACTCAAGCCAGACCTCCAATTTGATCCTGCAATCCCATTAGTGGGCATCTACCCAGAAGGAAAAAAATCCTTTTACCGTAAGGACACTTGCACTAGACCAGTAGTTCTCAATCTGTGGGTTGTGACCCCTTTATAACAATGAAAATACACTGTGGCATTAAGAAGGTTGCGAACCACTGCTCTAGACTGTTTATTGCAGCTCAAGTTACAATCGTCAAAATGTGGAAACAGCCTAAATCCCCACCAACTCCGGAATGGATTAACAAGCTGTGGTATATGCATACCATGGAATACTATTCAGCCATTAAAAAGATGG
>NW_003852444.1:9793283-9795946 GCF_000181295.1 Otolemur garnettii
AGGGGGTGGTGGGGGAAGAGGAGAGCAGAGAGAGGGAAGGAGAGAGGAAGGTGGGGGAAGGGTAGAGCAGAGAGAAGGAAGAAGGGAGCGGAGTGGAGGGTCATGGTGTCTTGCACACCTTTTGGGGGCAGGACATAATTATAAGAGGGACTTTACCTAACAAATGCAATCATTGTGACCTGTTTTGTTTGTTTGTTTGTTTTGTACCCTCGATGAATCTCCAACAATTAAAAAAAAAAAATCCAATGATTTCCCCACTGCCATTGAGGTGAAGTTCAAGCCTTCACGGCTTACACAGCGGCATGTGAGCTCACCTCATCTTACTCACTCTGTCATCTCTTACTGCCCTTGTAGCATCTCCTGTCTCTCTCTTGTCTCATGTGTCTCATGTCTTGTCTCTACCCTTGAACTTCATGCCTTAGCAGCATTTCACAACTCGCCATTTCCTGAATATTTGAGATGCTCTCCAGGACTCGTTATACAGTTTCCCCTGTGTGGATCTTTCTCTTCACCACCAACCCCCAGGTTCACACCCTCAGGGGTGTGTCAACTCCTACTAATCTCTCCAATTCCTGCTTTGATATTATTTTTTCAGGAAATGCCTGGGAAGTCAGACCACCACACTGAATGCCCACCCCACAAGTGAGCCTCCTTCCTGATCTAATGCCCCCTGGATCACCCATCCTGTTATCCATCCCGACTGATGTAGTTGGCTGTCTTTCCCACAAGGGACTAAGCTCCTTGAGGGCAGAGACTGAATCCTGTGTATCTTCTGCAGGTGTGGCATCTGGTAAGCAGGGAACAGATATTTGTTGAATGAAAAGAATACAACCTGTGTTTACAGTATGAGGTCTGCTGCTCAGGATGGAATGAACCACTGGAAGGACCCAAGAACTGAGCACTTGTGGATCTATGAGGCACTGCCCTTTTCTTGAGGAATTATTCCTAATTAGAAAATGATGCCCCTTATCAAAAGTGTCAAAAAAGTTAGAGCCGGGCTGGATGTGGTGGCTCACACCTGTAATCCCAGCACACTGGGAAGCCAAGGTAGGTGGATTGCCTGAGCTCAGGAGTTCAAGACCAGCCTAAGCAAGAGGGAGACTCATTTCTAAAAATATAGCCAGGCATTGTGGCAGGTGCCTATACTCCAGTTACTCAGGAGGCAGAGGCAAGAGAATTGCTTGAGCTCAAGAGTTTGAGGTTGCTATGAGCTATGACACCACAGCACTCTACCAAGGGTGACAAAGTGAGGCTCTGTCTCAAAAAAAAAGTCAGAGCCAAATGTGTAAGGCTCTTAAACATGGAAGAAGAGGGAACTGTATCCCTTATCAAATGGGAAGTTCAGACAGACCATAGATCTAAATGTAACTTCAGGTAGGAAATGCCCACTCATGGATTAGCACTGCAGGGATAAGTGAATATTCCTCATTTAAGAGCCTTGCCACAATCTGGAAATCAGAATGTCCTCATAGCTTGGGAAGCAAAGAGGACCACATCCGGGGAGGAGACTTGTCAGATCTGCTTGCCTGCTTTCCTGAGACAGAAGGGAGATGTCTTCACATGTTTATCCAGAACTTGGGAATCAGTCCCCTACTGTGCTCCATCCAAAGGTTGAGCCACCACATCCCAGTACATTCTGGAATCTTCCGAGGAGATTGGCTCATAGTGACTCATCCCGCCATGCTCTGCCCATCTCTGTTTTTACCCTTTGAGTTGACATATGGGGACAAATACCTCTGGGTGAGCCAGTTTCCAGTGATAGGAAGGGCTTCCTACTACAGTGGGAGAATGCAAAATTTGGCAACTGAAGACCTGAATTTTAGTGCAAGTTTTGTAATGACCTTGATTGTGCCTATGTCTTTCTGGGCCTGGAAGTTGAGGTGTTTGGGGCCAGGCCACTGCTGAGATTCCTTCTGACTATCACTTCTAGTCACTTCTAGAATTACAAAGCCCTGTGTTTGGCATTGTTTGGGAATTGTTGAAATATAAAACATTATTTCAGTCTGGAGTCAAGTTTCTGAGGGAGAAAAGGCAATCTGGAATGGCTCTCTCATTCTTCCATACGTATAAATGCCAAATAAAAGCTTACTACCATATCCCGTCAAAGATAAAAGACTTCGGGAGAGATGAGACTTCAGCTGGTCCTTAAAGTAAACCATCTAACAAAGGCCCCTGGTAAGAAATGGTCCGTGCTGTGAGTCATGGCCAAAGTGTAGTAACCTTGACTGTTCCACTAGAGTCTGAGAGGCTCCCTAAGGGGTGAGCACTCAGTAAAGCTTGTGGCATGAGAGGAGACATAACAGGATATACTGCATGCATGCCCAATGTACCGTTCACCATCATACTTGCCTATGATTCCTTATTCAGAGATTAAGTCTTTTAGCACTTTTCTCTGTGATGTCACTATTAATAATACTTTTAAAAATCACTTTAGATCATCATAAGGATTGTGCACCTATATTTGCAAAAGATGTTGCCATTAGTTCATGAAAATGGAGTCTTAATCTCTGACCGTCCACCCTGGAGGAAGGTGGGAGGGTGCAATGAAGCTAGACCGGCACCCAGTCAGGATTAGCCCCCACATCCCTGGAACCTGGCCCTCCCGCCAGCCTGTGCCCTGTCAACTTTCTGCCATCCACATGAGTCATCTGTTTCTGCCCTCT
>NW_003852444.1:9797021-9806482 GCF_000181295.1 Otolemur garnettii
TGGCCTTTAGCAGAGGGTGTGGCAGGAAAGGAGGCTGCCTGGGAAATAATCCTGACCTCTTTTTCCTTTCACACCCCTCCCCCTCCTCCTGCTGAAGCTTCCCATTAGCTGAACCTAACCAGAGGGCAAGGGACCCATGGGGGCTGTCTTAGGAATTAGCTTCCCAGGGTTAGAGTAGGGCACAAAAGTGAGGCTCTGGGTCTCCAGGGGAGGAAGATCTCATTTACATCTGTGCAGCACCTTATAACATATAGAGAATAGACATCGGTATCTTAAAGACAGAGACAGGTACAGATTTTTAGTCTCATTTCATCTTCACAACCCTGGAGGTTTTTCATGTTTTTCAAATGCAGTAACTTAGGGTCTCAGAGGGCAAATCGTTGACCTCAATAGAAGAAAGGACAGAATGAGGACATCGGTCCAGGATTTGGACCCTCCCAGATGTCACTCTGTACCTTGGTCTCTTGTCTTGCCTGCCAGCCACTCCCTTCTCCTCACCTACCCAGAGTTGACCTATCCCTCAAGTCAAGTTCAATGCTGTGTGAGTGAAATAACTCCATCCAACCCTACCAGTTGTCCTTGCTGGGGTTCCACACAGCACAACTTAGCAACCAGTCACTTACTGACTTTGTATTGTTCTGTGAATGTTAGTCTCTGCACTTCAGAGTCTGTTTTCCTAAGACAAGGTCAAAAGAAGAGTCATTTTGGATGCGAACCCGGAACAGCACATAGCACATCCTGCCACTCAGCAGAGGATCAGTAAATACTTCCTAAATTTAAACAGGCAGCATGGGAAGGCAGATAGGGCCCTGTGAGGATGTGGGAATGTGTATGAGGGTGAACGCACTGTGTCGGCCAGTGTTTGATGAAAGAACAGAACCTCTCTGCCTGAAAGGGAAGAAATGTAGGGAATCAGGCACTCCTGTAATTGTAACTGGGGCGCTGGAACCAGGAGCAAGAGCTGAACACTGGCATGGATGAAAGGCCTTTATTACCAAGATTCAGAATCCCAGGAAGACAGGGACATCATCCTGTAAGCCTGCTTACTTGAGAGAACATCAGAGAGTTCTTCTATGCCCCCCAGTTACTATTTTTAGCCACACATCGTCCAGCCCTCTAATCTCTCCCTGCAGGACTCTTGGCCACATTTCTAATCTGTGCATGTCCATCTGTTGGGTTTTTTGTTTTTTTTCTTCAGCCCAGGGTCATGATGGTCTTCCTGGTATAGGAACCAGGGGAGGACTGGCTGATGTGAGTGACTGATAAATACCTCATTAAGTAAAATCATTAAGTAACTTTTACAGCTAAGAGGAGGTTGAGACTGTTTCTCCTCTTACATAATCACTGGATGGGTAGAAGTAAGAGGGTCACCTTTAGACGACTGATTTCAGGATCCACAGGTCAGGAAGCTGTTGTTACTAATGACACCACACGATCGCCTTACACCTCTGAAGCAGGGACCAGACAGAGTCGAGATGCTGAGCCACCACATTCGCCTCTCCCTGGCCTTGCTTCCCACGGCTGCTGTCCACGCGCAGGCAGACGGCCCCGGCCTGCTTCTCTACTGCTGGTGCAATTCAGGCCGCCGGCACTGTCTCGATTGCATCTAGAAATTACGAAAAGGCGGTTTGGGGCGTCTCTTCTCTTGCAGAATTCAGGAGAGCACAGGCGCGGGTGGAAAGGGATTCTGATTGCAGAAAGAGTCGGTGACTACGTGCGCGGATGTAGAGCGACGCTGCTGCCACCGTTAGGAAATCACAGAGCGCAGTCATCGCGAGATATCTAGGAGCGTCCGTAGGGTGGACCGGCTCGAGGTAAACTCTTTGGAGGTGTTTTGCACTGGACTGGGCATTTTAATTCCAGTTGGTGAAGTTTGATGGTGGCCTTCAAGATCAGCCTTGAAGAGAAGCCGATGAAGTCAGAGAGACCATCTGTGCGATGAGAGGGGGGTGTGGAGAGGAAAGACAACCAGCCTTCCCTTGGGGTCAGCGTGGGAGCCAGGGGTGGGGTGGGTGGGATAGCAGGTGTTTTTAGATATATAAACCTGGGTCTTTTGAGCATGAATTGCGCATTGCAGGCCCCTTCTGAAGTTCTTTACTACACACACACACACACACACACACTCCCCACCATCTTCAGCCTTTCTTGTTCAATCGCGCCCTCTATTGGTACTACACAAACACTTCAGTTTTCTGTAGCTTGGCAACAAATTATTAAATAGCTCTCTTTGAACCCAACTCTTAGATGATGGTGGGGGAGGGTGCACAAATCTAAGCTGAGAAGACCAGCAAGTTGGACGTGGAGCCCATAAAACTTAGCTTCCAGGAACTAGGCAGTTCCCTCCCTCCTGATGTGCCAGGCTGACTCGAGCTAGTCACCACCTGGAACAGTGGGTCTCAACTGGGGGCTGTTTTGCCTCCCAAGGCAAATTTGGCGACGTCTGCAGCCATTTCTGATTGTCATGACTGGGGAAGGGGTGCTACTGACGTCTGCTGGGTAGAGGCCAGGGACGCTGCACAGCATCCCACAGCACACAGAACAAGAAAGAATATGTGGTCAAAAATGTCGATAGTGCCACAGTTGAGAAACTGTGCCTTAGAAAAGGACAGTTTCCACTCCCAAACCCCCAGAGATGGCCCTCAGGATTTCAGGGCCTGTGGCTTCACCGGGAATCAAGCCCCCTACGTTAATCACAGCTCTCTTCAAATTTGAGACACTGGGAGACACGCAAGCAGGAAAAGATAAAAGCCCACAAGCCCTACACGTGTTAGGATAGCTACTATAAAAAAATAAAACAGGCCAGGCACGATGGCTCACACCTGTAATACTAGCACCCTGGGAGGCCAAGGTGGGAGGATCCCTTAGGCTCAGGGGTTCAAGACCAGCCTGAGCAAGAGATACCTCCTCACCACCTCTCTACTAAAAATAGGAAAAATTAGCCAGGTGTTGAGGCAGATGTCTTTAGTTCCAGCCATTCAAGAGGCTGACGCAAGAGGATTGCTTTGGCCCAGGAGTTTGAGGTTGCTGCGAGCTAGGCTGAGGCCATGGCACTCTAGCCCAGGCAACAGAGCAAGATTCTGTCTCAAAAATAAATAAATAAATAAAATGAAATAATTAAATCAAATTTAAAAGCAAAACAAAACAACAGAAAATAAGTGTTGGCAAAGATGTGGAGAAATGGAAACCCTTGTATGTTGCTGGTGGAAATGTAAAATGCTGTGGTCTCTGTGGAGAACAGTATGTCCGTTCTTCAAAACACTCAAATACGGAATGACCAGGTGACTGAGCACAACTGTGTCTAGCAAAAAGGGCTGAAAGCAGGGTATGAAACAGATACTTGTGTAGCCGCGTTCATAACAGCGTTATTCACATTAGCCAAAGCATGGAAACCACTGAAATACCCACCAACAGATGAGGAAACAAAATGTGGTGCGTCCATGCCGTGGAGTGCTGCTCAGCCTCAGTAAGCAGTGAAGTTCTGACGCAGGCCATGACATGGAGGAACCCGAAAACATTATGCTAAATGAAGTAAGCCAATCACAGAAGGAAAAAGATTGTGTGGTGCCGTTTATATCAGGTACCTAGAATAGGCAAATCCTTAGAGAATGGGGGTGCTGGGGGCTGGGGGAGGGAGAAATGGGGGGTTAGTGCTTAATGGATATAGAGTTTTAGTGGGAGAAGATGAAATAGCTCTGGAAATGGTTAGTTGGTCGCCTCACAACAGTGGGAATGTACCTAATGTCACTAAATTGTACATTTTAAATGGCTAAAATGGTCTGTTTTATGTTATATGTATTTTACCACAATAAAAAAATGTCCCACAAAATGTCTCAGGTCTTTTAAACCAAACAGCAGTGAAGGTCAGCAGGGGTCCAGTTTGCCAAGACTCTGACAACGTCCCAGAGAGGGCCCAAGTCTGTCTGCCAGGACCATGTCAGGTCATGACATATTAGCTGAGGATTTGCCACACATGGCCTCGATTACCCCAGGCTCAGATCGGATGTACTGGGAACAATGACAGCTGGCAGCACATGTGGCTTCCTCTCTAGCTCACCACGAAGGCATCACTTAAAAGACTGAAATGTTCTATGTGGGAGGGAGCTCCTCTGAGGCCCTTTCAGCTTCAGCCGCAGAGTCCATAGGCCTGTCCTTCTGTGGGAAGGAAGTTAGGAGAAAGGGGCTGGGCCTCAGGGGAAGAAGAAGAAGATTGCCAGGTCCTGCTGTCTGTCCCTGACTCTCTGTCATGCCTGGAACCTGCCAGCTCTGCTCAAGTTCAAAGCTACTTTACTTGTATTAGTCCACTTCTCTGTGGTACCCCAAGGTCTATTTGTGCACATTTATCTCATGTTTTCCTCTAAGATAGTGGTCTTGATCTTTGGAACATAGAGATGAGGAGCCCAAGGTTGTGAGTTCAATTCTAATTACGAACAGTGAGCATCAGATGACCTTGCCCACTGGCACAGGGAAGTCAGTAAAGGGAAACCGTCCCTCCCAGCCCTGCCCAGTCCCTCTGGGAAGCAGGAGCCTTTGCTTTCATAAAGCAGTGAGAGGGGTGGGAGGACCTTCAGCAAATCGTGTGTGGCACACGCTGTCATTTGCCCTGAGGTGCTGCAGACCTCAGAAACGGTTAATGCTGCTGGTGGCATTAGTCACTTCCTTTCAACCAAACCTCCCAACTGCAGGATTTCATGATTCTCTGTCTGAAATTATGGCTGGTGTCCACTGTGTACCCCTCAAGCTTTTCCCAGTGGGTTTGCACTGAGAGGATTCAGTGAAGACAAGAGCCTCGAATGTGGTTGCTCAGTTGCCAGAACTTGAGACACCTCTATGCCCAGCTCAGTCCCTGAAGAGTCCACAGACCATCAGAACACCCTCCCTGCGGAGGCCCTAACCACCAGTGCTAGAATTACTTACTTAAAAGCACTTTCACCTTGAACTAGATGTAGGGGAAAAGCCTCAGATTTGCCAAAGCTGGGGTACAGGGTTACTCATATAAGTCATACCCTGCGGTCAGGTAGCGTGGCTCTGTACTGCATAAGCCCTCATGTGAAATTCACCATAATCATTCCTATCTCTGCATTGTTGATCAATCATTGTTTCTCACATTTACCCTAGATCCCCTGGTTCTTGTCTACCCGAGAATGACAGCAGGCGACAAGGCAAAAGTCGGAAAGTGGAAGAGAAAGAACTTTATGACTAGCGAGGAGGAAGCGGACCCCCCACAGGGCGGCAGAGGGCCTGCGTCCACTCCAGCCTCATGTGCTCTTGGTCTCAGCTTCTATCAATTTTTGCGCAGTGAGGAAAGGTCATGTTACCTGAGTGGCCCAACAGAGCGCTCCCTCCACCCCAGCTTCCTCTGAGCCGTGCAGAGAGTGCTCAGCTCTGCCCCCCACTTCATTTCCACTGGCCGGTGGAGCGTTTGGCTGTGCCCTAGCTTTTTCCTCCGTGCACTCGGCTCTCTTGTCTTTCTGCAGGCCGCATGTTTGTCCCACCTTGGCACGTTCCAAAGTCCCGCAAAACGTTCCTCTGTCTTATGTACTCGGCCCACTTGCCTCCCATCCTCCCACTCATATCTAACTAACCTGCCTTCTCTAACATTATTGCCTCTAAATAGAATGGCCCCCATCCTCATCTCTTTATGCAATTTCCCCCGTTTCTATCCGTTTTTAGACTTGCTGTTATTTAATAAAGTTGCGTTTAGAAGGCAAGCCGCCTTCACAACTCCGTTCTTCAGGAGTTTTGGGGCTGCGGTTCCAAGTGTGGCCACCAGGTGGCGGTGGCACGTTGAGCTCAGCCCTCGTTATGCAGGTTTCCACGGAGAACCATCCTAACGCCTGCCACGCCCGTGTGATCTTTATCCTACAGTGACCCTAGCATTAGCTTCTCCATTTTACATATGAGAAGACTGAGACTCCAAGAGGCTAAATAATCCATCCAAGATCATACCTCTCATAGGAAGCACAGTTAGAGTTTTGAACCCAGATCTGGCTTTTTAAAAAGTCCGCATTGTTCTCATTGAGTTTTGTTTGGGGCGGGAGGTTTCAGTTGAACCTGCCAGCTCTGTGAGTTCAACTTTGAACTTGAGCAGTTTCCTGAAATGCCCCCTTACTACATGCCACCTTTTCCTGTAGTTTAATGTGCCACACAGTTTGCCCTCTGATCAAAGCCCTATCTTGTTCCTGTCTAATCACACAGTTGGTCTTTCTGGCTGGCTCGCTCTCCCCGAGTAACCTGTGCACACGGACTAGCAGGTGTGGCCCCAGGGATCCACCACAAATAATAAAGACACTCCTATTAGGAAATTCCATGGGTTGAGAGGCTTCCTTCCAGGAGCTGGGACAAAGTTCAGACCTCTGTCTGCAGGAAGCTAATTCTTCACCGTGCATACATCCAACGGCACAATAGCGCGTCCTGGGGCTGCTCGCCGGACACTGCAGGAAGTCTCATAGACCAGTGGCATGACGCTAAGTATAGTTCAGAAAATCATAGCGCTGCTTATATTATGTTCATGGAGTATGCTCTAGTCCAAAATAATGCGGCCAAAGTGCGAGACTCTTTTGATCTGCCTCAAGCCAGAGGTAAACTGAGAGTATTTAATGGTTTGTCTCTGATTTGTATCCTAGAGGCAAACTTCCATTAATAGTATTTTTCTCTCTGCTAATCTTTTGAGAGCTCTTGTATCACTTTACACTCCCTTATAACCACCAGAAAGCTATTGTATCAGTTTACACTCCCTTATAACCACTTAGTTTTTATAACATAAAAACCGAGTATTTTAAGTGTCAAGACATGTACCTTAAGGGTTAAACCAGCTGGGTAGGATGCCGGACTATGGGGACCCTCTTCACCCCCCAACATACCTGGCACCTGAATGGATTAAAGATATGTTTCTCTCTCAAAAATCTATGGGTATTAGCAGAATTCTTAATGCCAAGAGGACATGCCAGCTTTTTAAGTTGTAATACTTAGGCAACTAAAGTTATTCAAAACACTTTTAAGTTCTGGGAAACATTAAAACTGTGAATGAAGTGTGGAGTGGAATTTTTTTCTTTAAGTTTCAACCATCAAAACTGAATAAACTTTAACAGATCTCTGAAAACATCACAACGGAGATAGAATCACCATTGGATCTATTTTGTACAACTGGGTCTATCCTCGGCTGTGTATAATCATTATTTAAGTGGCACCTGTGAAGTGAAACAGGATCCTAAGCCCTCCGGCCAAGTGAATGGATCCCCTTTTGTCCAAGAAGACACCAGAAAATCTTTAAAGCTGAGTGACCAGCAGTAAGGAGAAAGAAGGTCAGATACACCTAGTTAGGCTGTTTCCCTTCTAGAATACTCTTTGTAACTCTATGATCTAGGTCATTAACTGGTCTAGTAAGACCACATAAGACAAAGATTAATCCAACCTGCAGATCATCAATTTACTTAACAGATCACTTGAGTCTGGGTAGATGTTTCTGATTACAAGACTTCCTTAACTTAAAACATTCCAAGCCTGAAATTTCATTTCTTTAATCAATTATGAACAATCTTTAAACTCACCTATAACCTGTAAGCCCCCTGCTTTAAGATAGCCTACCTTTTAGGGCCAAACCAATTTATGCCTCCAATATATTGATATGATTTCATGTGTAATTCCTGTTTCCCTAAAATATGTAAAACCAAACTGTATCAGGGAGAGATCACTTCTTCAAAGCTTCTTGGGTGTGGTCTCTGGACCCTGCTCATACATATTTGGCTCAGAGTAAACCTTTAAATTATCTCACAGAGGCTGAGCTCTTTTCTGTTGAGACACCTATAGATTTTGCACAGTCTAATGGGCCTGTGGAACAAAGTGTGCGGGTTTAATCAAGCTTGGATCTGAAAGTCTTGGTATGTCACACTCTCTGTACCCTCTGTTATTTGGAGAGGCTTCTATCAGTTCACTGATTCCATCAACTTCCCATTTTAATGTAGAAAAGGAGCAGATCTTTTAGGATCATCACTTCCAAAAGTAAATATTATACAGTGACAATAAAACTGGCAAAAGTAAATATCATATAGTGATGATAAAACTGGAAAAATCAACATCCTTTCATGTAGCAGACATCGTCACCATAACAACTGCCTGGGCACTCCCACACAGGCTGCAAACCAGGATCCTTGTCACCTCTTCTTCCCTGTGCAGCCAGCTTCATCGAGAAGTTGGTCACTTGTAGCAACATGCCTTATACTAAGAGTGCAACCGAATCCAAAGTTTCATCATCTTCCCTAAAATTCCCACAGTCAAAAAAAGAAAGGCGGGGGGCTTGGCGCCCATAGCTCAGTGAGTAGGGCGCTGGCCACATACGCTGAGGCTGGCAGGTTCAAGCCCAGCCTGGGCCTACTAAAGAACAATGACAACTGCAACCAAAAGAGTGGCCAGGCGTTGTGGCGGGCACCTGTGGTCCCAGCTACTCGGGTGGCTGAGGCAAGAGAATTGCTTAAGCCCAAGAGTTTGAGGTTGCTGTGAGCTGTGACACTATGGCACTCTACTAAGAGTGACATAGTGAAACTCTGTCTCAAAAAAGAAAGAAAAGAAAGGCTGGGGCCAAACCACTCTGTAACTACTAGAGAAGCAGTGTCCACCCAAGCAGTCTTCCTGGACCTTGCATGACTTTTGTGTTTTTGTGATAATGTGGCAATGCCATTGTGTAACCTCCCAAACTGTACCAGACATGCAATCAGCAAAATGACAAGATTCTTTTAATAAATAATTCTCAGTTCACTTTGTGTGGTTAGTTGCACATATTTGAAGTTGTTTGTTAACTTGGAAAAAGGATAGTTACTTGTGTCCTACACTACAGAGGACCTTCCCTTGCCCAGCAGTGAAGAGGCACATGGTAAATGTTACAGTAAATTGCAGATGGGTTTTGAGTCAGCACATACTACATTGTCGAATGGGAGTTGATCATAGACTGTTTCACAGCAGACTCCCGGAGAAAATTCCTTATGATGTTCAAGTTTGGATACATGTGAAATCCTACCAATGGAACTGCCCTTGGACAGCCCTCCACTTAAGAACACAGGAGGGAGTTTGAAGGTGATCAAAGAGGATTCACATTGGAGAAAGAAATGTAATCATTTGAATTCTACTTGGCAATTCCAGAAATACACTCCCATGTACATAGGCATGTGTCGTCCATCATGGAAACTTCTGCCCCTAGCACACCCTGGAATAAGTTGACAAATTCTGGCTTCAGGAATGGATCCAGAGAATCCAAAAGAACAGGCACAGCACCGTGCATATGAATGTTGACTATACACCTACAAGGTGCTACACATGTACAAAGACTCAGGCAGCAGAGACCTCTGAGGCTCCCCATGTGCATTCCTGGGATCGACACAAAGATGTGCCACCCAGATAAAGGAAGGGCTTGCAGGCCAGCTTCGGGAAATGTGGCCAGCAAACCGCCACCCATCATCAGCCCTTCAGGG
>NW_003852444.1:9806937-9807480 GCF_000181295.1 Otolemur garnettii
TCTACTGACTCCAGGTGTTTAGACAAAGCTTATTTCTTTCAACCACTTGCCAACTAAAGAATCCCCAAAACCCACCTATGACTTGTAAGCCCCCACTTTGAAATGTCCCACCTTTTGGAGCCAAATCCATGTCTATCTTCCATGTACTGATTTATGATTTAACCTGATTTCCTGTTTCCAAATTGTAACCTGACCTCCATGGGCTCGCTTTCTCAAGATCTCTTGAGATTATGTTCTCTGGGCTCCAGTAGCTTAATAAATACAGGGCTCAGAATACACCTCTTTACAATATTTCACAGAGTTTGGAGTGTTGTTCCATTAACACCAGCATTGCAGGTCAGCTTTTTCCTCCGCTCAGTTGTCCTCCCCCCTGTGCACAGGTGTTGATCTCTAACAAGCCTTTGAGCCTCAGCTCTATTCCAGCATCTGCTTCCAGACGACCCTGTAGTCACACTCCCCACAGTCAGCAACCTGGAGGAATCCGGAAATGGCACCTCCCCTGATGACACTCCTGCAGGCATGAGATTATCTTCTGAGACCCCC
>NW_003852444.1:9807797-9808338 GCF_000181295.1 Otolemur garnettii
GATTACATATATTTGAAGGGGGTCATAGTGTTTGTTAAAACAAACACTGAAGATTTATGAAAGAATAAAACTGTTGGTACAGAGACTAAAATGTCAAGGGTCTCTTAGTGAGTTGATATTCTAACCTTCCTCCTCTAACTATGGACATAAATATTGAATTATTATGGAGGACTGGACTATTCCTGGATTTAGTCAGGAGGCTGAGATCACAGATCCTGCTCTGTGTCATTCCAGAGCCTCACAGTAATTGATCTGAGCCAAATATAGCATTTATTTCATTTTGCCTTGACTGATAATTAGTTGCTTATATATTCATCTCCTCCATGAAACCATAAAGTCCTTCCAGATAGAGATGTTTTGACTTATTTTGACACCTACGTCACAACTCCATACCCTACTCCATGCCCAGTGCTTTTGTGCCCACAAGGTTTGCAATCATTAGAGGAAAAAGTAACAAAGAGCAAGGAAAAGTGGTTCCTCAGGTTATAAGAAAGCACATTGCTCCGCTTTTCTACAGAGTTCTCATGGTCCAAAGTGGTCC
>NW_003852444.1:9810570-9814995 GCF_000181295.1 Otolemur garnettii
CCAATTTTTTACTATTTTCATCACTCATTACTGAAAACTATTGCTGATAACCTAGAGGAAAAATAATAATATCTTCAAGGCTTGTGGTTTGTTGAAATACTTTCACACACGTTGTATCATTCACTACTTCTAACAACCAGGTGAGATAGATATTTTCAGAGGAGGTTTAGGAATGTTGCAACTTGCCCAAGCTGGGTAGGAAAATTGTGTCTCAAAACCAGCAACTTTAACTTTAAGAAACTTAAACAGATCAAAAGGACAAAGTGGATGTAAACGTAATTTGATTAAAAATTAGTATCTTGCACATTAGCAATGTTAGTCCATTGTGCAGTTATTTTATAGTTTGTATTGCATTTTGAGGGAATTTGGTCAAATTTCCAAGTTCTTTGGAGGAAGTTTCAATTCTTTTACCCATTACTTACAATTCATTTCCAACCAATGATTCCTCACCTGCTTCATTTGTCGTTGGAAAACCTAAGAACAAACAAAATGTCCAGTCACAGAGGAGGTGCTGGATCAACCTAAATATCTTGGTTTCTCTGCTAGAGTAAGGAGAATTCCCTCTCTTCTCTGCTCACACCCTGAGCACTCTGGAATTTTGAGCTCCCAAGAAGTGTTGGTCTCGGCGTCCAGCCTCGCTCATCCCAGCTAGGGCAGGGGTCCATGTGCCACGTGATTATGACAGCAGCAGACCCCTGGTTCACAATTGCTCCCTCTCATTGACTGATAGGGGAGTAGCCACAGGTGACTGTATCACTAACTCCAAATATTAAGTGTCACATTGTGATGTGCTTAATAAAAAACTCAGTTACAAAATGACAAAAACATCCCTCTCCTTCTCTTTCCTAACTTCAGCTGGAGACCAAAGCAATCTTTTTATTCTAATCAAGATGTAACACTTACGTTTCCTTCCCTTCCTTCCTCTCCCTACCCCGCTCCATGAGTGTGTTGCACATACATGCAGGTGCGCACACACGTGTGTAAGCCCTAGTCCTCAATTGGCAAAAAGATTCAAAATGAAAAAAGACTGGGAAGGAATGTAGAGAGAAAGAAACAAGCTAGCTAGATGAATGTGCCTTCAAATCTCAGGGGTACCGGCTAATGTTAGCGTAGCTTGGAGACCGCCTAATCATTTAACGAAATATAGAGAAGAGAAAGATGCATTTGCTATTCAAAAAAACCACAAGTCAGTGAATGCAAATGTGCCCTATTCAGGAAACCAAATTAAAGGAACTACTGGGAATTCTCTGCATAGTTAAGCAGAACAATTTTTCCCCCTTTAAGGCCATATTTACCCTTCAGAAATCACATACCCTTAAGCCAAAAACCTAGAAATGCATCATTTTCAGGAAGAATGTGTTGCATTAGCCAGGGCCCGTCCTTCAAAGGAAGAAACTCGAAATCCATCATTGCCCTGGACAGCTTCTGCCAGGCACTGAAGCTGCAAAGACAGAAAATGGGCTCCAGAGCCTACATCTGACTCTGCTGAGAAATGACAGGTGTCTGGGGTGTTCAGAGCCTTGGCCTTCCTCTTGCCCACAGCCACTCTCCAACTGAAAACAGTTCAAGAGACTGTAGATTAGGGAAGCACATTCCAAAGCCTAAGACAGTTTCGGGTAAATGAGCAGTCATGGGGAGAGCTTGTGGCCCTGCTCTTTGGGAGAGAGAGCTTGGCCCTGGTCAATGGCAAACATTTATTCAAGATAGATATTCATTGCACAAATTGCCAGAAGGTCTTCTTTCCCGATGGCTCTCTCTCCATCTCCAACCAGGCCATGTTAGTTTCAGGTAATGGAAATGCCCCAGGCTAGCCCAAACCAAAAGGTGATCTGTGTAAGGATTCTGAGACCTAATAAGGAAAAGTCCCAGTGGGGACAGTGCATTTCTGCCTCCCTCTGGGCCTCCGACCTGTGTCTGTACCCCTCTCTGCCACCATCTCTGGGTCTGTGTCTCTCTCCACGTGGTTCTCGTCTTGCCGTCTCCACATCCTCCTCTTGGCAGGAGCCTCATTTCCACAGCTCCAGGGGGACTTACCTTCAGTGCCACAGCAATCAGAGTGACTGATTCATCTCTGATTCTCAGTTCCAGGTTCCTAGAAGGTAGAAACTTGTGAACTGCCTGCCTTTATGGAATGATAATTTAGAAGAGAGAAAATAAGCACATAAATAGATAAGTCACAAAGTAAGATGGGGTGGTACAGACTGTGGAGGTGAAGAATAAGGGTGTGGGGGGATTCTGAAGAGTGGTGGTGTCCTCAGGGAGTGACACTTAGATTAAGCCACAAAGAAGGAGTCAGAGCTCACCATTCAATAGGAAGGAGAACATTCCAGGCCAAGAACCACATGAATGAACCCCCAGGGTGGAGAAAAACAGCTTATTTAAGAACCTGATATGCCAGAATGGCCAGAGTGTGGTCAGTGAGGCAGAGGACAAATGAGATAAGCTGGAGGCTCTCTGGAGTCACAACAGGTGGGTCTCCTAGGCCAGGTTAAACATCTGGAGTATTATTGGAAGTTCTCTGGGAAGCTATGAAAGAATTTGAAGCAAGTGCATCATTCGTTTGTTTTAAAAGATCACTCTGTCTACAGAGGGTACAGATATGATGAGGAAGTAACAACTGAGGCAGGGAGGCCAGTCAAGAGCCCTTCAGGGCGCAGAGGAGAAACTATGCTGGCTTCTTAGTCCACGGCTACAGGTCATGGCAGTAAGCAAAGCAAGCTTGCCTGGGGGTGGGAGGGTGGTCATGGCATCCCAGGCTTCTGGTCTGAACAACTGGGCACATGCAAGTAGCAGCACCCAAGATGGGAGGCCCTGGAGCTGGAGCAGAAGGGAGGGGAGGGGGAGCTCTTTTTTGTACACATTAGGTTTTAGCTGCCTCTGAGATATCAAAGTAGAGTGGAAACCAGGTAACTCTATAAAACAATCTGATGCTCAAAAGAGAGGTCTGACTGAGGATGATAAATCTGAGAGCCATCAGAATAAAAAGTGTTTTGTTTTGTTTTGTTTTTTAATCATGGGAATGGATGAGGTCACCCAGGGAGAACGTGCAGAGTGGAGTGGGGAATAGGATATAGGATTGAGCTGGGCAGCTCCAACATTTAGAGCTGAGGCAGAGGAGAATTGATTAGGAAGTCTGAGAGGGAATGGCAGGAGAGGAATAACCAAAACATGGCAGGTGGGCCATCATGCAGCAAGGAGCAGGGGGACTGGGGAGCCCCAGCTGCTGGGAGATCAGGTGGATTAAGCCAAGGCCCCCCTCTGGAGCTGTGGGTAGGTCAATACACCACAGGACATGGCAAATGGTGGCACTGTGCCTATTTTCTTTCCAACCTCTTCATGTTTTCTACTAATCCAGGTACACTTTTTACCCTTAACTCCAACCCTAAACTCTAAACATCCATCCGTCTCCACCTATCCATCCACCCAAGTCCCCTGCCCACTAAAGGGCCTGGCAGAGGAGGATGCACCGAGAGGAGCCCTTGTCCTCTTTCTTTTCACTTTTCCTTTCCCTTCTCCACCAACTTTTGTTTTCTGGCTCTGACGGAATTGTGTAAGATTTGCATCAAGTACAAATAGTGATATCCCTTCTGGTATTTGGTCTCTGTAAAGCACCTCAGATCCCAGTTTAATTATATTGAGTTAGGAGTAGTGATAATAGCAATAATAGTAACACCATGATGGGAACAATCTCCCTTTTAATGAAAAGAACTATTTCTAGCTCCCAAATTACCACACTGTGTTACCACGCAGCCTAGATTGCCTCTAACCCATTTAAGATGACTTTCCCTCAGTTAACGGAGCTCTTTTCGACATTTACATTTTCTTTTTCAGCCTGTCAGCATGAAAAACTTACGTAGTGAAACCTTAAAGGTCAGCGTTGTACCATCACAAAGACTGATAAGACTGCTCAAAGGACAAATCTGCCATGCTGCTCACGGTAGTGAGCCTCGTTTTCTCCTGTAGCCTCCGTCCCATCCTGGCTTCCCCCCTGCCTCTGCCCATGGCAGGCTTCCTCCTTAGCCTCTGTCCCCATCAGAACCACAAATCCTACCTTTCTGGGGTAGGTGGCTCCTTCCTGCTACCATCTGGACCTGCCTTAAATGTCATTTACCCATCCACCATTGGAACGACAGTGGATACTACACAAGCTTCCCCCCATGGATTCACATACTCCCTAATGACCCTTTGTGGCACAGATTATAAAATAAGCACCACCGGTCCTTCCTCTGATCTTCTATTGTGTCAGAACCCAGCTTCCACCCGTTTTTCTCTTTGCCCAAAGTGCTGCAAAGTGACTTAGGGGTTCTTTCACTCTAGGCCACCTGTAGACCCTCGGCCTCTCTACTCTCTGCCACTTTTCTTGTCCCAATTATGGTCAGTCCATCCCAGACTGTCACACCCTGAGGCCACCTTCTACCTTTCTTC
>NW_003852444.1:9815192-9817406 GCF_000181295.1 Otolemur garnettii
CGTGTGTTTGCTGTGGCAGGTGATGAATTAGGGGGATTCACCTTCCAGCCAGCGAGGATTGTTAACACTGCCTGGGCTCTGCCAAAAAAAGAGGTTGCAAAGTGTCTTTCTCCAAGGGTCTTCCAAAATAAAATGAACTTGCCTCAGATGATTTAGGGGGACTGATTCAATGACTTTTCAAAGTTTCTTCCAGTGTTGAGTTTGTAATATACATCTCTCCCCCACTCTGTCCTTGAATTACAGGAACACGAGAGTTGTGCCATGATGGACTGCACCAATTCTCCCCACTTTGTGTCCTCTGTTGCCCTGATTTTATTGATAGGTGAGGTGGATTTCTTGTAAATCCATCAAAAAGATATCTGAAGCATCCCCTGGGGGACACCTTAAATCTAAGAACCTGCTGTCCTTTTGTTTCTGTCCCCGAATAACAGTTACGCATCCATCCCTCCACTTGACCATGTCTCGGATTTGCTGATTTTCTTTGCTCATGTTCATATTTCTAAGTTTTGAGTGAATGAGTGCTTCTCTGGGGCATTCAAAGCCTCCTGAGACATAATTAATCCATGGAATTCTTCACTTGAGAGAATTACTGTGAACCCAGAATTACATTCTCATGAAGGCTCTTGAATTTAAAGCCAAAGAGGATTGACCCTCACCCTCTTGCTCAGCACAGTGCATTCTGTAGATTAACATGGTGCATTCCACTGAGGCTGTTCACGCACTCCACAAACATTAGCAAGCACCCACTGGGTGCTAAGCTGGGTGGCAGGAGCACAGCACTGATGGCATAGCCATGAGTACAGCTACCTTTCAAAGACCAAAGAGGGAGACAGTTTCAGGAAGGCAGGTGAAGCCTGCACTCCAGAGCCAGGCAGACTGGGCTTCTACCCACCCGGCTTCATGACTTCGCAGCTGTGGGACTTTACACATTTCCAAACTAAGCCTTGGTTTCTTCCTCTGTGAGATGGAGATAAATGTGAAGTTGTTGCAAGACTCAAGTGAGCAAATGAATGTGAAATGTTTGGTCAGTGTCCAGAGTGCATTAAACATGTAATGACTACTCTCAGCCCTTCAGTTTATTAACAGCTGGACTATTTTGTTTAAGGCATGTCTCAGCGTCTTTCCAAAGCTTTGGAACAAAAGGAGGTGGAGAAGAGATTGCATTGTACAGGTGAAGGCAGGCAGGGCTCCCCAACCATTCTCTTTCTCCTCTCCCTCTCCCAAACCCCACTCTCTCTACTTCCCACAAGTCTTCCCCACCTCCTGCCCCAGCCACCTGGCTCCCACACTCCTCCCCACTCCTGAACCACTCATGCCGCCTTCCCACAACCAAGACGCCTCCTACAGAAGCCTCCTGAGTCTGTGTTTGTAATGTCTTTGCATGATTTTTAAGCCATGTAAGGCTTAAAGCTCAGCAATTTTAAGGCTGATGGAGGCTGCTAGACAGGGAAATGATTTTCCCATTTATATATAAAAAAAAATCGGGGGTTTAGGGGGGAAAAATCTATAGGAGAATCTGAAAGAATGGAGAGGAAGCAGGAGAAAGTGGAAAGCAAGGTTTTCCCCTTCTTTGCAAGAGATCACAAGCGCGTGTCCCTCCAAAGCAGGAGGGAATCCCTGCTCAGCAGATTCACCAGGCAGGAAAGACAGGCCATGAACTGCGCACGCGCCGCGGTCCAGTCTGTGGACGGTCCCCGCCAGAGCAGGGCTTTCTGCGGCAGTCTGGAGAATGCAGTGGGGTCCCCTGCACCTCCCTCCACCTGGGAACACAAAGGAGGCAAATAGCCCCGACCCGAGCAGAAAACACAGAAACGCTCTCCCCGGCCGGTGGGACTTCCCCAGAATCACACAGCATCCCCAAAGAGGAATAAAGCATGAAAGGACTTGGATATAAAACGAAGCCGGTGTGTGTGGGGAACTTCCGGCAAAAGCTTCACTTGGCCCTGGGTTTGATCTGCGAGAGTGGGGTCTGCAGAGACAGTCAGCAGCTGTAACTGAGAGATCAGATGAGGCTTCTCCATTAACCTTGGCTGTGTGTATCATCAGATATGCCTTTACGTTAAGGTGACCAGACGTCCCGCTTTTGGCGGGACAGTCCTGATTTTTAACAAATTGTCCTGCGTCCTGCGGCGTTTTTAAAAAGCACCGATTTTTGGAGGTAGTCCAGGTCAAAAATGGCGGTGGCTGCATTCAGGCTTTCTGGGCTGTTGGGTC
>NW_003852444.1:9817600-9833780 GCF_000181295.1 Otolemur garnettii
TGAGTTCGTCCCTTACTCCCATCTTCGCGTCAGGACCGAGCCCTTTCCCTGGGGAGATGGTCACCATACTATCCCACAACCCTCATGTGAATCCGCTTCCATCTGGTTATGAAGATGAATAAAGAGAACCTAGACCACTACCCAGACATTGGGGACCACAGCATCAGTTTGGACCATTACTCTGCATGTGGACCAGAGAAAGTGTATGGGACCTTAAGCTCACCTTCTTTTATCATATGATTACCAGTCTTCCATCCCTTTACTTGTGGCAGGAGATGGTTTAAATAAATAAACTAAGATTGGTAAAAAATCCCCCTCCATCAATGGTGTCCCGCTTTACCAATGTTAAAATCTGGTCACCTTACTTTATGTGGACAGAGGGTAGGAGGCTGAAGTCAGTTAACTATACTCTGTATGCCCGGAGTCTGATGTCTGTCATTTTTCTGAATTCTTGGGCTTAGGGAGGTGCTATTATTCTCTTTTTATAGATGAAGAAACTGAAGCTGAAGGTTTTAAAAACAACTTGCATTAAGTTTCAGCAACTCAGCAGAAGCAGAGTCAGGATTTAAAGCCAGATTCGTCTGACTCAAAAATATCTATTTTCCCATAGCTACATACATTCTTCCCCATCTTTAGGATTTTATATTAAAATTAAAGTCTCATTTACCACACAAAAACCTTTACACATTTCTAAATTAAGGCTTGATAGAGATCCCCTCCAAAAAGTCATTTTCAATTGATAAGTATGTGAGGTGAGGGAAAGGTTAATTAGCTTGATTTAATCTCTCCACCATGTAAACATATCTCAAAATACCACATTGTACCCCATATACATATACAATACTATTTGTCAATCAAAATAAAATAAAATTTAAAAAATCATTTCACAGAAAAAAAATCACAGAAGCCCAACTCAATTAAAATTATCAACCTACCCATTGGTCAAAAGCCTTGCACATATACTCTGGCCTTATTTATTTCCTGGGCATGTCCAGAATAGACAAATGACCATAACATCTGACTCTACAAATGGAGGCAAAAATTCTCTTTCTGAGACCCCTCTGGTCTGCGTCTCACCTCTACTCAGGCTGAGAACAGCTTCAGACCTTTCACTGAGGCACCCGCAGGGCCTCAGATTCATACTGACATTTGTGTATTCAAACACTGTCAGTCACCATTTCAGGAGCCAAAATAAATCTATCTATCTGTATAACTTTTTTTTCCACACAAAATATAGAATCACAGCAAATGAACCCACTCCCTCCCTTCTTAAGCAAATTGCCCAAATGTCCTCCCTTTGTTTGCCGACTTAATGAACTCTCCTCACTGTCAGGGGAAGGACCAAAGTGGAAAAAAAAATATTCTTTGATTAAAAAGAAAGAAGAGTCACTTAATCATTACCCAGCTAGTCTGGGAAGTCTACACGGAGTGTCTGACATGGGATTTCTTTCAAGAAAGGGACTTTGTAACTGGCACTTGGTTTTTCTCTTTTTATATTTCTAATTTGACCTTCTCACATGGCATCTGGGTCTGTAAGGAGATGTGAGGGGGTCTCAAAAAAAGGAATAATTGCAAAATTATTTGACTCAAGGGAAGTCAGTAGGCTGCAGAATGTTTCTTCTTTTGTCATTTTTTTCTGTGATTCACAGGCTAAAGGGGGGCTCAAAAGGCTGGCCTCACTCCCAGAGCTGTTGGGCAGAGTCGAGCCATCTGCAAAAACAAAACCAGGCATCAGTTCTGAATGTGCTAGGTGGTGCTCAGTTTATGGGAGAGATGTAGGCAACCCCAAATGTTCTTTCTATCACACTGGCCTCGAAACCTTTTTGGAGGTCTCTTTCCTGTGACTGGGCCATCCTGGACTCTCCTTTGTCAATTGATTACCCCAAACTCCCTGCTACTGAAAGAAAGTGGTTCCAGAGGCTCCCCACCCAGTCACAAGCACATTATGACCTCATTTCCCAGAACAACAACAGTTGTCAAATGTGGCTTAGCATCTCCAATTTCCTGCTAAAACTTTCTTGCAAAGCCTCCAGCCAAGGACTGTGTCTGCCTCCTACAGGTCCCAATATTGCTTTCTGGCATATTGTTGACTCCGTATTAATGAGAAAAATAAAAATGATGCTGACACCAGCCAATAGAGGAACTAGAGGCGGAAGCCTCTGAATCCTCTTAGTGCATCAGCAAATTGCAAGTTGAAGACAATCATTGACAACTTAGGTTGGAAAACACATTAGCAGCCATATATGTGGCCATTAAGAATCTTAACCAGATGGAAGGCAGAGAAAGCACAGCAGCAAAGCACCTCTTCCGCTCTCCCAGTTACTTGGAACAGCAAAGCTCGCAGCCAGTTGAAGCATATATTGTGCAAACAACCTGTGCCAGAGACTTCAGGTACCTGTAATTAGAGGCAGAGGGGAGTTGGCCCAGGTTTATAGATTTTCCTATAATGAGATCATTACTTTATACACATTTCCAATTCTGCAAGGAAGAGTTTCTTTCTAGTCCCTTTACGGCTTTCTACAAGTTCATTCAATGTGGGAGGCAACACGCAGAAAACTTGGACTCAGCTCGGGGAATGTCCAAGGACCAAAGAAAGCTCTTAGAACTCAGGCGCTCTGGATTTAAATCTGGCTCCTGCCATGTAAGTTTTTCTCAAGGTATAGTTTTGTGCCTCAGTTCCTGTCTGTAAACTGGATAAATGTACAGAGTACATGCCTAGTATATACTAGTACATGCCTAGTATATACTGCAGGACTATTGAAAAGGTGAGAACTTTGAGAGATTAAAAATATGCTGCAGACGTAAATGACACATGCAAGCTACAAGGTTTCTTAATCTGAGAAAGCCAAGGTACATCCAAAAAATTCAAAAATTCACTTTGTTAATGTTCCCTGAACATACGCTGTGAGGATCCAGGAAGTGGTGTAGGTGCAGGTGACACAGCAGTAGATGAACAAAGTCCCTGTCCTTCAGAAGCTTACACTCAAGTCACAGGTGACAGAAGAAAAGCATTAACATAATGTGAATATACCATTATAATTTGCAGTATCCATAAGTCTGAAAGTTGTCAGAATCAGAATTGAATCACTAACGTCAAAAAAGCACTGACAGCGCCGGGGAAGGCCAGGAAGAGAGGTTTTCACATGTGTGCCCGATAACAAAATCTATCGCAAAAGACTGCAAAAGCCACAACCTTGCACCCAGGCCATCGCAAACTTACACAATAAATACTTCTGCAAGGACCTGTGCCCAGCCACTGCCTGTTCAGCTCTGGACTGGTATCACCCTTGTTATCAATCTTTGTAGCCGAGGATAATCATTTCAAAACAATTGCAACATCCTCATTTTTCCCTTTAAAAACCTTTGTCCACCTTTACCTTCCTGAATATACAGATAGTTTACTATGACATGCATATGTCCATTGCAATGCCTTACCTCCAAATAAATGTCTTTTCTTTTTTCATTCTTTCTTTCAGTTTTTGTTTGTTTGTTTGTTTTCGAGACTGAGTCTCACTCTGTTGGCCTGGGAAGAGTGCTGTGGCATCGTAGTTCACAACAACCTCAAACTCCTGGGCTTGCCTCAGGCCCCCAAATAGCTGGAACTATAGGTGTCTGTCACAATGCCTGGCTAGTTTTCTATTTTTAGTAGAGATGGGGTCTCACTCTTGCTCAGGTTGATTTCAAACTCCTGAATTCAAGCAATCTACAGCCTTTAAATGTCTTCTTTTAGCCTCTCTCTGTTTGATATTTCAGTTGGCATAATATGCTTAAAAAGTAAAGATGAGTGAGTGATTGAGATGCGAGGGTGCTGCTATTTTAGGCAGGTGACCAGGTACAGTCTGTCTAGCAAGTTGGCATTTGAGCATAATCTGAATGATGCAAGGAAGTGAGCAATGTGGATGTTTGAGGAAGGAACTTTCCAAGGAGAGGACACAGCAAAATGCAAAAGCTCATCCCCCACCCCAGTATCCTAATCAGAAAAGGGACAAAGATCTGTCTCCTGAGAGACTAAGAACGCTGAAGTACAGAGAAAGGGGAGACCCAGGCAAACCCTAAATATTGATTTCAAGCCCTAAATGAGAGTTCTTGTTTCCATTTGACATAAGAGACTGAAGTTTTCCTTGTTTGTTTTTCCACAGTCTAAACTGGAACAGAGCAAAGATGTGGCAGATCTGGCTACAATGCCACCTGTATTGTGAGTGCTCTGGTCAGAATGTTTATGTCCCTCCAGAATTCATATATTAAAATCCTAATTCCCACAGTGGTGATATTAGGAGGTGGGGCCTTTGGGAAGTGAGTAGATCATGAGGGTGGAGCCCTCATGAATGGGATTAGTGCCCTTTTAAAAGAGGCCCCAGTTGTTACTTGAACTCTGAACCCCATAAATACATCAATGTGCAAAGTTATGATTTAATAAAAAATAATTTTAAAAATAATAAAAATAAGAGAGGCCCCAGGGAATTCCTTTGCCCTTCCACCATGTGAGGACCCAGAAGGAAGGTGCTATTTACAAGTTAGTCCATGGGCTGAAACAGGTGGCACTTTGATTTTGGACTTTCCAGCCTCCACAACTGTAAGAAATAAGATTCTGTTGTCTATAAGCCACCTTGTCTGTGATACTTTGTTATAGCAGCCTGAACAGACTAAGATAATCAGCTGGTTGAAAACCTGAGATTATGCTAAGGGCTCCGCCACTAAAGCCTTCTACTGTTTTTTGCAGGCCCATATTTCACTGACTGAGAAGATCCTTCTACTTTTTTCTGTAAAATGGGGGTTGAATTGTGTTTTCCACTGAAGATGGCAGCAGCAAACTCTGGAAGTAATCTCATTTATACAGAGCAACCCCATTCTCCACCTACACCACACGTGAGTGGGCGGCAAGCAAAACAAAGCCAGACCCCTGCACCTTATACACAAAGTGCCCATTACCCTCCCACTAAATGTTATTTTTTGCAAGGCTTTTGCTAAATTACAAACCACTTTACAGTCTAAATACACCTCACTGTAGCATGCACATTATACTTAGCCATAAAATGTTTTAAGGTTTCTTGGGTTAGGAATAGGTATAAAATTGCAGTCCATTATTATTATAAATTTCTTTTCATTACCTCTTTGTTATATTTCTTAGCTCTAGCCAAAATAATTCTTCTTCTGCTGACTGTTTACAACCTTCAGCTATAAGTGGATGGTCCCCGAGTTCCTCCAGATCATCATTTACTGAGCTCTACCTATTCAGCTCTTTTAATCTTTCTTCATAAATCAAGTTGTCCTTTTCCATCATTCTCATTGCTTTTCCCCTAAAACTCACCCCATTTGTCTGTACCTGGCTGGTAATTAGGTGCTCAGAGCTGAGCACAGCCTTCCAGGTGTGGTCTCAGCAGAGTTGTCTGTTTCTCTGAGCGTTGCTTAGCAGATTCATTTCCATTTCCTCCTGGGCCCCACATTTCACTCCAGAAAGAGCCAAGCAAAAGAGAGCACAAAGGAGAACAACACACAATATTACCCAGACCTGGAAAACCGGTCCTAGGAGGAAGATACAGAGCCCGGCTGTGTTTTACTTAGGGCCCAGAAGCAGTCACAGGAAGTGAAGATATGAAGAGGACAGGAATTCATTCTCTCCACCTTCAGTAACTACAAGAAAAAAGGTTTTATGTTGCAATAGAAACATTTTGTTTTAAATGTTATGAAAACCTGCATGGGGCTGAGCTTTCTAAGATTTATTTCCTTCTAGAAGTCACTAGAAGCCTCCTCCACAGTGAGGTAACAGTCAGGGTAGAATCTCCCATCCCACAAGCATGCTGAGGTCACAGCCCAGAAACTTTCCTGCCCACGTTCCCTCCCTTCTGACACGTCCTTCTCCTTCCCAAGTCACACGAAGGGGCACTTTCCTAGTTATTCACCCACAGTCCCCCAGCATGGATCCATTTTCTCCTTAGCAGATTAATGGAACAGGAAAAAACCATATCTGCAGATAGCTTGTACGGATTCAAGTGAATCACTCACACCTTTTTGGCAATTTTGTTAGCTCAGTTTTTGTTCTTCTTATATATCTACTCTAGATTCAGACATAACACTTGTCACAGAGTAGGCAACTGGCAGACAGTTGGGAGATGGCCCAAAACAGTGGATTAACATGTTTTGGAACCACAAAGCCCTGGGTTTGTTGTCTGGTGCTCCTATCAGCTGGGTGATTTTGGAGTAGGTAGAAACCATCCTGGGCCTCGGTTTCTTCATGTATAAGACATCTCATTGAGGTTTTGTAAGTGAGACAGCATAAATAAAGCCCCTGCTATATAAGATACATTTATGCAATGTTAGTTTTTTACCCCTAGAGGGAAAACCCATAATGTGACTGGCTCGGGTAGACCTTACAATTTCTCATGCTTACAAAATTTCTATAATCATCTCTACTTAGGGAAAGTTAGTGTTTGAGAAAAAAATTCAAATAATGCAGTTAGTCTAATCCATTAGCAAGACAGCATAGAAGTTCATAACCTAGCTTTGATTTGCAATTTGGAGGAAGGAATTTCCAAACACTTGAGGGATCATTTCTCCCCCTTGATGTGATGTTGGAATTTAACTCCTATTAACCATAACAGGCATAATGAGTTGGCAGCCAGGGGAACATACCCTCTAGTGCTTAATGAACACAAAATAAAACATTTCCTTTTATCTTTAACATCTACCAGAGTAATTTGAATAATGATATTCATATTCATGATGCATAAGACCCTTCCATCAGTTCAGCATTGTCACTAAGGCTCCTACAGAATGCCAATAAGTATGTGGAAATATTCTGATATGTTTTGGGTAGGGAAGATGCTGCTGCAGATGAATTATGAGATCTCAGGTCAATGAGGCAGATAGAAGAACATTCTATAGTAGTAGCATTTTCCCATTTGAACACATGGAACTGTGTGGCCTGCAAGTGATAACCTTCAAATAGAACAAAATTACTTTTAACAGAGCAAAGGTGCTACCACCTGATTGGATGACAATGGGGCAGTGGCAATATTGAAGGCCATTCCCCCAAACATGAGGTTTTGCAATTTGCAAAAATGGGCCTAGAAAAGCCAGCTTTGGGGGGTGTAAAGGAGTAGGGAATGGGTTGGGAGGGTTCATGCTACAGTTCCATATAGGACAGGAGATAATTGGCACAGGGAAGACATCTCTCTCCCTCATCGTATCCCTGAAGCAAAAGACTATATCTTACATACCTCTGTATTCCTAACTCTTGGCACAGGGCTTGGTGCATAGAGAGCTAATAATTTCAAGGCATTCACTCTGCACCAGGCACTGAGTTAAGCATTTTAGATCATATCATCTTAGTCATTCCTCATTATAAGTCTACCAGGGAGAGAAGTAGTATTATCATTTCCTTTTTACAGATTAAGAATCTGAGTTTGGCTTAGAGAACTCTAAAAACTTGCCCAAGGTCACCTACGAAATGTCACAGCTGACACTTGAACCCAGGTCTGTCTGGTACCATAGCTTATGATCATATGGTCAATAAAATTTTTTCTTCACAGCACTGGCTCAACAGTAGGGTCAGCACGGGAAATAGCTGCGTGACCTAGACATGAGTCATGGATGAAGTCTAGAGGAAGCACGCACGGTTGGTTCCACAGCAGGGACTGGCAAACTATTTCTTTAAAGGTCCAGCTGGTAAATGTTTTAGACTTTGTCACTACTACTCTGCTATTGTAGCATGAAAGCCAGCCATACAAAATATGTAAATAAATGGGCAGGGCTGGGGTCCAGTAAAACTTTATTCATAGAGACCAGAAGTGGGCAGATGTTGCTGTCTGCCTTCGTGGCTTACCAGCCAGCCCCTGATTTGAAGTGACTTGCCCACAAAAATCAATAGCTACATTAAGTTGGGGAGCATGTAGGTCCCCAAAGAAGATGGTGCAGAATTTGACTTTATATTAGTCAGGGATCCAGGAGGAAACAAATGATATACTCAAAAGATTAATTAAAGAGAGTTTTAGGAAGGAACTTTCTACAGAAATGTGCACAGGGTTAAGAAAACACAAAGAATAGTGAAACATCCAGGACCTAGCTAGAATAAGATGCAGTTGCCAACATCAGGCCTGAAGGGTCAAAGGGAGGGGACTATTACTGGAACCTAGCATGAGCTTGTATGCATGGGCGAGGAGCTCCTATCAGGAGTTAGAGTGGAAGATGCAGCTGTTGTTCTAACCATGGCCCGTGGGGTCCAGGAACAAGAGAATAAAGACCTAAGGTTCTCTCTCTTCCTGCCCTCTCATCTCCTGGCTGGTGCCTTCTGTTAATCAAACTCAAATAGAACCCAGAGAACAAGAGAGTGTGGGTGATGGGTTCCATAGATGATGGACTCCCCATCATTTGTATCCTCCAGGCAACTTTCCATGAATCCGACCGGGTGGGGTGCCCCTCACTGTGTTCTTCCAGTTTCCTCTGCCAGCTCTCCCAGCACTTACCTGCCTGGGCACTCAGGCTGACTAGTTTTTAAAATCAACCAATATTCTAAATCTCTGTTTCTGCATCTTTTTTTTTTTTTGGAGAGGGGAGGCCAAGAAACTAGGGAAGGGCCATTTTCTGCACAAATTGGTAGCAGTCCTGCAGAGAGTGGTTCCCTTCAGAGAATAACCCAGCAGTGTTCTACCCAGTTTTGTTGGAAGGGTTCTCCAGGCACAGTTACCCAACTGTAGCTTGTCCTATCTGCTAAGTGCAACTTATAGCTTTGTCAAACCACGTCAAAACTGAATAATGAATACTGAGAAAGAGTTAATGATACTATTGCAAAGGAAGATTCTGGAGAATTGTCATCTCTCAGTGTTGAGTTGATGAGTAATTTGTATATTTTTCCTTGACACTGTGCTGCACCATCCTCCTATTCTTTAGTAAACAGGAGAAAAATATCCAAAAATGTAAAAAAGGAGGAGGCAGAGTAAGAAGAGAAGAAAAGAAACACATATTCTAATGACACACTTTGTTGTCTGGGTGGATGTCAAGGTTTGCGGCTCCAGGCTTTCCCAAGGATGGTTACTGCTACCCCGCATAGAGTCATTCAGTCACTCACTCATTCAGGTAACAGGTTTTTGCTGAGTGTCTATTACAAACCAATTATTATGCTAGGCGCTAGGTTTCAGTGCTGCAAAGATAGCACAGTCCAGTCAATTAGGAGCAAATAGAACAAGAAAAACAGGAAAAAGGCCCAGGGTCCTTGCCTTGAGATCTCTCTAGTTTAGGTCCATTGAGTGCCCAGGCAGGTACTCAATGCCTCTCCAGGGCTGGGAGAGCTGGCAGAGGAAACTGGAAGAACACAGTGAGGGGCACCTCACCCAGTCGGATTCATGGAAAGTTGCCTGGAGGATACAAAGCCTGAGAGATAGGAAAAACTGATGGGGGAGGGGGGCAAGATTTGAAAGGGCAGTCCAAACAGAGGGAACAGAAAAGCCCAGAGGCCCAGGCTGTTCCAATCTTATCAACACATCAAAACTGATGCAAGAAGTGGGCGTAGATGGCTCCACCCCCTCTGGCTGGCAACATTGTCCAGCAGAACTTCCTGCCATTATGGAAATGTTCTATAAACATGCTCTGTCAATATATGTAAGATACATAGGATGGACAAGTCTAGCGATCTAATGGACAGCATGATCATGGGTAAACAAATTTTACTGTGCAGGGATTCACACTATGAGTAGATTTTAGCTGCTCTGGCTACAACAAACCAAAAAAAATGCTAACTGTCTGAGATGATGGATATGTTCATTTGCCTCACTGTGTAGTAACCTTTTAGCCATCTAGATGTATGCCATAACATCATATTGCATGCCTTAAATATGCAAAATAAAATGCACTAACTTCTCAGCCATTAGCCACGTGTGACTGTTGAGTACTTGAGATGCGGCTAATGAGACTAAAGAACCAAACTGTTCACTTTATTTAACTTTAAATACTTCAAATGTAAAGCCACCTGGGGCTAGTGGCTACCAAATTAGACAAGGCAGTTCTAGAAGAAAATGTTGGGGAAGGTACTTCACAGCAAGAGGGTCAAGTACCAGATGCCTTAATTCTGTGACCATGGCAAGCCAGTGGAGTGTCAGCCTGGAAACAGGGGTGGAAACAAGAACAGATACAAAGCACCAGGGCGGGACAAGGCCGCCATGCTCAAGGAGGCCTAGGAGGTTCTGCCCAACCAAGGTCCAGATGCAGGGGGCGGAGGGGCTGGGAAGTAAGGTATGAAGGGCCCTGGAAGGAAGACTGGGTATCTTTCTTTCTGCAAAGATATGAGAGAGCCATGAAGGCTTTGAAACACAGAAGTGACTCTTACATGACCTGGGCTTAATCTTCAACCTTTCTGAGCTTCTCTTTCATGTTGGTGAGAAATGTGAATTGCAGCTAATGTTGTCCACCTTGGGAATCTGTGTGAGGTGGCAGGTGGCCTGCAGCAGAGAATTACATAATAAATGCTGGTTCCCTGGAGTCCTCTCGGTTGCCCATTAAGGCTTGGCACCTGGGGAAGAGGGCAGGCTGTGGCTTCCTTTCCTCAGCTGCCACCTCCACAAGCATGATGCTGCACCAACCAGAACATCCCCTTTTCAAAGCCACCCATCCTCCTCTGGAACATGCCCCATTCTGTTTCACAAAATTGTGGGTGTTTGGGGGCGCAAGAGAGGAAAGAAATGCTGACTCTACAACAAAAGCCTTGTAAATAAAGAAAATGCCAAAATTTTTATTTTTAACAAAAACCCAGACCTCATAAGAAACAGAGTTGACATTAATTCTGAGTTGTTTCCATTTTGCATGAAAGAACTGTCTCCCTTTACCCCCGCCCCCAAGAACAAGCTAAAATGAATGGAGTGGGTTTGTCCAAGTGCCTTCCAGGTTCTACTTTCTGACTGTGATTGATTATTCTACAGAAGGGAATTGGGGACTGACTCTCCACTTCCAAAGGACTTGATGTAACTTCCAGCAATGAGAGCAGTGTGAGGAAAGCAGGTCGTAAAAACTGCACTTGAAAAAAACCTGCTGCCACATCATCAGATACTTTGGAAAACTTTCTCCACAGGAACAAGCTCTCCTTGTGTCAGCGAGGTGGGCAGGAACACAGTCTTCTCCGCTTTGGCATTCCTCTGGCCACTCTCTTCACTACTGCTCAGAGAGCGATTCTTCCCTTATAAGCCATCTGTCATGGCTGGGGAAAGTAAGGGAATCTAAAGAGTCCAGGATAAAATCTGATCCTGGACAACCAGGCGTCCTGTGCCCTGACATTTGTGAGGTCACCATGTGGGCATTAGACTGGAGTTTAAAAGCCCACGATCCAGTTTTCTTCTCTGTCCTCTTAGAACTTGTTGAATTACCTTCAGTGTAAAATGGAAGAGAAACTACTTGCCTCTAAAAGCTTTGGAGACACAGACAACAGCTCTGCAAGAAAAATGACCCCAACCAGAATGGACTCCTGGGATGTAATTCATAGACTGAAAGTCAGTGTGTGCAGTCGAGATCCTGGCTCACCCACTAATTGCCTGAACTCATGTTATTCAACCTCTCTGAACTTGGTTTCCTTATCTGTGTCTATAAAATTAAAATAAAATAATATACCTCTCCCATAAAGCTGTGGCAGAATAATATATGAGATATTATAATGGAAAGCATTTGGCAAAATGTCTGGCACAGGGTGGCTGTCCAATACGTGTCAAGTATCCTGAAGAACACCGACATATAATAATGGGATTGTTCAAGGATGTATTAAGTACTACTAGGTACTAGGCACTGTTTTAGGTACTGGGAGACACACAAAATCTATGGCTTCCTGGAGTTTACTAATGAGTGAAAGAGACAAACAATAAAAACTAAATATACCTGGACCTCAGTTGGACAGGTAATAATAAAGAAAATAAATCAGGGTAAGCTAGATATAGTGTCAGAGGACTGTTTTAGATAAAGTGGTCAGGAAAGTTCTCTCATATAAGCATAGAATTGAAGGAAAGGAAAAATGAAGCCATGGGTGCACCTGGAAGAATGTTCCAGGCAGAGGAAATGGCCAGTGCAAAGGCCCTGGGGCAGGAGTAACTCAGCATGCTGCAGGGACAGAAAAGTACCTAGTGTGGCTGGAGACAGAAGGTGGGGAAGAGTGGAAGATGAATGGGAAGCAGGTACCAGGGGCCAGGTCACAAGCTGGAGTATTATGAGAAGTCTTAGTTTCATCTGTGTTTATTTTGCCTGATGAAACTGAAAGCCTTTTGGGTCAGTGGAGTACAGTTATGACTGTTGTCTCTAGAATCAGACAGATCTGGGTGTCAGCCAAGCTCACAACTTTACATCACCTTGGAAAGCCTCTCTAAGCCTCAATTTCCTCATCAATAAAATAAATATCATATTAGTGCTTATGTTACTGGATTTCTATGAAGACTAAATGAGCGAATTGGAGTGAAATGCCTGGCATCATGAAATCGCTCCATGCCTTAGCTATCATTGAGGGCAATTGGAACATGCTCTGAGCTTTTCCTTTGCCTAGCAATAAAGATATATTATGTTCCACCATGGGCAAACATTATGATACATAGTCTCACACTTCCCAGCATTATCATGGTCATATAAAGCAACTGTAGGCTTACAAAATAGCAGTAATTTTTTTTTTTATAGAGACAGAGTCTCATTTTATCACCCTCAGTAGGGTGCCATGGCATCACAGCTCACAGCAACCTCCAACTCCTGGGCTTAGGCAATTCTCTTTCCTCAGCCGCCCGAGCAGCTGGGACTATAGGCACCTGCCACACCTCCCGGCTATTTTTTTGTTGCAGTTTGTCCAGGGTCAGGTTCGAACCCATCACCCTTGGTATTTGGGGCTGTGCCCTACCCACTGAGCCACAGGCGTGCCAAAACAGCAGTAACTTTTTAACCTAGCAATTAGCTGACAACTCAATTCAGAACACAAGAGCCAGGAGGGAAACAAAATAGGTCTTTAAATTCCAAAACCATCTTTCAGAAAGATTATTCACTAAAGCTATAAACTTCAATCATAGATAGCTCTCCTTTTCTTCCTTGTTTTTAAACTCAGTCTTACATGCTCAGTCACTGGGCTTCTCAGGCTGCAGAGGGTGAGAAGGGGCCAACACGCTGAATGTAAAAAGGGCAACAGCGTAAAGGCAGACAACAATAAAAGCTAGGAAAAGCAGAGAGACAAACTCAGGGAAGGAATGCAGGAATCTAGTCATTCACTTGTTCATGTAGTTAGTCAACCCTTCATTCATTTAACAAATATTTATGGAGGAGCACTGATCAGTCTTCAGCCATCAGCAAAGTCTTCCTGGAGGAATTGGGGCCATTTAGTGTCAGTCACTCTGGTTCATCCAATGGCCCAGTAAGAATGCTCAGAACAGCAGATGCTCAGAACCATGAGGGGGACACACAGGGTAAGGACAGCCAACATTCCGCAGATTATATTTGATACAGCAGGGAACTGCATGAAGATTTCCACTCAAAAATACTTCAGTACAACAAGATCAGGTCTAAAACTGATGTGTTATCTGGAAGATCTTGCTTAGTTGCAAACAGTTGTTTCCCAGAGATACTGGACCTATGAGGATTACAGTAAGGATATGGTTTTCAGACCATGCACAAGGATCTTCTAGTGGACATAAGTAATCAACTAAGAATCTTCCTTGGTGTTTTTTGTTTTGAAGTTTAGGGCTTTATTTTTTTTTAACTCGTTCTAGGGAGAAGATTTGGGAAGAATCTTTGGCTATGGGAAAACTGTGAAGGCTTTTAATCTAAAAGTTATGAATCTAAAACATAAGTCAGTTAACTTGACCAAGTTTCAAACCTAATTAATGGCCATCTGTCCTTGTGGTTAGTTCACTCAGATATACATTCCCTTGACTAAATGCAGTGCTGTTTATTAAAGCAAAAGATTGAAAAAAAACCTAATTATATAAGAACAGGAGATTTGCTAAATACAAGATGGTATAGATACATAAATGGAATATTATGCTGTCATTAAAAAGAATGACATAGTGCTAATATGCAATATTCTCTGAGATATATTTTTAAGGAAAATAGATAGCATCTGAGTTGGAAAAACTATGTTTTGTAGTAAATGGAAGAATACACAAAACACTGATGAGAACAGTTCCCTCAAAGTAAGGGTGATGTGTTGCCAGGGTCTAGGACAAGGAAGGAAAATTATTTTACACTGGGATCCTTTTTGCCTTTTAAATTTTGTACCACTTATATGTACTAAAAATTCAAAAACAAATTGAGAATAAAATTTCTAAATTAAGAAAAAATAAAAAGGTAACGTATAGGTAAGATGGTGGAACAAAGTGAACAGGGGTCAAATGAGGGGCGTTTGAAGAGCTGCGGCCTCCTTTTCCTGGCTCTGTCACTAAGAGCATGATCAGGTGTCACAAGCCAGTGGCCTGCAGAAAGAATCTGGCTCAAAGACTGGTGTAAAGCCTGTGGACTTAAACAGACATTTCTCAAAAATCTATACATACAAATGAAAAGATGTTCAACATCACTGATTATTAGAGAAATGGAAAATCAAAAGCAGAATGAGATACCACCTCATACATTCATTAGGATGTCCGCAATGCCAAAAAGGAAAAATGAAACACAAAACAGCAAGTATTGGCACAGATGTGGAGCCTGGGCGCTGCTGGAGGAAACACGAAATGGTACAGCTGCAGGGAACACAGTATGGCGGCTCCTCACACAGTTAGACGTAGAATTGCCATGTTGTCCATGGATTCCACTTCTAGGAATGCCCCCAAAAGAATTGAAGCAGAAGGTCAAACGAAGACACATTTGTACACTCATGGTCACAGCAGTGCTATTTGCGATCACTAAAAGATGGAAGCAACCCAAGTTTCCACCGATAAGCAAATAAATAAACAAAAGGTGGTAGACACATAAGATGAAATCTTACACAGCCTTCAAAAAGGAAGGAAATTCTGACTCATGCTACGTGAATGAACCTTGAGGATTTTATGTTAAATGAAATACGCCAGTTATAAAAGGAGAGATACTGTGTGATTCCACTTACATGAGGTGCCTGAGTCCTCAGGTTCATAGACACAGAAGGTAGACGCAGTTAGCAAGGAGTGAGGGAAGGAGTGGAGGGGGGATGTTTAATGGGTACAGAGTTTCAGTTGTGCGAGTGAGAAGAGTTCTGGAGATGGATAGTGGGGATGGTTGCACAACAACGTGAGTATACTTAATGCCACTGAACTTCACGCTTAACAGTGGTGAAGATGGTAAACTTTGTTATGCATATGTTACCACGACTAAAAATATCCTTAAAAATGTGAAGTGAATGTATTCAGACAGAGCTTATACTTCCCAGTTCTCCAACAAATCTATGGTTTACAGCCAGTTCTACACATTTACCTTAGAAATCAAGGTGACACATTTGCTTTACCTGCCTGCCCTCTTAGGCATTCAAATTTGTGAGCCCTAGAAAACTTACCTAATCTTTTTGACCCTCCTAGTTCTCCAGGAACTAACAATCTCTATCTATGTCACATGGCTGCTGAGGGGAAAGATGAGATAAGTGCTGCATTCACCGCCTGGCACAACTGATCAAAACATATATGTGTGTGGGTTAGTAACACCTTTACACACACTTAATGTCTGGGAGAGGTGACAGCCAGGGTAGGAAAACTGAATGATCCCATGGTTTGGGGGGTTTTCCCCTCAAGATATCATCAATTATACGAGGCAGGGAAGTAGGATAGTAAAGAACTTTGAGACTTGTCACACTTGCTGTGGGTAAAGCACTAAGAACACTTGGTTCCAAGATATCATTTCCTTCCTTCCTTCCTTCCTTCCTTTCTTTTTTTCTTTTTATTAAATCATAGCTGTGTACATTAATGCAATTTTGGGGTACAATGTGCTTGTTTATATACAATTTGAAATGCTTTCATCAAACTGGTCAACACAGCCTTCACATTTTCTTAGTTATTATGTTAAGTCATTTATATTCTACACTTAGTAGATTTAACATGTACCCTTATAAAATGCACCTTAGGTGTGGTCCCACCAACTACCCTCCCTCCACCCATCTTCCACCTCCCCCTCCTCTTTCCCCTTCATCTTGGGCTGTAGATGGGTTATAGCTTTCATATGGAAGTGTGGGTGCTTATAAATTGGTTTCACAGTAGGGCTGAGTACATTGGATACTTTTTCTTCC
>NW_003852444.1:9836087-9838341 GCF_000181295.1 Otolemur garnettii
TGCCCATTGTCTCCATTGCTTTTTAATATCGTTCTTTTTCTAAAGGTGATAAGACAGCCTCTTCCCCATAGTTACATTTGCTGCCTCTATTCAACAATAAGATTTAACAAACATCAAGTTAGCAACAAGGAAAGGGAAATGGTGAGGCACAGAGACACAACAGACACAGTTCCTAATGCTCAGAAGCTCACCCCTTCTGTTACTTAGTGAGAACCTACTGATGTCAAGTAGATGTGGAGGATACTGTCACTAGTCAGGCGAAGGCCTTTCCTTGTGCCACTAAAGTATGATCAAAAAGAGTTCCTTCTTAGCCAAAACTTTGTTTCTTAACTACAGTATTCTGAATATATATATGTATGTATGTATGTATATATATATCTTTGAATAATGTCCTTGAAAAAGTTGGAGTTCATAAATCTGTCATTATACTGGGCCATTGCTTGAATCTGACCCATGAAACAAGCAACAAGAATATTTTGACTTTATAAATAATAGCTTAAGTATATTTATAGTGGCCTTTCCTGTGCACAGCACTTAGCATCTCAAGATTTATGTGATATAAGGATGAGAAAATCATCTTCATGTAATAGATATGAGAAATATGTTTTAAAATATCAAATGACAGGTCTCTGTAGGATCAGCACCTTGAGACCTACAAGGCAGTGCCCCACAGGAGTTATCTTATTTAATTCTTTGCCAACAACTTGGCTAAATGGATTTTATAAATGATTGAAACTATGTCTGAATGGTTAGAACTAGAAGCAAAAACGGCTTTTAGAACAACCTTGACAGCTTTTCTTCCTGTCAAGCACTAGGGCAAAGATGATGAACATCCCCAAAGAAATAGTCCCCACCTCACAAGGTTTAAGAGGACTGCACAGAGATTTAAATATGTTGAGCCCAGCTGCTGTCTAAGAAGTTTCCATTCAATCAAAGATGTCAGAATTTTGCACTCAGGGGGAAAAAGAGAAAAGGTCTGGAGAATAAAACCATAATTATACTTCATAACTTTGGTTTTATTATGAAACAGTTAAAATGCTGAAAGTGACACGACCTCTAAACATACTCCTGGATGTTCCTGTTGTCAGTTTATAGCCTTCCAGCTCCAAATCCAACTTTCGCAGCCCTGCTTTAATGCTAATCCTGTGGACATTTTTCCTCTGCCAGGTGGTGCAATGTGGTATTTTGACACAGAGAGAGCTATAGGGATATGCAGGGTGAGCTGGCTTTTCTTCCTGGTTCTGGAGTGCTTGTTCCTGTAGCACTCAGCCACCATGTAGGACACGGTGAGCCTGGGGCATTTACCCTAAGGAGTGCAGCAGTGCTCTTACAGGGGGAATCCAGAAAAGTGTGCCAGAGCACCAGTCAGCTTCCTAGTAAGTACAATACTCCCCCCCCCCCCCCAGCAGCTTCCCAGTGGGTTGACCAGTGCCCCAGCTGGACAGTAGATGATGGCTCCTAGTGGATTTCATCAGCACCTCACCAAACTTTTCTGCTAGCCAGACCACTACAGCCAGACCATCTTCACTGAGGTCGAATTTCAGTTTGGGGAGGAGGGGAGAGAGTTCTCTTCCAAATTTTTTCTTTTTTTTGGTAGTCTGGTTTACTCTTAGGCAGTAGCCACTCCCTGTATCTGCTATTCCTATAATTTTGGGAGTTCACTTAACCCTCTGTAGTTGCTAATCTTCTGATACTAGCTACAAATTCTTTATATTAAAATTCCTCTGTTCAAATCACTATGTGATTTCCTGACTAGACCTTGACTGATTATACTGACATCCAACAGAAATGTGTTCACCGAAAGACATGCACGAGATATTTCACAGCAGCACTATTCATAATAACCAATTATCTGTTCCTAGAGAATAAATAAATTGTAATGTATTCATACAAATGAAAGCTATAAAGTAGCAAGAATAAAATGAACTACAAATACACACAACATAAATGGACTGACAACATAATGTTGAGGTGGAAGAACCAGAAACAAAAGAAAATATACTGTGTGACCGCATTGATGTAAAGTGCAAAAGCAGACAAAACTTACCTCTCCTGCTAGAAAATCAGAATAGTGGTCACCTTTGGAGAAGGTTACTGATTGGAGCTTGTGGAAGGCTGGTACTGCTCTGTTACCTGACTTGAGTGTTGGGTATACATCATTGTTTAGGCAAATTTATTGAGAAGTACATTTTTAAAGTCTACATTTCAAAAATTAGTCAGGCTGAAAAATATTACATATTTATGTGCTGTAAAC
>NW_003852444.1:9838725-9873743 GCF_000181295.1 Otolemur garnettii
AGCCTGAATTCTTGCATTTTAAGGTGGTCTGTTATTCCTTACTAGATAATTGGAACAGACATCTTAAAATAGCAGTCAGACATGAAGATTTTGGCAATGAGTCTGGGGGTAGCATGGAAAATTGACAAAGTCAGAGGCCAAAGGTACCAAAATGCTAGGAGGGCTTTACAGGAGAAGTGGATGCCAATGGGAATGGAAAGGAGAGGCTGGAAACTAGAGCTACTTGTCAGGTAGAACTGACAGAACGTGAAGAGCAAATAAATGTTTGGTGGGAAGGCCAGAAAGACCGAAATCTGTCAGGTATTTCTGCCCCAAAAGAAGAGATGGTGGACAGTCTTTAACAGAAAAAAAGACCTCCGTTGGAGGGTAGATAATGCAATGTGTATGCACTAATTTTGAGGGGTTAACAGGGAAGCAGTAGTGAAGTTCCAAAGTAAGTGGAAACTTTGATTAAGGACATGAGAGAGATTGGAGCTGTACACACACACACACACACACACACACACACACAGAGACACCGCACACTTCCATGGTGGTGGAAGTTACAAGGTTGAAATCAACAAAAGAAAGCGTTCAGTGCAATAGTAGGAGGGAGCAAGTGATAGAACGTTGAAAGAACTCAGTGATCAGTAAGTCAGAGAAGCTGAAAGACAAACAGGATACCCATGTACACTCCCAGTAATTCTGATTTAATTGGGCTGAGGTGTAGCCTTAAAGGTGACCCACTGATACCGTCCCCAATCCCAGCCCTGTAAGATACTTCCTTCATTTCAATGGTTCTCAACCTTAGCTGCACAGTCAAATCCCCAAGGGCACTTTTAAAAATAGCAATATCCAGGCACTTCTGTCAAAAATACCTGTTATCATTGGGGTGCTCTCACTGAATGGGCACTAGGTGAGGATGTTTGGCACACCTTTTGGGTGTGGCACATGACCACAAGAGGGACTCTTACCTAACAAAATCAAATATTTTGACCTGGTTGTTTGTACCCTCTCATTAACCTGAGATAAATTTACTTTTCAAAAACTAATAAAAAATGCCTACATCAGCAATCAGATCTTCCACCTGAATTCTCACAGCACTTACAAGCTGAGCTGTTCTCTGTAATTCTTATTCACTGGATCAACAAATGTTTGTTAAGCACATATCAGCCACACAGGATAATGCTGCACTGTTCTTTATTTGTAAAATACGGGTGTGGTGTTCCTTGTCCACCTGCAAAACTCTTTTTGGACAGAAGCAACGTGTGTACACTCCCTATTTCCCAGTGCCCAGTATTAACTATTAGCATTACTGCTCAGTATTTTACTACATCAGACATTTAGGTTGCAATTGAATCCAAAATCAATAACAAAATACATGAGTTTTGGGAATTCTACACTGTTTTTTTGCTATTTCCTGTGAGACATAATAGTCTGAAGTCTTTCTCAGTATCTACAACATACTTCAAAATGATTTTTGCCAATTTGTAGCAGAAAAGCATATCAGAATTATCTGAGTGCTGGTTATAAGTGCAGATTATTGGGTCTCACTTCAGACCTACCAAATCAGAGTCCTTGTGTTCTAGAAACATGTATGTATTATGTATGTATGTGCATTCTTTTTAAATAAACTGTGTCTTGCTGTGGTGCCCAGGCTGATCTCCAACTCCAAATAGGAGCCTCAATCTCCAAGTAGCGGGGACTACAGGCAGAAATGTGTATTTTTAACAAGTACTCAGGTAATTCTAATGCATTATAGAATTTGAAAACCACTGCCTTAGGAAGGTGAGTAGAAACAAGAACCTACATGAATAGAATGTCTACTACCAGTTAAATTCAATATTTAATGAGCACCCACCTTGAGCCAGCATGGTGTTGACACATTACAACAATGAATTAAACAAGTCCTTAGCCTAGAGTTGCTAACAGGGTCAATTAGAGTCCTGGGTGCCTCACCAATAATAACGCAAAGCAATAAACTTGCTATGTTAGGCTTTTCGTAGACCATACCTTTTAACTCTCACAACAGCCTGAGGAGATAGGCATTACTGTTCCCGACTTTACCTACTGGGAGCCTGAGGGAAGAGAAGTTGCCTGAGATAGCGGTTCTGATAAGCCCGGATTCAACTTCAGAACTCCCGAGCCCCCTATTCTTTTCTAGAGATACAGAGGTAAGCTCAGAGGAATTTCTACTTTCCCTCGGTTCAGGGGAATCATTTCAGACGCTACAACCCCTCTAAGGCACGGTGGTCACAGGTCAGTAGCTCTAGTGCCGCCAGCTTCGAGTTTGCTGTGACCGCGGTGGACCAACCCCTTTCCCAGCTCTCTGCGGTTTCGGAAGAAACATCGACAGCGTTGGGACTTCGCTTCCCAGCAATCCCAGCGGCCGCTGATCACGCGAGGCATGCCGGGCACTTGGCCTCTGTAGCGGAGCCGCCTGGCAGAGGCGAGTGCGTCACCGCGTGGCGTAGAGGCGCGCGGCATCTTGGGACATGTAGTCTAGCTGGGACTCGGACGCCCCCTCGGATGAATGGGGCCAGGGCTGGCTGCGAACTACAGCTCCTTAGCCGGCAGCGTCTGTGGCGGCCGCTGGGGAAAGGGGGACTGCGGCGGTCCCCCGGGAGAGCGGCGCTCCTGGACGGTGCGATGCTCTGGGTCGCTACCGGGGCAGCTGGCCGGCTTCCTGGGGTAGCGGTATAGGCGGGCGCTTCCTCTGCGCGCTCCTTCCCCTTCCCCTGCTCCAGCCATGCGCCCGGCCTTCGCGGTGGGCCTGGTATTTGCAGGCTGCTGCAGTAACGTGATCTTCCTAGAGCTCCTGGCCCGGTGAGTGACCTGGGCTCCCCGGGCGTCCCGGCACTCCATCCCCTGGGACGCCGCGCCCACCCTCCGTCCCCATCCTCCCGCGTGCGGCGGTCTAGGGCGGGTCGGCCCGAGCCCCCGGTCGGGTCTGGGCAGCCTGGGATCCCTGCTCCGTCACCCTGGGCACTGTCAGTGTGACGTCCGGTCTAACAGTTTCACAGCATCCGGGTGAGAGGGACACTCAGGATGTTGCTGTCATCACCCCTTCTCCACAGTCCGGGAACTGAAGCCTGGAGAGTTTTTCACGTGACCGACCCAAGGTCGGCAGAGAGCTAAGTGAGAATACCAGGGTTTCTCCATCAAACCACTGTCTCTCTTCCCTCCCATCCAACTCCAGCTCTTTTCTTGATCTTGTTAATGGCACATGCTTGATTTGAGCATAGCATTCTGACTTAACAAAGCAGTCTGATTTTGTACATGCTGCAAACAAAGTTTCATTTGAATTCAAGTATCCTGGATAGCATTTGTTATATTGGCCTTAGAGATGATTTAGGGTATTTTGCCCAGACATACATGTCAGTGATGTGGTAGAACAGATTCTTTCTTTTTTTTAAGAGACAGAGTTTCACTTTATTGTCCTCCAACTCCTGAGCTTAGGCGATTCTCCTGCCTCAGCCTCCCACGTAGCTGGGACTACAGGCGCCCGCCACAACTCCCGGCTATTTTTTGTTGCAGTTTGGCCGGGTCTGGGTTTGAACCTGCCACCCTCCGTATATGGGGCTGGCGCCCTACTCACTGAGCCACAGGCACCTCCCCAGATTCTTTCTTATGTAAAAGGTTGGTCCAAGTGACCCAAGAGAGCACTTCCAGTTTTAAGATATGATAGTCTTTAAACTGGGAAGCATGCATTTCCAAGTGTAACTTTTTAATTTGGGAATGGCTGTGACACTTTCCCAAAGGGAAACTAGATTGAGTTTGTGTAAGTGGCTTGCAAATAATATTGAGTAAAAATGTGCAAATTCAGTGGATAGAAGTCATTACAGAAGAGACAACAGGTGAACTGGAAAAGACTAAGGACTAAAAAGTTAAGTGTTGATGAATTTGAGTCTTGACTGTTTCATCCACTGACTGGCCGTGTGGCCTTTTCAAGTCACTTGGCCTGTCCGGGCTTCCTGCTGTAAAATGACACCTATTATGCTTTCTAGCTCCATCTTTTTGAAGCCATGCATTACAGATTGAGTATCCCCTATCCAAAATGCTTGGAACCAGAAATGTTTCAGAGTTTGGCTTTTTTAAGATTCTGGAGTATTCGCATATGCATAATGAGATATTTGGAGATGAAATCCAAGTCTAAACACAGAATTCATTTATGTTTTATATACATTTTGTATATAAAGTAACAAAAGTAACTTATACAATATTTTTAATAATTAATGAAACAAAGTTTATGTACATTGTACCATTAGAAAGCAAAGGTGTGGAATTTTCCACTTGTGGCATCATGTTGGTGCTCAAAAAGTTTTGGGTTTGGGAGCATTTTGGATTTTGGATTTGGATTTTTGGATTAGGAATGCTCCACCTGTATCTCCATTGACTATCTGAACAATCCTATGCATGAGATAGCTCAGGAGTTATAATCACTGTTTTGATGAAAATGAAACAGATCCAAAGGAGTTAGTGGCACTACTTGTAAGTGACAGAGCTAGAAATGGGATCCAAAATGTCTAACCTCCTAGTCGAATGCTTTTTTTTCAACCTCCCCCTTAGTTTTGAACTTGAGCACCCCAAAGATTTTGGTCATGTGGTGCCAACTAGAAGTGTATTTTATTTGATGCCATTGATTTGATACCCCTGGTGTGTGGCCTTTTCTGAAGCAACTGGTTTACCTTAAGGTAAATTTTGCATTGGGTTAACTTTTGCTATTACAGAGCTTGAAAGTTTGTTATGCAGAGAGTGTTGATAAAGAGCTGTTATTTGTCTTGGGAGTAAGAGATGAAAATGAAAAATAAAAATTGTATCCAGTTGTAAATCTGATACACTTCAAAGTAAGGCCAGTTTAGAAATTGATTTAAAAATATAAAAAAGTGATACCATGTAAGCCCTGGAAATGAAGGTCAGAGAATAAAAGTATAATATTTGTGTTAAATATACCATTAAAAGAAATCTTGCCTCAGGCTGTATGACTTCAGAATATGCAAACAACTGGAGCCTCTCTTTACTAGTTTGTAAGCCCTTGACTAAAGTATCTCATCTCCCTCATCTATTTCATCTATAAAAGGGGATGATGCTTCTCCCAGCCTGCCAGTGTTTTGAAGGGTTAAATAAGATGGGTCTATAAAGCCTAAAACATATTCCTGTGGGCTTTGTTTTCTAACAACTTGGTTTCAGTACCGATATGCCTTATGAGATGTTCCTGAAAAGTTGTAGATAAATCTAACTTTACAAAATGATATTGTACAGTTTAGGCGCATCTATTAAGAATTCTTTGAATAATTTCTGAATAAACCATCACTCTTTATTTATCTTTTCCTGTAAATCCGAATACTTGCAGAAAACAATGGATTTTTATAAAGTGACAAGCAGGTACATTCATTAATAAAACCAATGGCACACAAGACTGAACAGCAGCCTTTTCCTAATTTGCTTAGGCAAGTCATGACTTCTTATCTTACAGATCAATAAAGTAAGAGCTGGTTGGACCAGATGGTCTTTAAGGTTCTTTCTAGATACGGCCTTGGAATTTGTGACTTTATCTTGAGACATCAGCGTAGAAAGCTCATAAATTTTTATAGGACGGGAAATGTGCTTTTTATATGACTTTCTAGGATCATTATGTGCCCTAATAAGTAGCAAATAGAACACTGAATATGAATGCCAAAGTGACTTGAAGGCAGAAGAGAACATTCTTAACCATTTTCCCCAAATTGGAAAACAAATTTAGGTTTTCTTTCTGATTGTTATACCTATAATTGGAACCAATAATAAAATATAAAGCGCAATGCAGTGAACAGTGCGGATAGGCAGTAATGAACGAGTGCCCTGATCCCTCTCATTAGGGAGCTTACATTCTACTTCTGAAACAGGATATACACATCAGCTAACTCACTAGGCAAATACCGAATGTCTTACATCAGAGCAGCACATTGAAACATCTTCTTTTTCACTAAGTGCCTGATCTTGAATTAAATAAGGAAGTTTCCTAAGTTCAGCAAAAGAAATGCAAAAGGTATAAACTGTCTGCTCAGTTCTGTCCCTTCAAAATTGCATTTTTAAAAATAAAACTTTGAATTCTTGCCAAAGAGAATTCAAAGTAAGAGAGGCTGCAGTTAGCAATTATAATTTCTAAGGAATAAAGTTCAAGAAGAAACATTAAAGGATCTAAGTTTTTACTCTAAAGTATTAAAATCAGTTATCCAAGTTAAAATAAATAATTCCATTGGTAGCTCTACAGCAATGTGTTCTTAAAAAGCTTTACAAGCTTTTTTTTAATTACATGAGTACATTAGTTAGATTTTAAAATTCTATGAAAATAGAAACAAAAAGTAGAATTGTCCGGGGACTAAGAGAAAGGAGAAATGGGGAGTGAGTCATAATGTGAGGTGTCTTTTGTAAGTGTGCTAAAATTAGACAGTGGTGATGATTATAGAACTAAAAACTCACAAACCCACTTAATTGCACTAATAATAAGGGTGTCTGCAAACACCACTTATTTGCTGTTTGACTCCAGGAGACTTACTTAACTTGGTGCCACATGACCCTTGGTGGCTTTAGCAATGAAATGAGCATGATATAATAATATCCACCTCCATAAAATAAAGTCGAAAAATATTGCAATGCATTTTTTTAATCCTATGGAAAATATACATATAAAGTGAATTTTTTGAAATAAATTCTTTTTATCGTTTGTACAAATCTTAATATTCTGGGTCCTATTTGCTTAAAATGAAGCATCCTCACATCCATTCACTGACTTGAGTGGAGGTCTGATCCTGCTGCAGAAGTGGGGACGCCGATGAATGTGACCTGGTCCATCCTCCAGCCATCCCACTCTGGTGCTGGGGTTTTAAACTGTCTCCTTCTTCAAGTTTGCTCATCGTATTGCCATTTTTCTTGAGGGCAGGTATCAACTCTCATTCATGTTGAGAGTTATCTTAAAGCTGCCACCTAACTTTACCCTTAATCAGTTCTTGATAATTATTCTTTAATTGGCCTATGCTTTTAGTAAAGAGAAATAGAAGGGAAAACAAAGAAACTTTTGAACTCTTCTGGGTGAAATCTTGTATTATACCCAAAGTTAAATCTGGGCACTTCGTGTGTATTTTCTCACAGAGTTCTTTCTACAACAATAAAATAACATTTTCATTTGATAGATGAGAAAAATTGGCCAATATGGTCTTTAAAGGAGTGACTATACTTAAAGATCTTTAAATATATAAGATTCTAAACACTGGTCATCATGGTTTTGTTTTCCTTTTTCACTCTGTCTGTGACAGACACTGTGTTAAGGGTGAGTAGGTGCTAATACTGTCCACATTTTAAGGCCAAGAAAACCAGACTTAGATAATTTGATTACCTGCCACTGTCTCAGGGTAAGAGATAGAGCTGGATCTCTCAGTCAGTGTGTACTTTTAACTGTGATTGGAGCACAGTGGTGGTTCTCAACCTCGTGTCAGTATGTGAGGATTACTTGTACACCTTACACACACATGCACACTCTGGCCCTTTCCCCAGACCTAGACTGGTGGTTCTCAACTCTGGCTGCATCTTAGAGTCAAGAGGTAAGCTTGATAAAATGTAGATTCCACGTCCCTACCCCAAACTGATCAAGTCACAGGTGGGACAGTGAGCCTCTTCCCCTATATGGGTTTTTAAAAGGGGGCCTGACCGGAGTTGCAAAGCACTGTCCCAATGACCATCTAGAGTTAAAAATTTCCTTCTCCTGTTGCTCATATTTAGGCTGATGGTTTTAATTAGCTCCTTGAATAAGGTAAATGTCTTATATGATTATTTATGGATTCCTGAAATATTTAGCCTTGTCCCTTGAACATAAGAAGTGCTAAAAGAGAAACTGTTGAACTGAACATAAAGCAATAGTTTTCAAGAAAACCGTCATAGCCAGCAGAGCTTGAAGGGTAGCAGCAGTTCTGCTTCAGTTAGTAAGCCTCGCTGTGTACAAGAATGGCAGGTGCCCGGGGATGCCTATTTTTATGCCTAGGTATATTTAAGATTTTATATCTTTGCATTACTGTTTAATATTCATACTACTACTAGAGAATGAAGTTGTTTTTGAAAAATATCACTATATTAATGTGTAATAACAAAGCAGTCTGTATATTCACTAGCTTCAGTTAAATGCCTTTGGTCAAGATGAAAATCTATTCCAAACAGAAAGCAAAATATACTTTTAAAAAACGAAACTCTAGACTATGACGGCCGGTGAATATCAGTTGCATATGAAATCTGGAAGCTTCAGGGGGACAAGGAAGACTGGCCACTTTGTTCTTCTTTCCATAATTGACTGAAGAAAACTGTAATTATTTTAAGGCATTTCACAGAATGCCTCGAGGGATGTCAGAAGGAATTTTTCTGCTTTATAACCTTGTTCCTTCCTAACAGTCGCCATGCAAGAATCCTGAGCCATTGTATCACTGAGAGGCTGGATGCCACAGACACTTTTTGAGTACCGAGTATATTCAAAACAACGTCTTAAGAGCTGTGCAAAAGAGTCGTCCACAGCAATGTTTCTTAGTCTTTTCTTCATTGTTGTCCTCACACTACTCCCCACGCTGGGTGCTTTTTGGATCTTTTCTTCTTAATCCCCCTCCATAGGTATGCTCTCCACTGGCTTAGGTACTGTGTGCATATCTGTGCTTTATGCTTATTAAAAAAGTAAATCCCCACCCACCTCAAGAACCAAATCTGCGGGTTGTCTAAAGTACATTTCTTCATTTAAAGCAGTCTCGGCGACTCTTGGTCAGGAGGGATAGATACTCCAGAAGACCTGAGCATTTATCTGTCCCAGCTTTGCTACCTAGGCTGACTGACTAGGGTCGTTACTAGAGAATGGCCTTTTGGTGAAGGGAAGATCCCAACCAGGACATATGACCAGTTTCCTGCAGTTTACTAGGAAAGCTGTATCATAGTTCTAGGAATAAGTATGTCAGAGTAATTCTTCCTCATGGCCTGCTACACCTAGGGAAGAGAGAAATAAGGAAGCTGACATCTTTCCCTGTGAGGTAAACGTAAATGTGTGTGATCCATGGGGTATGAAAACCAACATGAAGGACAGTGGGTAGTAGAAATCTATCCTCCCTGTTGTTCTGAAGAATGCATTTTAGTGCCCTTCAGCTCAGTTTTTATGCCTTTCCGCCCCCTTTTTGTTATTCACTATACAGGAAGCACCCAGGATGTGGGAACATCGTGACATTCGCACAGTTTTTATTTATTGCTGTGGAAGGCTTCCTCTTTGAAGCTGATTTAGGAAGGAAGCCACCAGCTATCCCCATAAGGTATGGCACACCGGAGTCTTTTACCTTTTTTTTTTTTTAGTTCAGAGGTAATGCCTGTATAAAAGGAGTATGATACATTCTATTATAAGATTTATATCAAAGATATCAGTAAAATAATTCATTTTCTGAAGTTAATATGTTGCAAAACTGCAGAGAACCTATTTTTAGAATAAAATTCCTGCCACAAGATTTAAAATAACTTTGATGGACACGATAGAGAGAGAGTATATAGAATAAGGTAAGTCAGAAGGCCTAGTGTGACTCCAAATTTTTCGTAATTGTGTTGCTGTCCTCTGTGTTGGTAAAGTTATCAAACATGCTAAGAATGGTATCACTGTTCCTTTTTAAAAGTAAACCTCTTTGGCACATAATTAGAGGTGGAAGTTATACAATATTTTGAATATACCAAATGCCACTGAATTATTCCACTTGGAAATGGTTAATTGGTTGTTATGTAAATTTCATATTAATTAAAAAAAAAAACAGGAGTGGCAAGCTGGGTCAAAATTGTTGATGGCAGATCTCTGTCCATTATTCCGAATTTGCATAACTGTACTCCTGAGGCCAAATGGAAAACAGGGCAGTTCTTATAATAAACAATACATTGAAAACTCAGCATTCCTGCTGTGAGAGTCTTGAGATAAAAGTATAATCCAGGCCATCATAATCAGAGCACTCTGAAGGAGGATCACCTAAGCTCAGGAGTTCCAGCCTGAGCAATAGCAAGACCACATCTCTATTAAAAATGGAAAAATTAGCCAGGTAGAATGGTAAGGGGTCTGTAGTCCCAGCTACTCAGGTGGCTGAGGCAGGAGGATGGCCTGAACCTGAGTTCTTTAAAGCCTCTTTGATGATGCCACTGCACTGCAGCCCAGTGAAGACTCAGTCTCAAAAAAAAGAAAAAGTGCAATTCATCCATTTGTGAGTTTTAGTAGGGTAGTGTCTCTTACTTCCTTTGAGAGAGCCATTTGGATGTGAATGTATCCAAGTACTAAAGTTAAGGCTCATCCTTGTTGGTGTTGGTGTTCCTGAACAGGCTGCTATAGAAAACGTGGCTGGATTTTCCACGTTTTAAGTTTCCTAATGCAATGGTAAATATCCTGATTTTTTTTTTCTCTGTCATTGGCTTTAGTATCTGCATAAAATTTTCTGCTGCTAAAGACCAGCATTTATATCACCACAGGAGACCCCAGCAATTTTTGACTCCCACCTCCTCTCACCTTCTTTCCCCATTCCCTCTTTTCCCTGTCACCCTATCTAGCTCGCTGGCCCCTCTGCCTCCTACCTCTTCATCCTTCCATTTCCTCTTCTCCCATTTTATCACGTCACCCTCCCCCCTTCTCAGTGGTGACCACGATGTTCAGGATAAAGTCCAAACTCCCCAGCATGTGCTTCACGGCTCCCCGTAGCAGCATCCTCCCATGTGTGTCCTGTGTGTGATGACTGTTTTATTTTCTGTATTTTCTGTATGTTCCATAATCAGAATCTTATTCATGTCATTCATCCCCGTAGACAGTTTCTAGGCAGTGCTATGTAGGCAGCAACACAGAATAACTGAATCAGTTATCCTGAAAGACTTTGACACTAACTCACTTTATCTTCAAATGGCACCTCTTCAAGACAGGACAGAAAATTTGGCAAGAAACTTTGTGAAGTCACCAATAGTATGTTACTTAGAAGTGAAGAAGCTGTTGCAAGTAATTTTTCATGTATGACATATTGAGTTCTGCATTCATTGTCAGGCTTCTCAAACTTTCTAGACTATGTTAATGTAGACTTGGATTGGCTCCTTTTGGTGTGTAGCGTGAAATCTAACCAGCAGCGCAGATTGGGTCTTTAGGGATGATAACTTGGGCCTCAGCACTGTCATATTCCTCAGATGTGCAGAGGTGGAAGATGGTTGGGAATCTGCTCAAAGATCAGCATTTCCTGAAGCATGTGGGACCACCTACTTGCCTTTGAGCTATATTCATTAGCCATTTATTTTAAATATTTTTTCTCTTATTGAATATAGTAAGTTGAATCATATAAAATTGCTGATACTTAACATTTTTTGACCTATTAAAAAATGGCAGTTTTATATGGTTTAACCTAATATGTAAAAAAGTATCTTACATATTTTCTATATCACAATAGGGATATATAACTGTAAAATTATTTGTTTAATTCATTTATCTGTTCATAAGTATTCATTTGTATTTATCCCTTTATCTTTCTAAATTATTAGTGTTACTGGATTTTTTTTTTTAGTTTTTGTTCTTATTTTGAGAGCTATAAATTCTCAGAAAATAAGAACCATGGTTTTGCATAACATATACAAGTTGAATCATGTCCTCATTAATTCAGAGGCCACTGATTCAGAATATGGGATAATTTTAACAGTTGCTAGGCTGAAAGTAACCTTTGACTTAGCAAATCTTTTCTTTAGAAATAGTGAAAAGCAATAGTATAGTATTGCTATACTATTATAGTATAACACGTTTATACAAGAAATATTTGAGATAATTAACCCATTTCACGTCCTTCAAAGGTATATGAAAATTATATGCAAAAAACTGATACAATAATGAAAAACCATCCACTCAAAAAAACTACTGATGACTATTAGGTAACATTCTTAAAGCTTAGTTTTAAGTTGCTGTGTATACTTGAAAAATATTAAAAGTATTTTTTAAACATTCTATAATTCAAACCTTTTCCACGTTAGGCTTTGTGAAGCGTTTTTATGTGTACTTAGTATTTGATTTCATAAGAGTGATGCAATCTTTTAATGCAAAGAAAGCAAGAAAAATGCTTTTTTAAGCAGAAATACATATTTCTTTCTATATTTTATTTTCTCAAAATAGTAGATTCTGTGTGATGTGCTGTTTCCTCTGCCTTTCAGGTACTATGCTACAATGGTAGCCATGTTCTTCACCGTCAGCGTGGTGAACAACTATGCCCTGAATCTCAACATCGCCATGCCTCTGCATATGATATTTAGATCTGTAAGTGCTGCCAGCTCACATGCGTTATGTTCCTCTGAACAATAATACTTAAGTAGGTAAATTGAATACATGGCAAAAGGAGAAAGGTCTTGTAATAAATGAAGTCTAGGGTGTATAAATAGTTTTGTGAATGAGTAAGCAAGATCAGCTTTCATCTGAGAGGTAAGACAAAAAGAGAAAAATCTGAAAGTGGATGGCTTACTTTTATTTATCTGATGCCTAATGGGTAATTAAGAATAAGAAAATCAAAATGTCCATGGGAACATTGGACGGAAATGTCCATTTCCTTCATCTGGTTCATTTTATGTTCAAATTTGCTATTAATGTTATTTAACTTCTTACCACTTCTTTCTTCCATAAAATTACATTTACTTCTAGTACATGAAATAGATACTTCTCTTTTCTGATTTTTTTTAAGCAGAAACTTGAGGTAATGAAGGGAAATTCTTTACGAAGGTAGGCTCTCTCCCAAAGCAGTACAGGTTTTCTTCTCTGCCTAATGTATGATGAGAGGTCTGTGTGTATGTAAATAAGAATAGGGTGCTCCCTGAAGAGGAGGGAGGACTTCCAGGAGAATGTAGTTAAGATTGCAGAAGAATGAAAATGGGTGATAACTGAAATGATAACATTCCGAGTGGTCGGAGATATTTGTGAGATTGACTGTGCTATTCCTGAAGGGCTTTCCAGTGCTAATTATAATTATTAAGATGACATTCAAAGCATTGAACACGTAGTAGACTTTGATAAACACTTGTTGATTGGGTGACACCTTTCCAGAGAAGAGAAATATTCTTGCATGGCTTCCTAGATTAAAACTGGGGTGGGGAAAAGCTTATTAAAAGCTCTTATAAATTAGATAGATGGAAAATTTGCCAAAAGTCAGTCTATGATGTCATTTATTTCTGCTAACCCTACCTTCCACTATGACCAGTTACTGGGAATTAGTCATTTTATTGTCATTATCATCTTTAAAAGCTTTTGTTATTTGCATGATATATTTTTATGACCTATACTTTTTGCCATGATGAGGACAACTGCACCTCATTAATTATTCATCCTAGCCTCCTTCATTCCACGTGTTTTACCTTTGTCTGTGTTCATATTCATCTTGGATCGTGTTACTGTCCTCCCCTAGTACACTGAAACTGTTACTGTTGTTATCTTTTACAGGGTTCTCTAATTGCTAACATGATTCTCGGAATTATCATTTTGAAGAAAAGGTAAATGATATACTTTTATATTTTAGGTATAGAAGGATGGCCTGAGCCGCCTTCCATAAGCTAGTGTCTGGATTCTTTTTCCCAGAATGCTGATAAGTTAGTTCTTGGTCATCTGCCTCTTTTCCCAGTTCTTCCTGTGACAGTGGTGCACAATGAAGCAATTTCCTGAGGCTGTTTGACCAGGAAAAAGGCCCTGCCTGGGGCTTTGGAGAAGGCTTTTCTCTGTGTAGAACTGATTAGCTCCATCATCATTGAATGTCATCATCCTAACCTGTGAACTTCACTGTGCAGTATGGGTGCCACTGGCCACATGTTCCATTTACATTTACATTTACAATGAAATTATTAAAAATAGTAGTCTTGAATATTTAATTTCTCAATCTCAGTCCCATTTCAAATGCTCAGCAGCCAGCTCAGGCTACTGGTACCATGTTGGAGAGTCCAGATAAGGAACATTTCCAGGATCCCAGACTCTGTGGGGTGGTGCTGTCCTAGAGGGTGCTTATCAGTACAGTGTAGTGACCCATTTGTATTCAAAAGAAAATTCCTAACAAGGGTTTAAATAGCCAAGAAGATGGGATGAAAGATTCAGAACTGTTCTTTGTGACTGTCACCAAAGGCTGTCTCTGGGGCAGGGGTGGGAAATACCAGGAGTACCTAGAATGCTTTCTCAAAAGTATTTTTTTTTCCCACCTTCATTTTGAGCCTTACCCCTTCTGAGAAGGAAGGACACTGGGGAGAGACAGCATACATAGTCTAGAAAATGTCTCAGGGCAAGTTCACTGTCACCGTTAAGACCAAGATTATACAAGTTGATGGCAACTTTTCAAGGTATTCAGTATCCAACCCCAGTATTAGAACTCTGTCTGCTAGCCTGGAAAGTGGCTGTCAATTCAGAACGTATGAACCTAGAGATTTTAAGTAATAAGGGCTGTGTCATAAAAAGCCAATTGTCCTGTCTTACTGATAAATACCATTGTGGCTGTTCCTTCTTCAGTTCTCTGCATTTAATGTACATGTACAGTGGTCAGCTGTACCACATTTGGAGCAAACATTGTACCTCTTGGTAGTGTAGACTTCCCCTTGGGACAGACCTGTGGTCCTTCCCACAGACCCATAACAGAGATACAAAAGAACATATTAGAAAAGAAATTCTCAAACACCTCTTTCCCTTAAGAACTTGTTTTGAGTCTGTCATCTTGAATCTATCTATCTAGGCCTTATGAATCCTTTTTTTTTCCTGTGTGTACCACCCACAGAGCAGGCAGGCGTTTTCATAAGTTAACTATTCAATAGAGTGCATGGGTAATTTAGTATTTTCTTTTATTTATCTTGGGTAGAAGGCCCTCAAGTTCATAGTGTGCTCCTTTTTCCAAGATGTGAGGACCAAATTTATATTCACCCTAACCAGGCCTTTCAGTCTTTGGGGGCCTGAGTTGTAAGCCTCTGCATCTTGACTTTCCAGAGTTTCATTATTTTTTATATCTACCTCCAGTAGTGCCTCCTTCCTCCACCACTCCTCTCCTCTAGCATGAGCCTCTTGGTCCTTTTCATCCTTTTCTCTACTTCTTACCCAGTTCTACTGGCCTTTTATTAGGTACTATAACCAGAATAAAACTATGTATTTGAGTAAAGTATTTCAGCTCTTCACCTTCTAAGCTGAATTTCTTTTAATTCAGAAAGGTCTTTCCTCAGACCTTCTTCTTTGAAGAATTTGAGAGGAATATTAATGATGCTATTTAAGTTAATGTGAAATGCCACTGTTATCACTGCCCATGGTTCAATGAATTGAATATGCTTCCCTTTATCCAGTTATGTCAACATTTAAAAACAACATTAAGTCTTTCAGAGATTTTTTTTTTTTTAATACCCTGCTCAGAGGATGGATGATTTGGATTTTTTCTGAATGTGGAATCCTGCTATTTGTACTTGATAGTCCATTTTTCTTCTTGAACGTGCATATCTTATGACTGATAAGAGCCCCCTAAAGACAGGAAGAGCAACAGATCCCAGTTAAGTGTAGGTCAGACTTTCATGTGGCCTCTGGAGAGCAGGTTGGAGCATCATCTGGTCTGTATCTGTTTCTGTTTTTGTTTTCCAATGAAATAATCTGTTGGTCAACAAACTATTGGAAACATTATTTTAAACAACACCAAGGACAAGTGCTGTTTAGAAACCAGCCGTTAGTTATCCTGATTCCTCCGTGTATATACTTACCTGGACTCTGCTGGAAAGTGAGCCTCTCAGTCATATGTTAGTGATCTGTACTTCCATGCACCATCTGGCTGTAATTATCACTTGGAAATTCATATCTGTGCTTTCCTAAAGTGTTTTTGTTCTTATTTTTGCAGATACAGTATATTCAAATACACCTCCATTGCCCTGGTGTCTGTGGGGATATTTATTTGCACTTTCATGTCAGCAAAACAGGTGGTAAGAATCAGCTCACAAATCATTTATATTCACTACTTGCCTTTGGGGCTCAGTTATCAGGCACTTATTAATAATAGAACAAATTCAAATCCTTTTGTAATATAAGGATTCTGAAAGCAAAGAGTGGAGGGAAATGGGTAACATAAATATTTCCCTTGTATCTCGGCACCTTGCCTGTGGTCTGGTCTCTGTACCTAGTTTATTTTCTTATTTCCTAGACTTCCCAGTCCAGCTTGAGTGAGAATGATGGATTCCAGGCATTTGCGTGGTGGTTACTAGGCAAGTACAGTAATTATAATAAAGCTAATTGCCTTTGCAGTTGTGTTTGTGGAGTTTTCTCCTAAGAGACATGTTTCTTGGCAAGAAGCTTTGGCTAAACAAATTATACCATAGAAGAGCGAGGTACCTGGCTGAGATCATATATCATCGAACCTTAGTGCTCAAGAAATGAAAAAAAAGAATATCCGTGTCCACGGCAGTGTGCTCTGCAACATGGTTCCATGTTTTTCTTGGTAGCCACAGAAAAGTACATGTCCACTTTCCCATCACAGCCTTTGAGAGCAGTGCTTGGGGTGTCGCCATCGCTTCACAGTCTGTCTGCTGAGTTGAAGCTCCTGCAGAAGAGAGGCACGTTAGAGCAATTGACCCTTTACATTTCCAAGGGACTCATTTGTAAATCTTAGATTTATTTTCTTCCATATGGCAGTGTTCCCACACCTGACTGATCATCAGAACCTTCTGGGGAACTTTTTAAAATACAAATACCTCTTTGTGGAATTCATTAGGCAACTCCCACAGAGCTTTGTTCTCCTATTTTTTCACATAGAGGAGAAGCTCTTTTCAGGTGCTTTTGGTGGTAACGATAACAGATTGAGACTGACCAAGTGGAAGAGAAACAGCAATGTGTTTTCCTTGCTTCTTACTTTTGAAACTTTATCCCTTTAGGTTGTTACTGTTAGCATAGAAAGATCATTATGAGCTATTAGAAAAATACCTTACCCAATGAGAAAAATTTGCAAAGGATATGGACATACAATTCACAGGGAAAATTAATGTCCAATAAGTTTATATTCAGCCTCACTAGTCTAGTAATCAAAGAAATACAGGTTGAAACCAAAATGCACTGCCTTTTTATTTTTGGCTTATCATATTGGCAAAATGACAAATGGCTACTCTTATTGCCTTTGACGGTGAGTAAGACAAGTATTTTTATATAAACTCTTTGGGGTATAATTTGACACAGCATTCCTGGAAAAATAATGTGTATTGAATTTTTTAAATTGCCACAGCCTTTGACTCAGTAATTCCACTTATGAGCCTTTATTCTAAGGAAATAATCAACATTTGTTTAAAGATTTATATATAAGGATATACATTGATTTTGATGGTGAGATAATTGGAACTAACCTAACCGTTCTTTTATTAGAAGACATTTAGGTATGCGGCATACTCATGATAGAGTAATATACAGTCATTATAGCAAACCTATGAAAAAATTAATGAATGATTTTAAGGCAAAAATCCATGAAAAAAGATCATGAAAAAAGCAAGGTATATAATTGTATGTATAATCTGATCTTGTCTTAGTATAAAAAAATATTTTACATAAATAAATCTAGACAGATGTAGAAAACTGTAAAGGATTGGATAGTAATGCTGTAGTTGATTTTTATTTCTTTAATAATTTTGTATACTACATTAAGTTTGTAGTATTTATAGAACTTAAAGCAATAAATAAATGTTCTTTAAGAAAACATCTGGAAATTAACCAATGTAGGCATCTTATAACCTGATGTTTGTTTTTTAGGTATTGGGGCACTGACTTTTGCCCTTCTGATGTCAGCAAGGATGGGCATATTCCAAGAGACTCTATACAAACAATTTGGGAAACATTCCAAGGAGGCTTTGTTTTATAATGTAAGCAACTTCTTAAACCTGGGGAAGATGAAAATTCCTGAGTTATAGTATGTTATTTCAAGTGAAATATGCCATCCTTCTGATGCCGTTGAAGGATCAGTGTATTATCAGTAAAGGACTTTGAGGCCGGTAGACTGAAGTACTGTTGGTAGGGTGATAATGTGCTTTCTGAGCTACGGTCCTCTCTACACAAGATGATCATGATCAATCAAAATGAATAAATGTATCAGTTAACTGGGGAAAACCTCAAGGGACTAGAAACCTTTACCTGCAATGTTCTTACAATGAAGTCAGGTCAAAAGCAACTTGGAAACCTGGAAAAGGAAACTAAGCTCTAAAAGCAGCATCCCAAGGGGAATGTGTGTAGCCAGGCATCCTGTGGGATAGTCTGCGGAGAATGGGGTGAGAGAAGTAAGTCCCCCCGATGGGCTTTATTCGTTTGATAGAGCTTTAAACTGCTTTAAACTGCTGATCTAGTGCCACCTCCTCTAGCTTCCCTCTCTCTCCCCTGTCCCATTGAGATGTACCAGAGCATTGCCCCTCAAAGTTAGGGAGAGGTAGTTGCCTCCATGTTCAGTCACCCTAGGGGTGACTTTGCTGCCAGCTTTTAGCACTGAAGTTGCAAATAAGCAATTTGAAATATTTAATTGGAGCTACAGTATGTGGCTGGGAATTTTAAAATTAAACATTGTATTTGATTCACAGTTTTGTTTATATAAAGCCTGGCACATGTTAATTGGTCAGTAGATGTCAGCCGTGACTCATTATCACTGTTGGGGAGGTGGCAGTGGTGTTGGGTTGTTGTCGTCAAGCCCCTTAATCTTTGTTTGTTTCCTCCTCTTTAACCTGTTTTTATTTATGTCTTCATTTCTTTTTTTTTTTTTTTTTTTTGAGACAGAGCCTCAAGCTGTCCCCCTAGGTAGAGTGCTGTGGCTTCACAGCTCATAGCAACCTCCAACTCCTGGGCTCAAGCGAGTCTCCTGCCCCAGCCTCCCAAGTAGCTGGGACCACAGGTGCCCGCCACAACGCCCAGCTATTTTTTGGTTGCAGCTGTCATTGTTGTTTGGTGGGCACCAGCTGGATTCAAACCTGTCTCCTTAGGTGTATGTGGCTGGCGCCTTAGCCACTTGAGCCACAGGCACCGAGCCTATGTCTTCATTTCTTTTTCTTTAACTTCAGATTATCCTCTAATGTCTTTTCCCACTAGTGTCCTAAATCCCCTGAATGCTGCTTTTGCATTCTCTATAGTTTTAAATCTAATATGTTTACCTAACCTTTCTCAAAAATAGTATTATAAAATGTCACAAATCCATTTGGGCTGAATGATTATGTGTTTAAATTTCTCCATTCCCTTTTGTCAAAGAAAGGAGGCTGGCTCCATTTTTTTGCTTATCTGTGATGGGTTTGATATATCATGTAATGTCCAGTGGCCAGAAGCACTGTGTACATTTAATTTAAGTCTAATTGCTTTCCTTGATATTTCTTGTCAAACAACTTGTACAACTTTTGCTCATTGTAAAGCTATTCTAATTATTAAATATGTTTTTGCGCTTAAATTTATGTGACCTATTTCTTCCCATAGCACGCCCTTCCGCTTCCTGGCTTCATCTTCTTGGCTTCTGATATTTATGACCATGCAGTTCTATTCAATAAGTCTGGTGAGTTTGTGGTTATGTGGCAGGATTACCTGACAGTGTCTGCAGCGAAGTCTCAGTTTCACTCTTGACTTGATCACAGCAATTTTCATGATCTTACCCAAATCGTCTTTCCCTCTTGTAACTGTCTGCACTCCGGCACAGGAATACAGTGCCATTAATCAGCAGGTGCAGCAGGAAAAGCTTTTGTAGGTGCTTCTCACAGTTATTTGCAAGTGAAGTAAGAGAATATCTTCAAATTTTCTATTTTGCTTTGGAATTTATATTTGCATTTGAGTGTGGAATATTTGATATTTTGCAAATGCAAACAAATAGTAATGGCACGCTGCTGAGATGAGTTCTGTGAAGGTGGGCAGCCTTCCAGCTCTCTCTGCTGCTGTTCAGCCTTTTCTGCCATGAAAGATAGAGCTGCTTGTAGATCCGGCCTGAGCAGGCTTGAAGCAGAGCAAGAGGGGAGCTATAGAATATAATAAATGATGGCAGGGCTTTTCTCTTAGTGCAGATTAGGTAGACAGCAGGAATAAGCAAAATTAGTTTCAAGGGTCTAGAGTAAATTAGCTATTACTCTTTTAAGTGGCCATTTAATAAATTAGCTATAGGTTGTCAGTTAATGTGAATAAAATCATTTGTATAATCTGATTCTCTAATAGATATAGAGTGTTATACAGACAAATGAACACACAAGGAGCAGATAATCACTTTTAAGGTCAAGGCTTTATGTGGCACACTCCTTGAATGGTAAGCACGTTTGGTAGAATGACAGGAGGTGCTCCACAAACATTAATTTGCTGTCTGAGAGTGAACTGTAAAGTTACACGTGCTCTTGGCGTTTGTAATGTTACCTTTCCCATTTGTCCAAGAAAAAACAATGTGAAGCAGGTAGTGCGGATGGAAGTTTGTAAGGCTCTGAATTACTCAGAGAATCATTTCTGATTCTTAACACAGCCATTTTTTAAGATCTCTGAGAATCCCTGCCTAGAAAAAGTCTATTAAAATAAAAATATTATCAAATTCCACTGGATAGATTTACAGTAAGAAAATCTGGTAAAGAATGCATCTTCTAAAGGTCACAGGGCTAGGTATTTATAGATAAAACATTTTCTCAGAATCTGCCTTCATCTTCTTCAGAATCATCCCCAAATTAAATATACATTTTCCTTCTCTGGATTTTCTTGAGGTTAAATATCTGAGACCCTTGTATTTTCCAAGAGAGTTAAAATCCATGTGAGTATTTTTTATGTCATGCTGATTGTGTTTTTCTCAATAAATTGATAACTGTGGGTCCCTGAAGTTATTTAAGAGTAATCACACTTAACTTCCTTTTCCTGTCAATACTTGCTAAGTATATCAAAGACAGTGAAATACAAGATTATAGGCATTACCCACTGGTCAAGAACACAGTTACAAGATTTAGTTTTTATGTATATATGTATATATATGTGTGTGTGTGACATTTTTGGCAAAAGAAAATTAACGTTTATTTCCTTGACAGATCTCAGCATCACTTTATCAGAATTGCTTAAATTATGCTAATAATTCAAACACTAAATTTAGCAAAATAAAAAAAAAATTGACCCCTTGAGGATTACTATGTCCTTATTCTCTTTGATCTTAGATATTTTATTTCCTCCCAAATATTTAGTGTACCACTCTCATTATATAAAACTAACATAAGAATATCTTTAGAGGAAAGAGTTATTCACGGTTCTATTGGCCTACACGTCTGCTAATTTCATTTCACTGGTTTTCTTCCAAGGCTGTAATTCTTACTTAGCTGTCATCCTTGTGTAGATATAATTTTATATTTGTTTTTCACTTCTACTCTGAGTTTTTTCATGTGACTATACGATCTCTATGATTTTGTTTGTATAGAATATATAATGCCTCATCTAATTATAATACCTTTGCTGACATAGCCATTGCCCTATTTTCTGACATCTATTGATTATGAGTCATAGTTTTTCCTTTTGTGACCAGTACTGCAATGAATGCAGACCTTTTTTTTACTCTTTTGAATTATCTAGGATTAATTACTAAGGATGGTTATGAATATTTTTATGGTCCCTCAAGAAGGATTATGAAACTTATTTTTAAAAGAATAATTCCAATTCATACCGTTACCAAAGGAATGGCTGCCAGTTCTACGACCACGTGCCAGTTAGAATATTTTTGTAGATTTTGAATTGCTAATTTAGTAGATATAAAACAGTATAATCTAATTTAATTTGTAATTCTTTGGTTACTAAGAAGAGTGAACATATTTCCGAGTGATGTTGAGGTCCTGTCTGTCTGCCTCATCTTGTGTGGATTTCCAGTTAAGCCGATACTTTTCTGAACTTCTCTGTGCTTCAGTCTTTTTTTATTTAGTGAGACCTGATTCAGGTGAATGCTGAAGAGTTTATTTAAAAATTTGAACAAGTTATCTTTTCTTTTAAGAAATCAATTTAATGACTCTTATGGCTGATACAGGCTGGAATCAAGGCAAGTATGGTGGTTTGTGGCTCAAATCTCTCTGCAGGGGAGATAACATTTGCTGCCCATATTAGGTGCAGTCTGGGTAACCTTGTTCAAAAGATGAAAACTTTTGCTGTCCAAAATGATTTGTCCATATCCTGTCTTAATCGTTGCAGAGTTGTATCAAGTTCCGGTGCTCGGGATGACGATGCCCATCATGTGGTTCTACCTTCTCATGAACGTCATCACTCAGTATCCTTTGGGTTCCTCTGCCAGGTGTGTGTCTTCTCCAGGTTAATTTGGCACAGGGTTATTTTTTTCTTTTGGAGAACAGTGACACGATTTTGGTTTTCTTTTTTTTTTTTTGCAGTTTTTGTCCAGGGCCGGGTTTGAACCCACCACCTCTGTATATGGAGCTGGCGCCCTACTCCTTTGAGCCACAGGTGCTGCCCTGATTTTGGTTTTTGCCTGGATTTTTCCTGCAGTAAGCAGAGACAAAGAGACCCATTCAGGGAGCTCGTTTGTAGAGAGCAAAGGACAGAGTAGTAGGGCAATTGGTCAGAAGCCCCAGGGCAGCAGAATGAAATGCTCTGGGTGGAAGTACAGGAGTCCTTGGGTTGACTAAAAACTAGTATACAATGTGAATGATCTGTGACTTCAATTTGGGGTGTTTTGGTATCCTAGTATATTTCCAATTTTCACATGGTTCTGAAAGAATTTCAAATTAATCAAGACTTAGTTTTTTTAAATGGTTATTTTGAATGATATTTAATTGATTATGAAAATCATTATGTCTTTGAAATAGTGAAAGAGATTGAGATTGGCCTTATTTCTCTGAAGTCACCTGATCAATTTGCATACAGAGTTCCTTTTAGGGGGAGGAGCAGAGGGCAGAGACCAAGGTAAAATAAATGTGGATAGTATCACCCTTCCCAAGAGTGTCACCCTCTGTCATTACCTCAGAGGTGACCTCCCTTGGAAACTGTGGGAAGAATCTAGAATAAGCCTAATAGGAGGTTTTTAGCAGTTCTCAGGATCCCAAATGGAATCGCAGGACAGGAACTCGGCAGGGGGAAGCGGGGGTTATCCACTGAGGAGCACAGCCCCCGAGAAGCCACGGCAGACCCTCGTGGCCCTTATGTTTTCTTAGAAAATGGAAATTTAAGCTGACAGCCATGCCAGACTCAGCGTCCCCACGGATTCCCCAAGCACACGGTACCGAAACCGCCTTAACCCCTCCCCTCCAGGTACGTGTGCATCCGAGGCGTGTTCATCCTCACCACCGAGTGCGCCTCACTCACTGTCACGCTCGTCATGACCCTGCGCAAGTTCGTCAGCCTCATCTTCTCCATCTTGTACTTCCAGAACCCTTTCACTCTGTGGCACTGGCTGGGCACCCTGTTTGTCTTCATCGGGACCTTAATGTACACAGAGGTGTGGAACAACCTAGGGACCACAAAACGACAGCCTCAGAAGGATGTCAAGCAGAACTGAGGTCTGCCTGGAGGAGAGAGCGGTGCTGCGGGGAGGGAAGGGTCTGGCCAGGGTCTAGCCACCATGTCATTGTGTTAATGCTGAATTTCCCTTGGCGTTGAATCAAACATGCACCAGAGAATCTCAGGAGGAGGCAGCTTCTCGACTTTCTCATGGCTGTGCAGACCAACATTTGTAGACTCTGAGTAGAAATCCCTCAACCCTAACACAGAGAGAAGAGATCTGTACTACTGAACAGCTTTTTCACTTGTTATTTCTCTTTGTTTACCATAATATTCAGTACTATTTTATTGAATTCTGAGTCCCCAGGACGGTAGTCTGTGGGACAAGATTATCCCTTTTGTTGCTATTCTGACGTTTCTCTGCCATAGCTGTCATTGTCATCCCGTGGTCTCACCTGTTTTCCTCCTGTCCCCTCTACACTCTCCAGCAGCAGGCTTTAGTCAGTCAGACAGCCTGGGTGCCATCATTACCAGGAAGACACAAGTGGCCAAATAGACGGAGACGCCAGTAACATCAGGGCCAGACTTCCTCCTGCCTGCTGGGAGGAAGCAGCTGGCCCTGGGAACCGAGCGCCAGAGATGCTGGTGGGACGACTCACTTCCGCAGTTTGCTTTTTTTTTCTTGTCCCTATGCAAAAGTCAGATGCTTTCCCATCTGTTGCTTTTTGTACTTAGAACAGTCCTGCAGCATGTCTCATTTTGGGCACAGGATTAAAAAGAAAGAAAGGTCCTTTACGGACCAGGAGAAGGGAGGCTTTTGCCCAGGAAGCCCATTAGCCTAGGCCCAGATGGTGACAGCAGGAGGACCCTGCCGCAGCTGACCCTGCTCCCCCAGAGGCCCAGCCAGGCATTCACAGGCTGAGTGGGTGGGTCCCAAGTAGGAGGGGAGTCTTTGAAAGGCTTTGCAATCAGGAGATTCAGCTTTGCCTGATGACCCTGATAGAGTGACCAGTCAGGTGAATGAACAGACTAAAGTATGTAGTGGGTGTGACGTTTAAATCAGATCATATCACAACTACAATTGAAAGCGATTCTTTTATTTCCTATAAGGTATCTTAATGTTCTAGATGTGCACTGGGGGGAAGGGTGGTGTGTGCTTATTATATGTAGAAACATGCCTCTCTCTTGCTAATCATTTCAAAGGTCTGGTTTTCCTCATACGTACAGGATAATCCGGAGAAAGAGGACTGCTGTCACTGTGGTTGTGTGGCATTTTTGCTCTCGTGTTGGCTCTCGGCAATCAAAGAGCATAGAAGTCAGTGTGCTTTGATTTCCCCTTGCTTCACTTAGGTGGGACCTTGGTTAACCTCACACCAGTGGATGCTCTTCAGTGAGCAGCTGAACTTCTGGCCACTTTCTTTTTGCCTAGACACAAAGGCTTCCCCATTTTTTTCTGGGTGTAAATTGTGTTCTTAAATTGAGATGGAGTTCCCCAGGTTTCCTGGGCTCATTATTCCACTGTCTGGAGCTATTCTTTGGTAGGTTCGAGCAGCAGCAGTGAAGATAAATATCTTAGAACCACCCGGTTGCATGGAGAAGGCATTGAAACTGCCTCAGATTTTTGTTACTTAAAATATGGGTACTATTTCTTCACCCACAGTCACTGATTTTGCCAAGTGAATTGTTGTTTTGGACATTGACAACTTCCAAGTGCCAGTAATGGTCTTTTCTAAACAATGCTGAATTAGATGTGAACCCATTCATAGAATCAAAGCCACTAACTTTGAAATATGTGGAGTTCCTTAGAATCGATGGTGCTGTACATGTCCAAGTGTTAAATAACCTCTTGAAAATGAAAACAACCAAAGTTACTTTTATTGCTTAGTAGAAGAACCTGTCCCTAGGGGCTATCTGACTGCTACATATCTGGAGTCTAAGTAACTCTTACAAGGTACAGCTTCACATAACATAATGTCACCCTTTTTCTGTTGATGGGAACACATTACAACTTGCAGCTATTTGAGCCATGTTGATGCACACAGACAGCACTGGGGCCCATTAGGTTTTAGACTCTGGCTTTAGAGCGTGTTTATAATCCTCTCAGCATGAATACCGGCTGCTCTGTTTAATAGGAGGATGCATATGGACAGATCTTAGATTAGAGCTCGCAGACAGCACAGCAAACGCGTGGAGGAACAGAATGCCCGAAATGCCCTGTCAGCTGGTTTTACCCTCCAGTATTAGACATAAGGAAGTATGTCTAAAGGATAGTAGTTAATACTTTACTCTTTACAAAAAAAACACAACTCATTCCCCTCCGTTAACTGATTTATCAAAAGAGCAAGTAAACCGTCTTGTAGCAGAGCCTACTCATCTAACTGGAGGAGAAATGTTTGTTAAATGCTTTTCCTCTTTATTGGGGTCAAAACTGTTTAATTTTGTGCTTCAGAGATAGAGGATAGAGTTTGTTTACAAAAGAGTTTGATGTTTAAAACATCTAAAACTCTATGCTGGAGCAAAAAGCAAATAGCAAAGGACACAGCCAGAAAATGTGGAGTGTGTGTGCGTGTGTGTGCATGTGTGTGCGTGTGTGTGTGTGGTGCGCACACCTCTGTGCCCACTGAACAACTTGGGTGTAATAAATAAAGGAACAGGAGAAAACGGATATTTAAACTATATTAGTTCCATGCCTACATGTCCTTTGCCAAAATTCTGTTGTCATGTGTTATCTTTTTCATGTTTATCAGTAATTTATTTTTGATTTGTTGTTTTCTTTTTCATCCAACTAAAACAATTATTAATGTACTTGATAGAAACCTGAAGTATTCTAAAGCATTTAGACACAGTCCAAATAGTTGGCTTTGTTTTCTTTTGTTTCCTTCTTTTTTTCCAGTTAACCAAAATGAAATGCTGCAGGATTTTAATGTGGTCAGTGCTACAGAAGAAAAACCACAAAAGCTGAGTTGACCTTTACCATCCAGAGCTAATCTCTTCTATTCTTCTGCAAAGAAGACATATTTTTAGAGGATTCCAATAGATATTTTGTGGTCCTCTCGTGGGCACCTTTCCTCTGTTCTTTTTCACTTCCTACCCCTACCTCCAGTGTCTTCACTGAAACCTCCATTTACTTGCAGTGTTTTCTACTGAGGAAAACCTATAATTGCATATCTGTTTATGCCTCTATTCTTTGGGGCCTCCGAATGTTTTTTGTGGATTTTTACAGGGTATTTATATCTGCACAGCATGTATTTTGTTACGCATTCTTATAAACATTGATATTAGGAGTGTGCATTTCTAAGGATGAGAATATCTGGCGTGGTATGTGGATACTATGTGTGTGGATGAGTATGAACATTAAGGGTTTATGTGGAAATGGTTTTTGTCTCCTGTTACTGTTCAGAGAGAGGGCTGAGAATCTTCATCATCATTTTCTTTTATATTTGGAAAATTGATCATTTTCTCATTTTGCTCTTTTTACCCTGTCGTTGGCTCACTTCACTCCACAATGCCAGATGCCTATGGAGAGGGAATTAGAAAGCATGAGGTTGGGAAGATTTCTAAACCAATGAACCAGCTCTGGGCTGTAGACATGCTGATTTCTGGTACAGCTGGCATTGACCTAAGCAGATACACAAATACACATGGAGAAGAACCAGGGTATAGAAATCTGAAATCAAGATTCTACATTTAATGTCTTTTGTTTCTCTTTGGCTTACAGTAAACAGACTTATGAGTAATTCCGCCCTTATCATGTAACTAAAGCATTTTGGTCTCAATAGCTTTCTCCTGAAAAAATGTGGCTGAATCTTATCTGTGGCAGTTCATTCTTATATCAAAAGAACTGTCAATTTAGGTGAAATCCATTCGTTATTATTACCGACTAGTACTCCATTTAAAAATGAGTAAAAACAATGTTTATAAGTCATGAACTTATAAACTAGTCATAAGCTTTGAATTATGTTCACCGTGTACCAGGCCGGGCGAGAGACCGGCCCCTCGTGGCTTTATGATATGTTCTCTCTTTTCTTCAACAACAGATATTCCAGGGACAAAAGGAGCCAAGGATCATGTTTTATTTAGTTCCATATCACCAGCCCTGGTGTAGCATGTCTGATTTTTTTTGCATGAATAAATGAATTCTTGCCAGCATCTCTTCTCTGAAGTTTCTGGAAACTTCATCGTTCCTGATACCTTGCTCCCATTCTTCATCAGCTGGTTGACAAGAAAGTGAATGAAGGGAAACATTCCTAAGATTTGAAGCAAGAGAAGGAAAAGAGGAATACTGGGGGGAGAGACGCCAGGAAATGCTGTCAGGATGCAGCCTACTTCCTAGCTTTTCACTGTCTTGATTGCCCGGTGGTAGGAGGGAAGAGCATCTTACATATTTAATGCTCAGGAAGAAAGGGCTTGGAGATACCTATTAGAGCATTAAAGATTCATGAAAGTTTTGGTACTGAGCTCCCTGGAGTGACTAGCCCCACCCCTCCTAGCTGGTACAGTTAGTGTGTGTTGGCTGATGCCTGGAGATCATTGTCTGTCTGTCTATTCTGAGTATCATACGGAGACTTCTCCCTGAGCTTTACCTATTTAAATCACTAACCATCCTATCCAGATTACTTAATTTCAATAAAATGAGGCAAGTTGCAAGGGATCCAGTAATGGGTGAGAAAAGAATCCTTGATCTTTTAGAAGAAATAAGGTCCATACTTTTAAAGAAAAAAATTGTAATAATTCTTTTGACACCCTGAATTATTAGTATCTTTTGAGATGTAAGGTTGCCTATGAACCGGAGAGTAATGGTGATTATTCCCTAGTGCAATAAAAACATCTTTGTGGGCCATGTGATGTGGCTCACACCTGTAATCCAAGCAGGTCTACCATTAGCTACTGTTAGGATCCTGTTCTCTACTAAAAATGAGCAGGGCATTGTGGCAGGTCCTTGTAGTCCGAGCTACTCAGGAGACTGAAGCAAAGAGGATTGTTTGAACCTAGGAGTTTGAGGTTTGCTGTGAGCTAGGCTGATGCCAGGGCAACAGAGTGAGACTGTCTCAAAAAAAAAAAAAAAAAAAGGCTTTATGTGTATGGCTTGCAATTACAAGTCATTTCTGTGCCAGTTGCTTTCAAACCACAGAATAGCCTCATCCTCCAATAAAAGAGGATGATTTTAGAAGTAGGATTTCCTAACCAAGTGGCAGGATTTTATGTATGCCGCCTCTGAGCTCTTCATTCAGTATTACGTTTTGGGGGAGGGAAGGTAGATGGCGGTGGAATGTACAACAGCCAGAAGATATTAGTGAGTATTCAGATTCTGAGCTGGGTAAATATTAAACATCAGCTTCCAGCCTTATGAGTTATTTGAGTAGAAAGTTAAGGTGGAAAAGGAGATTTTTGTGAATAAAATGTTTTGCCAAACTGAATGAGTCTTTGTACCATTATACCTTATAAAACAACTCATCAGGCATCTGGGGTTTATCTTGAATTATACAATCATTGTTTCTTAATAAAAGTGATGAATTTCTTGCAGGTGTTTCCAATCACTGTTACCTTTGAAGTGCTTGTGTGCAATTTCAAAAGCTCTCCAGTTTTTACCCTGCGTAGTGGCGGTGGCACATTTTACTACAAACAGTTGTCGGCAACCTGTCTTCCTAATGCCAGCAGCTGGATCGATAATAAACCACTTCTCAGGCTACAGGTCTGTTTCTGCTTCAGAAGTTTAAAGAGGATCAGCCTACTTTTGGAGGTTTCAGAGGTTCATGGCAGTAAGTTTCTATAGCAAATCTCTCAAAACCTCTTTGCCTTAATAGAAATACATTGACCTTTATAATGCTGCAATGGCCAGCTCTCTTTCTCTACCATTAATAAGTGTCTTTTAAGTAAACCTCAACATGAAAGCAACTCTCAAAGGAGTTTACTACACTTGGTCTATTTTTAATCATATTATACAGTAGCCCCCAAGTACAGAACATGAAAAGAAAAATGAGAGATTTTTGCACTGAATATAGCATAATTAAAATTCATCTCTCTAAGAAGTGCACCACTTTTATCTGAACAAGGCTGGATATTGTTAAAGAGCCCTGAGCCTGTAATTGGGAGCTGGGATAGTCTTGCTGCTTCTGAAGCTTCTTCACTCTCGAGTCATATAGGCAGAGGGCGTGTTGAACTCTAAAATGTTATGAACCACAAGCCTACAAAAATGTAAAGAAGGCTTTGGGAGACTAAATGATGGTTTAGTTCAACTCTTTAGTAAATTGTATGATCTCTTTAGTGGAGCGGTCTTCATGGCACCCTGCAGTTCTGGTGCCAGCAGCACTATTGCAGGTACCAGCCCGAGATAGCCCTCCTTAATAAGGGCTGCAGGCACCCAGCAGGCGTTGGCCAAGATCTGACCTCTTCGTCCCCTCCTTGCATTCCGTATTCCAGCAGCTGTCAGAGATGAGTACAGATGATGGACTGTGTGTGTGTTCATGTTAAAAATTCTCTTTAAAAGGAAAAAAAGCACATCTGGCTATGCAAATATTTATTAATAGTCAACGGCTTTCAGTGATTTTTTTATCTGAAAATTAATATTATTAAAATTACTTTAACATCTGATCATTTCTTAATCAGCATTTTGAGGAATTAGCATATGGCTCCATTATTACCCCAGACCCCGTGATGTACAGATGCATCCTAAAGCCACATGGGTTTATGATTATTATTTTTTTATTAAATCATAGCTGTGTACATAGCTTATGATTATTATTACTGGAGCTTTGTTGTTTCCCATCATAGCTTTGAATGAAGTTTACTGCATGGACGCATTCCTTTCTAGAAGACCATAAGTCTGTATCAAATCTCCCAGAATCTGTAACATCATTAAAATAATAGGTTTCATTCTGACAATTAAAAGGAGTGACATAGATATAGTAAGCATATATTAATATTTGCCATGTGTAAGACACATATTTATTTAATCCTCATGACAAATCATTGATTTAAGGCAATTATTTTTGTTTTATAGATAAGAAAACTGGGGCACACAGAAGCAACCTGACTTGCCTTAGTTCCTTATATGTGTTGGAGCCAGGATTTGAACCCATGAGGTCCGATTCTAGAATCCATAGCATTATACTACCTCTAAAATCTCTCAGTAGTGAGACTGTACAGCATAGATCTGTGTGTGCTGGATGTCATCAATAAGTTTTGAATCTGTTTACTTACCATGTTGTCACATGTGCTTATGTTCTGTTACATAGTACAAGCCAGAAGAAAATAAATCCCAGGAAGTTAGTAGCAAAACAGGACTCCGGAACCATTCTGATTCTTACCTGTTCACATTAGAATATGCCCATTTTTCCTAGTATGTGAGGCACACAATTTTAGGTTAATCAAAATATCAGATATGCAGGATAGAAACTTTGGTAATTAGATCGCAAAGGTTTTTATCAACAATTTGCTTAAGTAGCTATAATTTACAGACTGTTTAATCTACGTGTTAACTGTTCTTTTAGTTTCTACAAGTTCTGTCCTAGAACGTTTAAATTATGTTATCTATGGCATGGATTCATGCCATTCCTGAATTATACTTTGATAATAAACCTTCAACTGTTGTACAAGGATTATTACAAGAGTTTTCATTTTCAATGGTTCAGTACCTGTAGCACAAATGAAATTTAGTGCATTAGCCATTCGATTGCCTGATAGCCCTCATTCAAGTAAGAATCAATGTTATAGTGTTGCTCAGATTGTCATTCGAGAAAACATTTGTCTCTGCAGATGTGTTTGCATATGTAATTTTGTCAGAGAATGAAAACTGTCATCCTTTTTATACAGATTTTATCAGGATTATGTTTAACCGCAGGTAACGGAACCAAACTTTAGTCACTTCATCTAATGGTTTGTCACAGGAGGTAGGCCCATGAGGGCTGGTTCAGCCACTCGGGGAAGTCACCAAGGAAAACAAATGGGAGCTGCTAATAAAAGGTCACGTCAGCAGGAGTCCACACGTGTGCCCACTCTGCCAGAGGAGCCATCAAATGGCTTCTGCTTCGTTTCTGCCTTCTGGAATCTCACAAGTACCTATTGTTAAAGGAATCCCAGAATTCTGCTGGCAAAGATTATGGAAAATAGAGTTTAAGATTCCCACCTCCACTGGTACAAGGGAGAGGTTAGATGGGAGAGGGAGTCTGAGTTGCCAGTGAGCAATCTAGCCCTGCCTACCCCTGTGGTTGGACTATTGAAAAAACTTCCAGAAAAAATAGTAGAGCACCCACAGCGTGCATCTGCCTACTGTGATGTGACTATCCCTCTTACAAGTGAACTTTCCCTAAATGGAGACCCAAAGTCCCTTAAATCACCGTGTCCACTTTTACTTCTCTGGCACTTTGATAGCCCTGTAACCTACAGCCAAAATTAAGAATCAGCCACACATCTTATATAAAATGGAAGTGAAGGGGGAATTTGTTGCTGATAATAAAGTTAATTTGCCTGTGTTAATATACTAATGTATTTATGACAACGCATAGGGTAAAATGTGCAGCGCTCTCCCAGTCCTCACTGTAGCAGCTGTTCCGGAAGCCGCGTGTGGCGTGATGGCCGTCCCACTCCACTCAGTCTGTGTTCCCTTCGCCCTCTGCCAGCTCCGCCACTGCTCGTGGTTCTTCACCTGGAGGACTGACAGAAACCCTCACTTCTGTTTCTGCCCACATTGCTAGTGTTGTCTTCATTAGCATTTACCTCTGAACGTGTAAGTACTAAGAAACATACTCAGGGGATGCCTGGAGTTTCAAGGATTTCTTATTCTCATGACATAGCGGGAACCGTTTCCCTCTGATAACCAGGATCCGTTCCCCCAGCAACTGTAGTCATCCTCTTTGCCTACTGCTTTGGTGGCATAAGAAGGCAAATGTGACCAGGTGGCCGTCTCAATTCCCTCTTCAACTGAACCTTTGTTGTGCTCCTCAGTAGCAGTATTCCTCCATTGGGAACTAAAGCTTCTAAACCAGCAACTCCTAAAGTCGTGGGGCTTAAGAACAAAACTTTTTTTTTTTCCTTTTGGAGACAGTGCCTCACTCTGATGCCCTGGTTAGAGTGCAGTGGTATCAGCCTAGCTCACAGCACCCTCAAATCCTGGGTGCAAGCCATCCTCCTGCCTCAGCCTCCCCAGTAGCTGGGACTACAGGCACCTGCCAGAATGCTCAGCCAATTTTTCTATTTTTAGTAGAGATGAAGTCTTACTCTTGTTCAGGCTGGTCTCGAACTCCTGAGCTCAAGGGATCCTCCCTCTCAGCCTCCCAGAGTGCTCGGCTTATAGGCTTGAGCCACTGCACCCAGCTGAGAAACAAAATTTTGCAAGTTGATTATCAGGGGAAATAGTAAGAAATCACTTCGCTTCTACCTCCTAATTTTTGGACCCATGTTTATTGATGATGAAAAGGTACCGTATTGAACTGGTTGCAGTTCAAGCACATGCTACATCTCATAGAATAAGTTTTCGTCAATCTTACAATCAGCCTACATTGAGACCAACCCAAGCACCCAAGCAGACCAGGCTGTGTCAACTTACTTAGATCTTCTTTTTTTTTTTTTTTTTTCTGGCTGCCACACGAGCAATAAAGTCTTGGGCATTTGTTCCTGCTTTTAAACAACTTGAATGGCCTAAAACTTCAGCTGAGTTTAATCTATGACATCTTCCTTAAACATCCCTTACACTTATGCAAATAGAACATAACACGCATTTGCACTGTTTCTGCTATAAATCTTGAAAGCTACATTTTTTTTTCTTTTTCTTTTGAAGGCTTCCCAGTGCCCCCCCTCAGCCCCCTCTGTCTTTGTGAGCCCATTTTAAATGTGTTAAATCTAGGAAAAGATGTCATCAAAAGGAGAAAAACAGGTGGGGAAGAAAGAGATGAAAACACGCTTTGACAGTTCACTTGTGTTTTGCAGCTGTGAGAGCTGCAGATTTGAATTGTGTCACCTCCCTCACCAAGCTGATTAATTCCCTTTTTTGAAAAAGCCACGTCTCCTTCCTTCAATCAGTGTCAACAGCCAATTACAATCTTTCATCACCCAAAGTATAATAACGCAAATGTTATCAAGGAAGAAAACAGTTGGACTGACAAGATTAGCAATTCACTCCTTCTTTCTTAATCTTGTAATCACATGGTATGCAGCAGTTTACAATAATATACACCCAAGTTTGCTAGTAAATTACTCTACAAAGGCCTCTGTAAATTCCCCTTCATGTCATGTCTGTGCCTGGCATAGAAGCACGTGTCTTCCTGTAGGAGACACAGGATGAATTAAGATCGCCTCCTTAGAGAGCTTCCTCCGCATCCATTAACCACTGCAGAAAGTTGTTAATTATGTAAAGAGAGGCGTACTTGGTAGAATGTATAACCGTGAACGGCATTTAGGGGCAAAAGAAAACCGAAGCAGCTGACAGTGACAGAAGGTATTTCACCAATGCTAAGATTAACATGTCATTTGCGAGAAGACAAAAGGCTTCTCGCCTTCTGGGGGTCAAATATTTGTTGATATCATTTGGAATTTGTCCCTAACATTTTTGGGAAGCCCAGCTTGTTATCAGAACCAAAGAATCACACTCCTCACTACTCCAGAGGGTGTGAATGTCATAAATATGAATTTTAGGCCTCAAACTGGATAGTGAAAGTAATGCCATACAGACTAGATATGAAGAAATTGATTCAAATAACTCGTTCCTCGCCCCCATTCTTCCAGGCTGGTGGGACTCTCAAGCTCCATCTTTGCCAATATTACCTCCTTGCCCTGGAGTTGAACAAAAACCAAGGAGGCTTATGTGATGCTTGAAAAGTAAATGAGGGCTTCTGAATTCCTTCCCCATCTTGGTGATTGGGGTCCCTGAAGCTTCAGCACTTGACCCTGGAACCAATGTGTCGGCTTCCCCATGGGTGTGTTACTCTTAACATTTCCCTGGGTCCAAACACCTTGCCTAACCCAGGCAAGGAAACAGAAAGGGCCTGGACTGTGGCATTAAAGTCAGGCAAAGGGTTTTTGATGAAGAAGAAGGGGCGGGCAGAGGCAAACTCATACTCAGGGAAACACTGGATGTGTAGATCTTGTTTCTCCTGCCTTGTGGTGGAGGAAAGAATGGGAGCTTCCTTGAGTTAGAGCTTTCCCTCCACCTGGTATTATTCTCCTTGCTTCCATGGGGGCTCACCACCACCTCCATCAAGCAGATGGTGTGGCTTTTGCCCGATGTTGTCTGTGGTCCCCTTGCCTCTGCTGCTGCATCCACTTCCATTCCTTTTTCTTTTTTTTCATTTCATCGTGCTTTCCTTTATTATACTTCTCAGACTTTTACAAAATTCTCAGAGGGGGGTTTGTAAAATATTTGTACATATTTATGGGGTACATGGGCCCTTTGATACATGTATAGAATGTATAATAATTGGGATATTTAGGATATCCATCACCTTGAACATTTATCATTTGTATGGCCACTTTGAAATGTACAGTAGGTGGTTGTTAACTAGCCTCGGTACTGTGATATTATCACATTAGACTTTATTCCTTCTAACCATGTTTGTACCCATTAGCCTGCCTCTCTTTCTTCTTCCCTCCCACCTCCCCCAACACTCTTCACAACCTCTGACACCTATCATTC
>NW_003852444.1:9873793-9948740 GCF_000181295.1 Otolemur garnettii
GTTCGAGTCAAAGTTCTAAGTGTGCCCCACACCAAGATAGCATGCATTGTATCTGGTAGGTATGAATTTACCCATCCCCTACTTCCCTTTCCCACCTGCTTGTTTTTCTTGAGTTTTGCTACCATATGTGCACAAGTGTCGATTGATTAAATCCAATGTAATTGTGAGTACATGTGGTGTTAGTTTTTCCATTCTTACAATCCTTCGCTAAGAAGAATGGTCTCCGGTGCCATCCGGGTTGTTACAAAAGGTATTAGTTCACCATTTTTTTAACTGGCTGAGTAGCACTCCATGGTGTACATATACCACATTGTATTAATCCACCCATGTATTGATGGGCACTGGGTTGGTTGCATTCCTTGTCTTGAGACCTGAAGGACAATTCCTCCTCTTTGGGGGCCACAAGAATTTCAGCCAATTTTAGAAGATTTCATCTGAAAGTGCTCACACTTTTTTCAGACCCCCTCTATTGAGGAACCTGTTCCTACTTTCCCAGAGTCTTCATCATTTCTGCCAGGGAATCTCTAGGACTCTTGAGGCAGGAAGACTTGTGACACTGTAACTATCCTAGGAAGACATGAAGACCAGGACATGAAGCCCACAGTGACCACTGCTGGAGTCACTTGTGTTGATATAGGATCAGTTCTTGAGAGGCAATGGGTAATACAATAAAATCAGAATATTCATTTTTTTTTTTTTTTTTGCAGTTTTTGGCCATGGCCAGGCTTGAACCTGCCACTCCTGGTATATGGGGCCAGCGCCCTACTCCTTGAGCCACAGGTGCTGCCCAAATCAGAATATTCTTTAATGAAAATGTGTCCCGAAATCATGCTTAAGGAGCCAAAATGTGGCCATGAAAGATAATTCATGGAAGATAACATTGCTGAGCTCACTATGCTTAGTACCCTTTTGCTTGACAATTTCTCACCAAGAGTGAATAAAAATATAGACAGTAGAACCTCTATAATTTGACCACCCAAGAGACTGTAACAAACTGGTCAATATACAGAGGTGGTCAACATAAGGAACTAGGTCTACTGTACCGACAAGTACATGTGGTATATGCTTGGTCTATGAACATTAGGTCAACGTAAGGAGGTGGTCAGTATAGGGAGGTGGTCAACTGTGGAGGTTCTACTATATATCTATTTCAAACCAAACAAAAATGCACACACATCGCTTTGGATACTGCTTGTTAAGTTCAGTTCATAGAGCTGAGGCACAGATTCCCAGAGATACTGCATCACCACAGTCTGTAGGCATGCAAAGTTGCTAGTGAAAGGTATGTTGTGTTCCTCTGCCATATCCAGTACCCCGTATACCTTTGGTGGATGTGGCCAACCCCCTAATTTGCAAGCCAGAATGTATGATGATAAATGAAATTTTAGAATACATGATCAATGACAAGTTTTGATAGGGGGCTATGGAGGATTAAGAATTATTATCGTTTCTAAGTTGCTATTCTAATTAATTCATGTGGAGTACTACATTCATAACCACTGTGCTCAGTTATAGAAATATCATGCTTAAAAAATCTTGATACTAATTTTAAGATGCTTCCAGTCAAATGTGGTAATTATCCTTATTGGTGATTCCCATTACCCAGAGAAACTACTGAAAAATATTGATACATTTCTTTCCTTGTTTTTCTATCCCTATATACCAGACACCAAAATTGGTATCATACTAAATATTCACTTAACACCATTTTGTGTGCATTTCTTATATTCTTTCAGAAATGTCAGTTTTAATGACTTCATGACAGTATATTATGTGGATGTTCCATAATTCTTTGAGCAAATTCATTATTGTTGAACATCTAACATTTCCTGTTTCCACGCTTACTTTACTATAAATAACAATCTCACAAACTTCCTTGTACATAAATATGTCTGCATTTATCAGATTTCTTTCTAGAATACATCCATAGAATGTATTTAATATTATTAAAGACAATTGTGTGGATCTATAGTTTACATAAGGCATTAGTCAGTATTAATTGGGCAAGCTACTGTGTGCCAAGTGAGGTGCTAGGCACTTTGGAGTACATTGATAAGAAAAATAACAGGGTCCCTGTTCTTACAGAATTTGTCATCAACCAAGAGTCTAAATCTAATCTGAGAACAAGAATCTTCGTACATTTAATTTTAAATTTCATGCAGAATTAAAGGCTTTGGGGGAAGAAAAGGAACAAAAAGAAAGCTTTGACTCTCAGAATACCACTTATGCAAATAATTCCAACTAACAAATGGTATTAAAATTTGCTAAGCATTATAGCAGCTGTCAAATCACCCATAAATTATGCATTGTGTTCAGTTAGTTAAGGTTATGGAGGAATATTAGAAATTGGTTTAACTCTAAATTATACTCAAAGGAAGAAATAAAATAATCATTTTACTTCCCAATTTAAAAACAAAAAGGAATAGTTTATATGCCAAATGGACTATTCATTTATTTTTCCACAAAGTTATCTAGGAAAAACTGCCACTGCCAAAAAAAATGCTAGATGTGAGGAAATTTAAGAGGAAGAGTCTTTTGGGAGTCTCTGTATAATGTGATGGCTTGAACGCAGCCACAGGTATTTGGGGGGAAAAGGTAACAAGGAAGGAAGCGAGAAAAAAAGAGGAAAGAAGAAAAATTGAGCCACAATCTAGGAGAATATTATATACGTATAATTGATATTTTATATACATATAACCGATAAAAAATATCCAGCATTTATAAAGCACTTCTAAAATCGATAAGGAAAAGACAATCACGTCAAAGAACAAGCAAAGAAGGACATGAAGAGTATTTCACAAGAATGGGGATTTCACAGAACAAAAAAACCCCACAGTCACTAACCACGAGAGGATGCCCAGTCTCATAAAAAATTAGAGAAATTCATCTTAAAAACCAGAGCGATGCATCACGTCATCAGATTAGCCAAAGTTGACAAATCATAAAATATGAAGTGTGGGTGGGGAGTATATCCACAGGAACTCTTTATGTGCTCCCGAGGAGGCAAATTTATTTACTGGAAATAATTCAACATCACCTTTTAAGTCTGAAAAGAAAACATTTCAATCCTGTAACCGGAAATTTCACTTCTGGCTATAACCATAGAGAAACTCTTACACATTTGCACTAGTGGACAAGATTGTTTGTAATAGAACTGCTGGCTTTGCAAAAAACCAGAAAGACCAAAATTGCCATCAACAAGAAAACAGAAAAATGGAAAAGTAATGATCCACTAGAGAGTCACCCATCCACAAAGATGAATCTCAAAAATGTAATAGTGAGTGTAAAAAGCCAGACTCCAACAACCACAAATAGAACTGTAACATTTTCATAAAGCTCAAAAATTATCAGTATTTAACAATATGTCCTATTACGAAAACACAAGGTGCTATGTGTGGTGGTGTGGGCCTGTAGTCCCAGACTACTTGGGTGGCCACAGTGGATGGAGCTCTTGAGCCCTGGAATTCAAGGGCAACCTGGACAACATAGTAAGCCCCCCTCCATTTCATTAATAAATAAATAAATAAGAAAATTCAAAGTAATGGAATCTAGAAATTTAGAATTGTGGTTTTATCCACCTTCCTGGACTTACATTAATAAAGGGAAACACACAGTAAACAAGATAAATAATTAAAACAAATTTTAGATGGTGAAAAGTGCTCAAGAGATAAGTGAAGCAGGGAAGGGTGATGGGTAAGGTGGAGTGGGGGTAGGGGCTCTAGGCAGAGGATTTTTTTTTTTTTTTTTGAGACAGAATCTTACTTTGTCACCCTTGGTAGGGTGCCATCACAGCTCACAGCAACCTCAAACTCTTGGGCTTAAGCAATTCTCTTGCCTCAGCTTCCCAAGTAGATGGGACTACAGACGTCCAGCACAACACCCAGCTATTTTTGTTGTTGTTGTTGCAGTTGTCATTGCTGTTTAGCTGGCCTGGGCTGGGTTTGAACCCACCAGCCTCGATGCATGTGGCTGGTGCCGTAACCACTGTGCTACAGGCACTGAGCCAAGATAGAGGATTTAAAAGAGGATGATTAGGGATGACCGATAAGGTGAGGGAGAGATCTCTGTGGTCCTCTGAGCAAAGAGTGTCCTGGGGAGTATTTGGGAAGTGCACATACTTTCAGCAGCAGGTCAGTTTCTTATGTGGAGGTCAGCTTATCAATACTAGTGTAATGGAATCAACCAGTATCCTTCACCTGTTTTCTCGCCATCCCAGTTCTTCTTTTCCCCTCCTCTATCTGGCTTTCTGAACCGTATACTAACTAGATTTGTAAGGATCTGCCCCCAGGAACAAGCAAGGTATTATTTAGGTAAACTTAGTGGCCCAAGCAGCTCTTTATTTTGCAGAATTCGTAGCTCTGAAATTTTGCTGCAATTTATAAGTACTGCAATTTCAAGGAAAATAGGTTGGATTTCTATACCTAAGCTCAATGATCCATTATAGTAAATATGAAATTTAAATATGCTACAGTGGCAATTGAGAATATTTTTGACTTTATAATTGGTACTGTTTTTTATAGGAGTTAGAGAATTAGAGGCAAGCATTATGATAATAGAATTTTCGAGGGAACCTTATAAACTAGGGTGAAAATTAGATTTGGGGCTTTAGTGTCTGGGATTCTAATTTAACACACTGCGGAATTCACCTCATCAAATTGCAAAACTAATTTCCTATACTAGCAGCTGCCTGGGTTAATAAAAAACCTGAAGCTTTTCACATGTTAATAAATAAAATACGTGGGACATAGAAAACTGCAGACCTTTCTCCTTCCTAAATGTAAGCAAGTTGCATGTAACCTTAGTGGAGCTACTCCAATTAGATTACAGCCTGCTAATTAGTAGATCAAAATTGCTGTCATTTTTCATAGTTTTTGTCCTACAAAAGTTGCTGCATATGATTTTTTAAAACAGTGATACCATAGATTCTGTCTAATATGGGCCTGATTATTATAGGAGCTGGTTTTCATCATTTTTCTTTCTTTTTTTTTTAAATTAAATCACAGCTGAGTACATTAATGCAGTCGTGGGGTAGAGTGTGCTGGTTTTATATACAATTTGAAATATTTTCACCTAACAGGTTAACATAGCCTTCATGGCATTTTCTGAGTTATTGTGTTAAGACATTTAATTTTTTTCATATTTATTTATTTATTTATTTTATTAAATCATAGCTGTGTACATTAATGCAATCATGGGGTACAGTGTGGTGTTTTCATATACAATTTGAAATATTTTCATCAATATGATTAACATAACCTTCATGTCATTTTCTTAGTTATTATTTTAAGACATTTATATTCTACTTTCAGAAAGATTCATTTGTACCTTTGTAAGATAAACTGTAGAGGTGATCCCACCAATCACCCTCCCTCCACCCATCCATCCCCCTCCCCATATTCTTAAGCTATAATTAGGTTAATTAGTTAGTTACTATAGTTAGAAACTATAATTAGTTTCATAATAGGGTGAGTACATTGGATACTTTTTCTTTCATTCTTGAGATACTTCACTAAGAAGAATATTTTCCAGCTCCATCCATGTAAACATGTAGAAGGTAAAGTCTCCATCTTTCTTTAGGGCTGCATAATATTCCCTTATGTACATATACCACAATTTATTGATCTGTTCATGGGTCGATGGGCACTTGAACTAATACATTCCTTTTGGAAAGACTAAGTATCTGGAGAACACTTAGAGAACTAAAAATAGACCTGCCATTTGATCCTACAATTCCTTTATTAGGTTTATATCCAGAAGACCAAAAATCACATTACAACAAAGATATTTGTATCAGAATGTTTATTGTAGCCCAATTCATAATTGCTAGGTCATGTGTTAAGACATTCATATTCTACATTTAGAAAGATTCACATGTACCCTTGTATTCATCATTTTTCTAAACAACACCCTGTGCTATCAATAGTTTGGTATTGGGTTGTTTTCATTAATCAAATACTTATAGAAGAGTTCTTGCAGATGAAAACACTCAAAAAATATGAAAATAATAACATACAATGTTTACACATTTAGAAATCTAAGAAGGGCATATATAAATATGCCTGCAGTGTTTCACCAACGCCATTGTAAGATACCTTTATGTAAGGGGTTTGGTTTGGTTTGAGGGACGAGGGGAAGGTTGTTCTCCAGGTGCACTTAGGACTTTTCTCTCCTAAACGGACTCTGCTTGGGTCCTGCCCTATAAGACGACCACCTGCCCACAGAACTGTAAGAGTTAACAGCTGTTCACAGACTTCCAGCTAAGGCCTAATGTTCACTTTTTCCCATTTCTCTTTTTATTTGTTTTATTAAGGAGATAAATATTACATATATATAATTATACATATAATTATGTAATATATAATTGCACGTATGTAAATAGTTGTGGTATGTACCAATATATCTAATGTTTTAGGAAGTTTTTCTTGCTCTATTTTTGTTCTTTTGCTTTCTATTTATATTTACCTATTCAAAAATTTATCTATTTAAATCTCTGAGTTCTCCATTTTATCTTTTAAGATTTACTATTACATGTCTTCATATTTAAAATACTTTAAAATGCTTAGTTTGCATTTTTAGTTTAGAATAGCTCTTGTAATTTCTCAAATGTTTTTGATTAACAAATCTAATATGGAATATTTCTACAGTCTGGTATTTATTTTTTATTTTAAAGTTGAGTTTTAATTTATTCTTGGTTATAAAATTCTTGTTCTTAAGCTTCTAAACATCTTACTAATTCAATTTATTATCCTTCCTTATTGAAATTACATAATTTCTCCATGTAGGAATAGAAATAAAAGACTAACTCCTATAAGCCACATATAGAGAGATCAGATTTAAATTACTATCTACACTAAAGTATTTTCGACAGTGAAAGGGAGCTCTGCCAATAATTTCATTGGGACAATAGGCATGAACTGAGATAACCGTAAGCAAACCAAGATGCTTGACCATTCAACCCATAAGGAAATGTTTAGGTCTTTCCCTAACTCAGCACTCCCAGCTTCACGAAGTACAAAGTAGCATTTCTGATTTTTCCTGTGATTCTGCCTATCTTCCAAACTTGTCTTGCCAAACATACTTATAAAAGTAAAAATGCCTAATGTTTATTGAGCATTTATCATTTGACAAGCATTTTACAAGGACAGTTAGGAAGCGCGGGGAGGGGGGGGGAATGATGTATAAAGTTCCCTTGAAGGTAGATGTAGCCTCTTCCAAAACTGGTTTGATGTGTTAATAGCTATTCAGTCTGCCCTCCCCTTCCATGAGTTTCTATGTACTCACAATCCATGATCTCTGATACCCTTCCCACTGGTTTTGGGTCCAGTCTTGCCAAGAGCGAGCTATCACACAAGAAGAACAGGTCAAAGAAATAGTCCACTAGCAGTCGTCTCATAGCAATCCTGGATAATTTGGTAAAAAAGTACATAGCCACAGGGAAGTGACTCTGGCAGGCTGTCCACTTGCTCTCTACCTTTCTCTAATATTCATGTTCTCATGTCCGTTTGTGGTTTGACTCTCTCCTAGCAGACAAAAAGAATTTCTTGGTCTCTACAGTTCCTCGGTTCCTTTTCATCATTATTAGGAATGTGGGGATGGTGGCTAAGGCAAGAGTTAGCCCTAATCAGGCTTTCTTTGTAATGAGAGGGCCATGCTTCTGCTAAATGCTTTCTCATCTAACAGAAGCATGACTGGAGAGTCATGGCCTTCTTAGATCGCCAGAACTTTAGAGGAATCCATTTTACCTGCTGAGATAGAACTTGACTGTCCCAGAGGAGCAGCTGGTCTCTTATGATAATTATTGCTACCATATTTCATTGAATCTAAGATGTTGGAAGTTATAATGTACACTATCATTTTATATTCCACCAAGAAAGAAAAACAATGCTGCCAACTCAACTATAGCACTCCAGCAATTTTAAAATGTATCCTGATTTTAAGAGATATTAAAATGTGATAAATGTGCCTCTTAGAATCAATGGAATACTTTTTTCCTTCATATTGTATCACTTAATTATTAATTCTCTTCCAAGACCCAGCCACAGGGCATTGAGGACTTGAGGATAAAGACCTGCCTGCTATTGTTCAACCTGATTCATTACATCCCCTCCTCTGTTCTCCACCTCCAGTTCCGCGAAATGACATCTTCGTCCATCCTTCCATGACTGAGCCTAAAAGTTGAAGAAACAGAGAGCTGAATAATTTGTCTAAAGTCAGACTTCTAGCAAATGAACGAGGCTGAACGAGGATTTGAACTCTGGAACTCTGCAAGCAGTCTCACATGGTTAATCATGTTTTAGTGCCTCCCTACAGATTTACACAGGGCCTCTCACAGAATTGTTTCGGTGGGGGGGGGGGTAGGGTAGAATTGTGATTCTATATTATATTGTCATGTAGCCATGACTGCGGATATGGCTTTACCAAACTCCAGACTGTATTTAATGCCTGTAAGGTGCTGAGAATGTGAGCCTCGCCTTCACAGAGTGCCCTCTCTGGGAGAACTGGGAAATAAGTGTTTCTAAAGTCATTATCAAGAAAGGCTGTGCTGCTCCTGGGCAACTAGTTGACTTTATCTCAAGGTCACCATGAATCTTTAAATGGTGGAAAGGATCACGCTTCCTTCTTTGCTGTGGCTTTTAGGAAGCTTAATTTTGTGATTCACTTGTAACAATTAGGGCTTTCATTTGATGTCATCTTTTCTTCTTGTCTTCTCCCCCAGATCCTTACATTTTTGTGTTTAATCTGATCAAATTGAATTTACCACTGTAAAGTGTCCTCACATTTTGTTGGAATGAGATAAAGTATACTAATACATAGATAGGTATTTATGAACTGTTGATGTTTTCTACAAATTAGAATGCAGATATCTAGTTAATATGGTAGCATATTAGCAACTATCTCTTCTATCTTCCCATTTAATGAATCAGGAAAAAGAGAATAACTGGAAGTAGAAATAAAATCTAAAGTTAAGTCCATATGCCAGTTTGGGTATTTCTATTGAACACACAGCATCCTGGGAATGGCAGAAAGGAAACATATCCTACGAATGGCAGAATAAATATTTGAAAAAATACAGTCCCCTCTACCTTCTTATCTGTCCTCCTGGAATACAGAAATCAAGTAGATTCCTCTGTTACTGTACAAATATTTTCTGAGATGCTCCTCTCCCCTCACTTTCCTTACTGGCTTTTAGATCAAGAATTTGACATTGAGAGAGTTATCACATAAAAGTATTTGTAGTAAACATTGAAACTACTAAAAAATTCAGAAAGGAGGAATATGACACTAATATGGGCTTTAAAAAAAGCCAAACAGCTCTTAAAAATTTATTTGAAAAAAACAGGGGTGAGGTATATACACTGAGTCTATAATTTCTACTTAAATTTATAATTATAGGAATTAGAAAGATGGGGATAAATAAACATTTTAAATTTGGTGATATGCATCAGGGTAGGGAAAAATATACCTTCCAAGTTATCAGAAGTGAAAAAAGCAAAATATATAGCAAAACATATATGTGGAACACCAAAAAAACACTGTCTTAAATGCAACGAAAAAGTAAAAAAAAAAAATGATAGAAATAGGACTAAACTTAGCTGTATTAAAAGCAAATAAAAATAGTTTTTCTCCAGAACTAAAGTAAAAGGCAGACTTGAATTCAGTTAAAGAACAACTGTGAGACCAAAACTAAATTACATAGAAAGAAAAAGATTAATAGGATGGGCGTATCAGGCAGAAAAAAGTAAGCACAGGTGGCACCGACGATATCAAAGGACAGTTCAAAGCAAAAGTGATTCAGTAAAACAATGAAAAAAGACCCTTTTCTACTGAAACAAGATGAAATATGTAATTATGATGTCATAGTCCTGAGCATTAATGAGTTGATTAACATAATATCAAACTTTATATTTAAAAAGTATTGATATATAGGAAGAGACAGAAACACGATATAGTGAGATATTGAAATACTAGTATCATCACATACAGAAAAAGTCAGTAAAAATAGGAGGATGTATCTAGGCAGTTTAAATAACATACTTTTTTTTTTTTTTTTTGAGACAGAGCCTCAAGCTGTACCCCTGGGTAGAGTGCTGTGGCATCACAGCTCACAGCAACCTCCAACTCCTGGGCTTAAGGGAGTCTCCTGCCTCAGCCTCCCAAGTAGCTGGGACCACAGGCACCCGCTACAATGCCTGGCTATTTTTTGGTTGCAGCCGTCATTGTTGTTAGGTGGGTCTGGGCTGGATTCAAACCCACCACCTTAGGTGTACATGGCTGGCGCCTTAGCCACTTGAGCCACAGGCGCCGAGCCTTAAATAACAACTTATTAAAACTGAATTAGTAGATGTATCAAAATTTTATACCATAGAGTTCCTCTCAATTTCACTGATGATTTATATATATTTTTTCATTTAATGTATTACTTTTATTTCATGTAATCTTTTTTTAAATTTTTATGAATTGTTTGGGATTCATTGAGGACCCAAAGAATTAAGTTACACTGATTGTGTTTGTTGGGTAAAGTCCCTCTTGTAATTGTGTCCCACCCCCAACAGGTGTGCCATACACCATGTTCCCTCCTCCCCTTTCCCTGCTCCTTCATTCCCCTACCCCCACCTTGTATTCAATCATCTACTGCCTTCATATTAGAATTGAGTACCTCAGATTCTTGCTTCTCTGTTCTTGTGATGCTTTACTAAGGAGAATGTGTTCCATTTCCATCTGGGTTAATACAAAAAATGTGAAGTCTCCATCTTTTTAAATGGCTGAATAGTATTCCATGGTATAGCTATTCCACAGCTTGTTAATCCATTCCTCGGTTGGTGGGCATTTAGGTTATTTCCACATTTTGCTGATTATAAATTGAGCTGCAATAGGCTAACGCAAATGTCCTTATGATAAAATGATTTTTTTTCTTCTGGGTTGATGCCTAGTAATGAGATTGCAGGATCAAATGAGAGGTCTCATTCGAGTTCTTTGAGGATTTTCCATACTTCCTTCCAAAAAGATTGTATTAGTTTGCAGTCCCACCAACAGTGTAGAAGTGTTTCCTTCTCTCCGTATCCACACCAGCACCTGCAGTTTGAGACTGCGATGTGGGCCATTCTCACTGGGGTTTAGGTGATCTCTCAGGGTGGTTTTGATTTGCATTTCTCTGACAATCAGAGATGATGAGCATTTCTTCAAATGTTTGTTAGCCATTTGTCTGTCTTCCTCAGAGAAGGTTCTGTTCATACCTCTTGCCCAGAGGTAGATAGGATTGTTTACTCTTTTTTTGTCAATTTGAATTCTCTGTAGATTCTAGTTATCAACCCTTTGTCAGATTAATACCCTGCAAATATATTTTCCCACTCTGAATGTTGTCCTTTCACTTTACTTATTGTGTCCTTAGCTGTACAGAAGCTTTTCAGCTTAAGTCCCATTTGTTAATTTTGGTTGTTGCGATGGCCACTGAAGTCTTTGTCATAAAATCTTTCCCAAGCCCAACATCATCAAGGGTTTTCCCCACACTTTCTTCTAAGATTTTTCATTTCATGTCTTAGATCACTGATGATTTTTAAACATTGAACACACGATCAGGTATAAAGAGCTTTAATAAGGTTACAAACTACATAAACCAAACTTTCGTTTCTTCATTATAAATCACAAAAAGTAGAAATCACAAGAAAAAACCCTCAAAATAACTGGTAGGCTAAAAAGAACAAAACTATGATGATAACTGCTTTAGAACTTCACTGTCCAATATGGTAGCCACTAGTCACGTGTAGTTATTAACATTTCAATTAAAACAAAACAAGTTCCTAGTCAGTTCCCAGTCAGATCAGGCACATTCCAAGTGCTTAATAGCCATGTGGAACATGTGGCTATGGCAGTGGGCAATGTAGGTATTTCTACACAATTCCGTCACCACAGAAATAGAATTCCGTCATCTATTGAGTAGCACTGCTTTTAGAAAATAGAATTCATGAGCATACACAAACCAACACCACTTAAGAAATATAATTAAAAGCATCTCCCTTTAAAATAAATACAGACCAATAATAAATTGAGATGAATGTTTATAACAAATGGGAACCACAGAATTCATATGTAATAGGCATGGTTCTCACAAAAATACAAAACATGAATATCCCAGAATAAGAATGTAATGAAGAGGTGAACAAACGGCTCAACTAAGAAGTAAATACTAATAAAAAAACGAGCACATAGAAAATAGTAAAGCTAGTTAGCAAAATAACATATCTTTCATTATCAAATTAATAATGATAAAAATTATAATATACTTTATGCTAATGAGGGTGTGGTGGGAAGGGTCACTCATAAAACTGCGGAAGGCAAAAAATTTAAAAACTTGACCAAGTCGTCATTTACACCCTCTAGCAGCATGGCTACACATTGGAAATCACTCAAAGGACTGAAAAATACAATGCCTAAATCCCTATTCAATTGGTGTGAGGTGGAGTCTAGACATTGGTATTTTGAGAGCTAATTGGGAGTCTGGTATGCAGACAGGGTTGCGAATAATTACTCAAGAGTCATAATTTCAGGGTCCAGGGTACAACAGAATTCCCATTTGAGTGTGTGACTCCCGCCAACTGCCTGGTTTCTACCCAGAGCTCTGCCAGGCAGCAGGTTCACCGAGTTCCCAATATGTCCACATGGTGTGGGCTTGTCAAAGTGAGATGATTGCATGAGTATCAAGGCAGAGTGGGGCTAGGTCTGGCACTGGGACAGGGAGCAGTTGTTTTATTATGTGCCTTCATGAAGAGAACCAAAGTTACATAAAAAGAGATTGATATGCCCGGAGTGGACAAAATGGGGATGTAGCTAGCTTTAGGCATGGACTCTGGCAAATAGGCCATACCAGAGATTTTCTTTTTTTTTTTTTAAACTTTATTTAAATTAATATGAGGGCACAATATTTAGGTAATATTGTTCTCACTTCCAGGGTAAAGTTCCATTTGTAGAAGAGCCCCTCACCCAGTGGATGTGTTATATACCTTCACAATGTGCACATTAGGTGAGATCCTGCCTCATGCCCTCCTTTCTTCTGCCATATGTTCTCCCTCCTGATTCCTCCCCCCCACTTCCCTCTACTCCCGAACTGGACTATAATAGTCTTTTATTGTTCTTAGGAACATGTAATTGTTTATATATTGATTTCATATTAGTATGGAGTACACTGGATATTTATCTTTCCATACTTGGTGATACTTTACTAAGAAGAATGTATTTCAACTCCATCCAGATAAATATAAAAGATGTAAAGTCTTCATCTTTTTTAATGGCTGAATAATATTTCATGGTATACATATACCGCAGGTTGTTAATCCATTCATGGGTTGAGGGGCACTTAGGTTGCTTCCTCAATTTGGCAATTATATGTGGTAAAATTTTTGTTCTTCTGAGTAGATACCTAATAATGAGACTGCAGGGACAAATGGAAGGTCTACATTTAGATTGTTGAGGATTCTCCGTACTTCCCTCCAAAAGGGCTGTATTAGTGTGCAATCCCACTAGGAGTGTAGAAGTGTTTCCTTCTCTGCACAGCCACAGCAGCATCTGGTGTTTCGGGACTTCATGATGTGGGCTAATCTTGCTAGGTGTAGGTGATATCTTAGAGTGGCTTTGATTTGCATTTCTCAGATGATTAAAGATGATCAGCATTTTTTCATGTGTCTGCTGGCCATTCGTCTGTCATCCTCAGAGAAGTTTCTGTTCAATCATATCAGGGGGATGACCTTCCTCATAAAGATTTTTCCCAGGCTAATATCTTCAAGTGTTGATTTGCATTTCTCAGATGATTAAAGATGATCATATCAGGGGGATGATCTTCCTCATAAAAACTCTTCCCAGGCCAATATCTTCAAGCATTTTCCCCACACTCTCTTCTAGAATTTTTATTGTTTCTTGTCTTGAATTTAAATCTTCTATCTAACGAGAATAAATTTTTGTCAATGATGAAAGGTGTGGGTCCAGTTTTAGTCTTCTGCATCTGGTTCTCCCAGCACCATTTGTTAAATAAGGATTCTTTTCCCCGTTGCATGTTTTTGTTAGGCTTATCAAAGATTAAATGATGAGGCTCAGCACCCATAGCTAAGTGGTTAGGGTGCTGGCCACATAAACCACGGCTGTCAGGTTCAAACCCAGCCCAGGCCTGCTAAACAACAATGACAACAACAACAATAACAAAAATAGCCAGGTGTTGTGGCAGGCACCTATAGTCCCAGTTACTTGGGAGGCTGTGGCAAGAGAATTGCTTAAAGCCCAAGAGTTTGAGGTTGCTATGAGCTGTGATCCCATCACACTCTACAGAGCATGACATAGTGAGACTGTTCCAAAAAAAAAAAAAAGAAAAGATTAAATGATGATATGTGGCTGGGTTTATCTCTAGATTCTCTATCCCATTCCATAGATCTGTGTCTCTATTTTTGTGCCAGTACCATTCTGTTTTGATCACAATAGCCTTGTAATATAACCTAAAGTCTAGGAACGTAATGCCTTCTGAATTATTTTTATTTCTAAGAACTGTATTTGCTATTCTGGGTTTTTTCTGGTTCCATATGAATCGAAGTACTATTTTTTCAAGATCTTTAAAATATGACATTGGTGCTTTTATGGGAATTGCATTAAATCTATAGATTGCTTTGCATAGTATGAACATTTGAACTATGTTGATTCTTCCCAGCCATAAGCATGGTATGTTTTTCCATTTGTTGACATCTTCTGCTATTTCCTTTCTCAAGTTTCAAAATTCTCTTCATAGAGATATTTCACATCATTTGTTAGATATATTCCTAGGTATTTCATTTTCTTTGGTGCTACTGTAAAAGGAATAGAGCCTTTGAGTTTGTTCTCGCTTAACAATTGTTGGTGTATACGAAGGCTACTGATTTGTGGGTATTGATTTTGTAACCTGAGACGCTGCTATATTCCTTGAACACTTCTGAGAGCTTTGTAGTTGAGTCCTGGGGTTTTCCAGGTATAAAATCATGTCATCTGTGAAGAGGAAGAGTTTGACCTCCTCTGCCCCCATTAGGATTCCTTTGATTTCCTTCTCTTGCCTGATTGCAATGGCTAGGACTTCTAAAACTTAAGTTAAATAGCAGTGGAGACAGTGGGCATCGTTGTCTGGTTCCAGATATGAGTGGGAATGCTTTCAATTTTACTGCATTCAATATGATGTTGGCTGTGGGTTTTCTATAGATAGCCTCTATTAGCTTAAGGAGTGTTCCTTGTAAGCCTATTTTCTTGACAGTTTTTATCATGAAAGGATGCTGGATATTGTCAAAAGCCTTTTCTGAATCAATTAAAAAATCATATAGTATTTGTTTTTTATTCTATTTATGTGGTATATTATATTTATGGATTTGCATATGTTGAACCAACCCTGTGTCTCTGGGATAAAACCCACTTGATCATGGCATATTACCTTTTTAATGTGTTGTATTCTGCTTGCTACTATTTTGTTCAATATTTTTGCATTAATATTCATTAATGATATTAGTCTATAGTTTTCTTTCTTTTGTTGTTGTTGAGTCCTTTCCTAGTTCGGGGATCAGGGTGATATTTGCTTCATAGAATGTGTTGGGGAGGATTCCTTCTTTCTCTATATTTTGGAAAAGTTTATGCATTATAGGAACTAGTTCCTCTTCGAAGGTTTGATAGAATTCTGGTGTGAAACCATCTGGTCCAGGGCTTTTCTTTTTGGGGAGATTTTTCTTTTTTGTATAATTGATGCTATTTCAGTACTTGATATCATTCTATTCAAGATTTATAAAACTTTCTGGCTGAGTTTTGGAAGGTATTGTGTTTAAAGATTATCAGTCCATCTCCTCTACATTTTCATATTTCTGTGAATAAAGCTTTTGTAGTAATTACTGAGAATCTTTTGTATTTCTGTGACATCTATTGTTATTTCCCCTTTAGTTATTAGATGTCTTGTTTTTCTGTTTCTGGTTAGTCTAGCCAAGGGTTTACCAATTTTATTAGTCTTTTCAAAGAACCAACTTTTTGTTTCATTGATCTTTTGATTAATTCTTTTGTTTTCAATTTCATTTAGTCTGCTCTAATTTTGGTTATTTCTTTTCTTCTGCTGGGTTTGGTATTAGATTGTTCTTCCTTTTCCATTTGCTTGAGATAGCCCATTAGGTTGCTGACTTGCTCTCTTTCTGTTTTCTTGATGAAGGCATCCAATGCTATAAATTTCCCTCTAAGTTCTGACTTTGCAGTATCCCACAGGTTTTGATAGTTTGTGTCTTCATAATCATTTTACTTCAGAAATCTAATGAGCTCCTTCTTGATAATCATTTTATTTCAGAAATCTAACGAGCTCCTTCTTGATTTCACCTATGACCCACATGTCATTCATCATGAAATTATTTAGTTTCCATGATTTTATTTTTATGAAGATTTCTGTTGCTGTTGAGTTCAACTTTTATTCCATAATGATTTAAGAAGATACGGGGAATAATTTCTATTCTTTTGAATTTGTTGTGGTTAGCCTTGTGATCTAAGATACGATAAATTTTGGAAGATGATCCATGAGCTGATGAGAAGAATGTGTATTCAGTTTTCTTAGGATAAAGCGTTTTGTAAATGTCTAAATTCATTTGTTCTAGAGTCTTATTTAAGTCCATTGGAGGATCTGTCCAGGACTGCCAATGGGGTGTTAAAATCTCAAACTATTATAGTGTGGGAAGATATCATATTGTTCAGATCAGTTAGGGTTTGTTTTATATATAAAGGAGCATTCTGATAGGGTGCATACATGCTAACTATTGAAATCTCATCATATTGTGTGCTTCCCTTCACCAGTATGAAGTGTTCATTTTTGTCTTTCATTATTTTTGTTGGTTTGAATCCTATTGTATTTGCATACAAGATTGCAACTCCAGCTTTTTTCTGCTTCTTTTTGCCTAAAATACTGTTGCCCATCTCTTCACCCTAAGACTTGTTTTATCTTTTGAGATAAGGTAAGTTTCTTGTAGGCAACAGATACTGGCCTGAGTTTTTGTATCCAGTCAGCGAGCCTATGCTTCTTTAAAGGAGAGTTCAAACCATTCAGATTAATTTAGAGAATTGATAGATGTGGCAGGGTTTTGGTCATTTTGTTTTTTAGGAGTCCAGGGATTAATTGTATGCCTCTCATAATTGTGGAAACTAGGCTTTGTTCTTTAATTTCTGGGTAGCTTTACTTTTGTGGTGTGCCCTTCTGTTGCTTGAAGAATGGGTCTGAGTATTTCCTGTAGAGTCATGGCAAATTTCCTCAGCATGTGGATGTCAGTGAATTATTTGATTTCTCTATCACAAATGAAACTCGTTTTAGCAGGGTATAGGATTCTGGGCTGGAAATTGTTTTAAGAAGTTGAAAGTTGATGACCATCCTTTCCTGGCTTGGAAAGTTTCAGCTGAAAGATCTGCAGTCATCCTTGTACTTTTCCCTTCATAAGTAATACTTTTCTTATGCCTGGCTGCTTGCAGCAGTTTCTCCTTCATATTTATGTTGCCAAAATTAATTAAAATGTGTCTAAGAGATGCTTTGTTTGGATTGAGTGATGCTAGGGTTCTGAAACTACTATTGAATTTTTACGCCTCTTGCAATACTTGGGAAATTCTCCACCATAATGTCTTGGAGCAGAGAATTGGTGCCTTTGAGACCATCCTCTTCTTCTTCTAATATCCCTATAATACAGATTTTGACTTCTTGGAATGATCCCATAACTCTCTCAGGGAATATTTTGTTCTTTTTCTCCATTTTTTCGCCTTTTTAAATGCTTGTGATAGTTCAAAAGTCTTATCTTCTTTATCTGAGATTCTTTCTTTGCATTGCTCAATTCTATTTCTGAGGGATTGTACTGTATTTTGAATCTCCTCAAATACCTTTTTCTATTCCTTAAGCTCTGCTATATCTTTTCTGATTATGTTCATATCCTTGGTGACTTTGTCTTTGAATTTATTAATTTCTTGAGACCACTTCTGAATTGTGTTTTGGTTCTCTGTTTCCATCTTTTCCTCCAGTCCTATTATCTTATTTGCCATCTGTATTCTAAACTCTCTTTCTGACATTTCAGCAATTTCTCTGTGGATGGGATTCTCTGTTATATTTTCTCTGATGTCCCCAGGAGGTGTTGATTTGCTCTTTCATGTTGCCAGAGTTCTTCGGCTGATTCCTCCTCATGAATATTTTCAGCTTTTTCCTCTTTTTCTCTTTTTTAACATGTTAATTATACTTTTTTAGTTGAATTGATAGGTTGTCACTGATGAGTCCACTCCTCAACATTGCAGCACCACCGCTACATTAACAAAGGCAGAAAAATAGTAAATCAACAGCCCCAGACAGTGTCTCCAGGGAGACAAGAATCAGTAAGCAGTACTGTCCCAGAGTTCCAATCAAAGTTGCTCTGCCAGTGCTGGCTCTGCCCACCAAATCAAGCTCATGAGGCTGGCCAGCTGACAGCACTGGCCCAGAGTTCAAGAGAGATGCTTACGCACTGGGCACCATCCAGCCAATCTAGCACTGAGGGCTGCAGCTCTGTAGACAGCATAGGCCCAGATCTCAGACAAAGTTGCTCAGACACTGGGCACCATCTACCAGTCAAGCTCAGGAGGCTGCCGCCTGGTGGAAGGAGGGTTACAGGTCTAAAGTTCAGATAAGAGTTACTCGTCACAAAGCACAGTCCACCCATTTGAGCTCAGAGAGCCTACACCCAGTGGAATGTGTTAATCCAAAGTTCAGTCCAAAGTTGTTGAAACCCCAGCCCCACCTGTCCAATTGAGGTCAGAGAGCCTCCACTCAGTGGAAAGTGCTAATCCAAAGTTCAGTCCAAAGTCACTTAAACATCCTCCCAGCCACCCAACTGGGTTCAGAAAGCACTGCCTGGTGGAGACCAGAGGTCCAAAGTTCAGTTCAAAGTTACTTAAACCTGGCCCTGCCTACCCAATTGAGCTCAGAGAGCCCCACCTGGTGGAGGCCCAAGGCCCAAAGTTCAGCCCAAAGTTCAGTCCAAAGTTAAACCCTTGGCATTCCCCACCCAATTGAGCTCAGAAAGCCCTGCCTGGTGGAGGCCAGCAGTCCAAAGTTCAGTGCAAAGTCACTTAGACACCCACCTGCCCACCCAATCAACCTCAGAGAGCCATGCCTGGCGCAAGGGGCAGGTCCAAAGTTCAGTCACAAGTCAGAGTCATTTAAGCACTGGCCCTGCACACACACACACACCCCAAAGGAGTTCAGAAGTTGTCCTGAAGGGCAGAAAACAGAGCTGCCTGGGAATTCTTGAGGAGCTGGAGATGGGTAGTTCACCCTCTCTCCATAAAAGCTTGGACTACTTAGACTGCCATGCTACTGTTCTTAGCTAGAGCTCAGCGGCCAACAGACTTCCCCAGCTTCCCGGTGAACTGTCAAACACTCCAGACTCTACGGGGGCAGTACTTTCAGCAATGAGGGTGGGGGAAGAGCAATCTGGGTGCTCAGGATTGCAGGAAAAATATTTGGTCTTTTGTACCAGACAAAATGGGGCCCAGTCTCAGTGGTGAGCCCTCAATAATGAAAAAGGACTGGGACTTAGCAACTGCTCTCCCATGGGATAAGGTAAGGAGACTTTTGAACCCAGTTCACTGGCTGACTGGTCTCCCACCCCAGAGCTCCCATTTGTCGGGAGGGGTCTCCCTTCCTGGAGCTGGGCTCGTACCTGTTGTTTTTCTTCCCCGTTCTTATTTCTGCCACTTTGTTCAGCCTGGGTGATGGGTACCTCATGTAGTCCTCTCAGTGCAGAGCTCCTCTCATTTGGTTTCCATCCACTTCAGTCCAATATCTCTCCCTCTGGGCATAAGCCTCTGGCAAAAGCTACTTCTAGTCAGCCATCTTCCCACAATCCTCGATACTGGAGATTTTCTCATCCATGCATGAGCCAGAGACCTCCTCTGATGCCTTGAAACTCTGTAACCCCCTGGAAATTAAATGCAACTCAAGGTAAAAAGCAAGAGAGGGACAACTGTGAATGGATTGAGATTGTCCTGAATGCACAATACCACACTGTCTGGATTACTGTAGTTTGAATAAGTCTTGGAGTAGTGTTAGTTCTGCAACTTTGTTCTCCTTACATTCATATTTTTTCTGCTAACTTCTGCCTTTTAATTACTATATTTAGACTATTTTTAGTCTAAATTAGTATATTTAGACCTTTTATATACTTGTTAGTGTGTCACAGCTTAAGTCTGCTTTTGGTTTTTTGTTTTGTTTTTTCTGTTTTTGGACTCCTGTTTTCTTTTTCCTGCCTTCCTATGCATTACTTGAACTTTTTAAAAAACTTTTTTTCTTATCCATAGTGTTTTTGAGTGTATTTCTTTTTGTAGCTTTTTTAGGGATTGCTCTAGGTATTACATTATTCATATATAGCTTGTCACAGTCTATTGTGGTGATGCTTTATGAGTTCAAGTAAGATGTAGAACTCTTCCCTTCAATTTCCTTACTCTTCTGTTTATGATATCATTTATGATATTATATATGATATCATATAATTTATACCTGCCTTCTAAATACATTGAGAATAAAATCAGACCATGTCATAATTTTTTACTCAATTATCAAAAGCTAATTTAGAAAACTCAAAATGAAAATAAACTTCCTTTTATTCACCTGTAGTTTTACTCTTTCCATTGTTTTTCCTCCTTCCTGGTCTTTCAGTTTCCTTCTTTTATCATTTCTATTCTGTTTCAAGAATTTCTTCCAGCTATTCTTTTAGGATACATTTGCTGGCAACAAATTCTCTTAATTTCATCTCATCTGAGAATGTCTTAATTTCTCCTTTATTGCCAAAGGACATTTTCACTGAATTTAAAGGTCTAGGTTGGGCAGAGCCTGTGGCTCAAAGGAGTAGGGCACTGGCCCCATATGCTGGAGGTGGCGGGCTCAAACCCAGCCCCAGCCAAAAATAAATAAATAAACAAATAAATAAATAAAGGTCTAGGTTGATTTTTTTTTCTTTTAGCACTAGAAAATATTGCACCACTTCCATGGTTTTTGGTGATACCATGGTTTCTGATGAGAAGTCCAATATCATTTTTTCCCCTATAACCAAGATATTATTTTTCTCTCTCACTGCTTTGTGTTTGTTTGTTATGGTGGGTATTTTGTCTTTAGTTTTCAGATGATTTGTCTTCTTCTCTTTGAATTTGTCCTATTTGAAATTCACTCTGTTTCTTTAATTTGTAGGATTTGGGCTTTTACCATATATGGATATTTGGGGGTATCATTTGTTTATTTTTCAGCCCCATACTCTTTGTGTTCTCCTTCTGGAACACCAATTACACAAACATTAGATATTTTCCTATAGTCCTGCACATCCCGAGGGCTCATTTTGTTTTGTCTCAGTTTATTTTGTCTCGTTTGTTCAGATTGGGTAATTTCAATAGCTCTGTCTTCAGATTCAGTTTTTTGCCTCTGTGCTCTCAATTTCACTGTGGTGCCTGTCCAGTGAATTTTAAAATTTCAGTTATTTTAGTGTTCAGTACTATAATTTCCTTTTGGTTCTCCTTCATATCTGCTATTTCTTTGCTATGACTTTCTATTTCTTTTTTGCTGAAATTATCTATTTTTTCATTTGTTTCCATCATGTTCATATCACTTGTTGAAGCATTTTTAGATTACTGCTTTAAAATCTTTGGCTGATAATTCCAACATCTGTGTAATTTTGGTGTTGTCATATGTTGATTTTCTGTTCTCATTAAAGTTGAAGTTTTCTTGCTTCTTGATATAATGCATGGTTTAATTATATGTATGCATCTTGAAAGTTTAGATAGCGTGTTATCTAAAGACCCCAAACCTTATTTCAATCTTCTGTCTTTGCAGGGTTTCTCTGACACCATGCCAGTGGGGGGAAAGGGCACTGACTCCTCACTTCCAAGAAGGAGGGGGAGCCTAAGTTCTCTGCTCGGCCTCTGTTGACAAAGTAGGATAGAGAGGAGAGATACCTCATTAATGCTGGGTGGCAGAATGAAAGTTTAGGGTACCAGCTAGGCCTCTGCTGAACCACCCTGACTGAGGGAGGGGGCACCTTGTTACTATTCCCCATAAGGCCTCCACTGACATTATAAGGAGATGGGTCAGTGATGAAAGTCCTGATACCTCTGATGAAAAGTAGGAGTGTAGCCTCCAGGTAGGGAATGGAATTCTAGGCTCTCCAAATGGCCTTCAATGACATTGTGAGAGGTTGTTCTCATTGGTGTTGGGCAGTGGTGAAAATCCTGGCTCTCCACAGACCTTCTCTAATACTATCTTAACAGGACTTGAATAAGGAGAATTGTATTATGGCCAGAAGAGGTTGGAACCTTTATTGACTGTGGTGGGGACTAAGGGTGAGGTCATAGTTTTACCCCATGGTGTTTGGCTGGAGCAGGGCAGCTATTATCTAGAAGTTTTCCACATTTTGAGGCTGTCCCTTTCCTAGTCCTTTGCCTAGAGAGAGGAGACTTCTGTTGATGCTTTTGTGGATGTATCCATTAGTGTCTTCAGATTGTAGTTCAGGATATATGAGGAAAAGGTAAACCCAGAGAACTCACCACCATGTTGCCACTCAGATTCTGAGATCCCTATCCTATCTGCCTTCTTTTCATGTCTCAGAGTTTTCTTATGTGTGTTTTACATATAGTGTTCAGGATTTTAGCTGTACTTACTGGGAAAAATAAGGAAATGCTCATCTCCATGTCATCTCAAATTGGAAATATTATTTTTATATTTTCTAATGTCCCTAAAATAGTTCATGACATTTTTTTTAAAGACGGGAGGATGCTTGTGAAAGTTCAACTATTCTTGAAGATTCATAAGGCACCACGAGCCACCCTCTGTCTCCTACTTCTCTGAAAAAGATGGCTTTTTTTCCCTGTTCAGCCTTGTCCTCTCCTCAAGGGTCCCCCACCCGAAAACCCCAGAAAAGACTCTTAGCCTGTGCCTGTTTGAGAACAAGGCTGGGTGGAAGACAGGAGATTGTAGCAAAATATGTTGACCTCAATTTTGTTATGGAGAAGAGGGTTACTAAAGGGGATTTGGATATCTCAAAAAGGAAAGTTATTAGAGGATTCTGATCTAAAAATATTTAACAATTAGTATAATACTATGGAGGTGCACGTTTACATTAGCCATCATGCATAGAGGACTCAGAAAGAAATTATTTACCAAATCAAAGTGAAGTATCTCAATGTTTTAATAATAGGGATAGCCTTACTGGCACATATTAGCTAAATACCAACCTTGTCTATGAACTACGCAATATGTTTTCCTGCAAAAATCACAAAGAAGATAAAAGTCCTTTAAAAACATTTCTTTTGACAAGCAATATATAATCAGATCAGGAAAATGATTCAGTCCCATAGTATATACACTAATGTTATAAATGGACACATTGAGATTTAAGAGCACAATCCCATTTGGATATATCAAAAAAAATCGCTATGCATATAGCATTGCAGAGATCTTGAGAGACTTTGCCATCTGATGTTTTCAGAGCAGGAAGCAGGTGCAAAAATCATTTGTAGCGATAGAAGGAAACCAAAATGACATTTGTAAAAGCTGCAGATAACTCACATTAAAAAAGGAAAAATTAATTAAATAAATAAAAGACACTATTCAGAGAATCATAAAAATAAATTGATTTAGGGAATTAAGGCAGGTGGAACATTCTTTGGTAAGTAAATGGTTGTGTGAGAAAGAGCTGGATCCATGGCCAGGTAAGGCAAAGGGATTACATGTTATCAGTGCAGTTTTCCATGTTAAGGTCAGATGTTAATTGCTGGACATGGCGGCCCTGAGGGATTGGAGGGAGGGTAGGTTTGGTGTTGGAACCCTGGCGAATGACAGCTGGGATTGACGGCCTTCTGGACTGGAGAGACTCTTTTTCATGTGGAAATGATTGCATATGTAGTGCTGTAAAACATTAAGAAAAAAATGATACATTATATGTAGTGAATCTCTTGGTACACAAAACAAAGAAAATAAGCATTGCATGATAAAAACACCAGAATAATTTTTAGAATTAATTTATGACAAACAATAAGGAATGAATGACATCCAATGAAGAAAAATGGTGAAGGAGATCAGACTATTATGCACATAGTGGAACAAGCCTTGGGGTGTGTGAACTTGGCCAATGACCAGAAGGTTGCCATTGGAAGCAATCACTATGCTACACTTCCACCCTGCTTACCCCTTCCATAACAGTGCCTGATGCCCTCTTCTTTCACACATGCTGATTCAGGCCAGATGGACACAGGGCTGGGAACACACACACACACACACACACACACACACACACTCTGTGAAGTCCTTCTTAGAGAAGCATCATCTAAAGCCCTCTAAGATTGATCTCTTCACCAAGTAGCATGACATCTGGAGCTAGGTTTCTCTGAGGACTGTGGGAAATAGAAGGAGTTTGGAAGATGCAGATCAAAGACAGAGGCCTGGTGGCCACAGAGGATGCCCAGCTCTTATTGGGGGAGAAAGCAGTGTCACAGGGCTTGAGAAAGTGAAGCAGAGGATTCTACAGAGAGTGAGAAAAAAGGAATGAGGTATACAGTCAGAAAGATTGGATCTACTGGCCATACCAAAGCAATCCAAAAAAGGGAAAACTGACCTCGTTTAGTTATATTCAGAGAACAACAGGACACTACCTGAGAAGATGATGCTGTGTTAACAGAGGACCAAGAGAAAGAAGAGAAAGCTCTTGCTCATTTGCTTCCTTTCATTTTTCACCATGGAAATGTTCTTTGAACAGGAAAGTATAAGGCAACCAAAGAAGAAAACAGACAGTAGGAGAGTAGGCCTTCTTTTTAATAAGTTCAAGCTTCCACAACTAGATAAATTACTTCTCAGGATACTGACATTACTTAAACATGCAGTTTTAGTGTAACCTGCCATTTGAGAACTTACTGGCAGTGAGAAAAGTCCTGGATACAAATAATATTGCCAGTTTAAAAGCAGGAATAAGGATTTACAAAACAGTATATTTGACTTTAAGCCTTAGCCAATTTCAGCTTATTAAAGAAATAATTTACATTTAGAAATACGGCAGTAAGCTGAGCACCCTAGAGCACCAGCCCTGCAGACCAGGAGCAGTGAGTTCAAACCTCACCTGAGCCTGATCAAAAAAAAGAAAGAAAGAAAGAAAGAAAATATTATAGTAAATAATGAACGTTAGAAGAGATTTGCAAGGAAAATTTACTTCAAATTAACTTAATTTCCATTTTACTTAGGCAGGGGTCAAAAAACTGGGGCCTGTAGGCCACATCTGGTGGGCAGTCTGTTTTTGCAAATAAAGTTTATTGGAACCCAGTCCATGTCCATTCACTTACATACTGTTTATGCTCAGTCTACAATGGCAGCATTGAACGGTTACAAAACAGCCCACACGGCCCACAAAGCCAAAAGCATTTACTGTGTGGCCCTTTACAGAAGGCTTGCTGACCTCTAGAGTTAGAAAATACTACTGATGGAAGGTATCTTTATTTCTGCAGGGTGTTTATCAAAGTTCTCACTTGAATACACAAGAGAGATGTAAATAGTGGTTACATAGTAAGTGGACTTTCCCTGGAACTGAGTCTCCAGAGATTTGTCACAGTACACAACTCTTGGGCAACTTCTGCTAACTCTGACAAAGGCTTGATTTTTATATTTCAAAAATCTATAAAATAGTGAATATGGGAGATAATCAGGTTCGAATGATCTAATCAAGCTGGAATGTGAGGCTGAAACCAAAATGATAAAAAGATGAAAATGAAAGTTACATTTATATTAAAAAAAATCAACTGTACATATACTGGATGATAGAGACCTGGTTTGGCAGTTCCTATGAAACAGGCATAAGAGTTTCATTGATCCAGAGCCAGCACTGTGATATATGTGCCCACAGCACATGGGCATATTAAGAAGCTCTGCATTCTCCCATGGAAAGACTAAATAACCAGAGAATAGCTGAGAAATAACCTTCCAGGAGCTCTGGAGTCAGTCAGATATGTACAGTAACCAAACAAATGCCCAAATCAAGAAAAGGCCACATTCAAGATGGGAGGAATTTCCATAGTGTTTTTAGTCCCCCTTTCCCCCAGGTCTCCCCAGCATCCTACAGTGGGATTTGGAAAAGTATCACCAGTTCTCTAGTTTTCCTTCTGTGAGCCAGAGAGAGTAGAATAGACTTAGTTTGACTGCTGAAAGGGTCTCTGTATTATCTAACTCAGAGTTCAGGTAGCCCAACGAAGTCTATCTGGGATCTCAAACCAGGAAACACCAAAGGAAACAGCAGGCATGGCTCATGAAAACCATGAGGGGCTACTACCTGGGGAACAATGGGACAGCTAAAGCCAGAGGTAAGAAGCAGAGGTAAGATTGTTAGGAAAGGGAAGACATTTAAAAGCAGCTGGGTATACTGGGAATTTGGAAAAAGTACAGACACAAGCCCAGGGAAAAAGCATACCCAGAAAAGGCCTGAAAAGATGTCAAGGCTTCATGCAGGCCTTCTCAGAGGCTCAGAGCACACCCTGCTAATTAGTGAAGGTCTTCCCTGCACTGACCAGTCCACAGCCTGGTGGACTATGCAGAGGTGGCTATTTTTTTCAAATGCCTGATTTTCAACAAAAGATCACAAAGCAAGGAAGAAACAGAAAAACATGGCCCATTCAAAGGAACAAAATAAATCTATAAAAACTACCCCTAAAGAAAACCAACACAATCTTCTGCTATGTGTATGAAAATACCTAGCAAGTATATAGCAACTGACTTCTTACTTATACCATAGGCTCATCTTATCTGGTCCTATAATATGTGTTACACTATAATATACATATTTGTGTTACAGTAATATACAGAGTGGACATAAAGTTCATGTGAAATTTAAAATAGACAACTATTCACATAAACTTTATGGTCATCTTGTATGATAATATTATATCTTTGTAGGACAGATGTTATTATTCCCAAGGCTCAAATGTTAACTGACTTGCACAATCTTAAATAGCCAGATAGCACAGAAATGGAAATAGAACCCAAGTCTTCTGATCCCCAACCTAATGCTCTTTCCACTGTAACATATTGCAAATATTACAAACAACAGCTCCATTTTGCTTTGGCCACACTCTGTTTGGAAAGCAGTGCTTGACTCGAACTAAACCATTTGAGGGAGGATACAGGTGGAGGAAAGAAAATGAGATAGGGATGATCTGGGACACTGTCCTATGGGAAGCCAAAAACATAACAAGCCTTGTGCCATGTTTGGTCCAGAGCTCCTGGTCCCCTCAGGCCCTGGGATGGCAGGTTATAGCCATTAAGGGCTGTGATATAACGTAGATAACATACTGGAGGATTGGGATTATGTGCTGGAGCTTTGGTGTTGGAATTCTATTCCTTGTGTCCTCCATGATAAAATTCTTGAAACTATCTTATTTTGACTAATGATCAAAATAGTGCTACAACTGAAAGGGAGTCTACATTTGAATTAGCTAGACTACACACCTGCTTTAATAACCCCTTCCTTTTGGAGATACCGTCTTCTGTGTCTTGTCCTATGCAACCTAAGATGTCTATATTCTCTTTCTAGTTCCTGTGGTCACCCAAGCAAGCAGGGTTCAAGAATATCCTCTTCTGGGCTTGGGCAGAACACCCTCCACCCACAAGACTACAAATTGTGGCTCCCTCCTAGCCTGCAGGTCCTAGGGAATTCTCCCCCCTTACTCATCCCTCTATCAATTACTTGAAAAGCCCCCTCTTCTATCCTGACATCGGGATTACATTCTCACTTTCATTTCTAGTTCTTCAGTTTCCCCACTCTGGTCAAACTTTTCACTCAGTGTTATTTATGAACACTGCCACCAAGCCCAAAGAGAAAAATTCAATGGCTCTTCTGTCTCTGCCTGACACACACATTCACGTGTGTACTGGGGGAGGAAGGGGGCAAAGACAGGCAAGAGGGGGCTGAATGAGATTCTTGAAGCGCCAAACCAGAAGAATTCTTCCAAGCCTCCACAATGAAAGATTGGACAGCAATTGGAAACCCTCTAGGTTTCTCCTCTTCTTCGGCAAATGGGGTTTCAGTCACCAAAGACCTTCTCCAGAGAGCGTGTACCCCTCACCCCAGACTCTCCCAGGTAGTGTGGCTAGCTGGGCAGAGCAAAAGCTTGCCCTCTAAGTAGCTAAGTGACCTTGGGCATATTCTGACCTTTCTGAACATTGTTTCTCATCTGTAACAACTGGGAACAAAATAAGGCACCCTACTCCAGAGGGAAATTCTGACTTCACACACCTATTAAAAAAAAATCTAGAACCGTCAGAAGGACAGAGAGAGACATATATAAATAATAAATATATGTTTGTATTTATAGAGCCCATGTAAAACAATTCCTACCTTTTAAGGCATAATCCAAGTCACCCTCACTCACTGTTGATCCTGGGCGTGAAGAAATGCTCCCCTCTGGAGGCTGAAAAGACCATTCTTTGGACCATGGATAGGGCTGAAATAATGCAGAATATTTCACGGAAGTTAACCTGAAAAAAATAAAAAGTGAAAGATGTTTTTGAGATGCCAGACAACTACAGGGCATATGATCTCTGCCTCTGATTTCACTGGGTTGCCTTTATCAAGTCCTGTCAGTAGTTTGTAACATGTCTCTACTGAGCTGGCTTTAAATGGTATCTGCAGCCCATGCTACATAGCAGCTGGCGTATCTGAAAGTGCATTAAGTACTTTACACATTAGCATGAAATTCCCATCCATTATACAAAACCCAACTGAGTACCTACTGAGAGCAAGGAATCACAACAGGTGCTAGAGAATAAAACAAGATGAGTAAGGCACAAATCCCAATCTCTAGGACTTCAGAATCAAGGACAATTTTTAGATGGCAGTTTTTGCTATTTAAAGGATAGCAATAACAAGATCTGAAGCCCAAATTGGGCATACCTAAAGCTAGTTCTGGGGGACTGTGATTTTTATCTCCCTATTTAGGATAAGCTTGGGGTATGATCAGTGTACCCGAAACCCTGTTTCTGGGCCAATGCACTTCCTACTGCCAAGTTCCTCTCCTGTGGGGTTCACCTGTGTCCTGGCTTCCTCCCAGAGAGGCAGCTCTACCAGGGCAGCTTATCATGCAAAGCATCGCAAAGTAGCTGATTTTGGTTTACAGTCCTCAGGTCTCATGGTTTGGGACCCTTCACTTGTACAATTGTGCTTGACTCCCACCAAATTTGCTAAAGAATTTGAAACTTATCACATGAAAATGGCTGATTCTTAAACCGCTATTTTTTGGAGAAAAAAATAACAAGTCTTAAAGGCATATAGAACTGGAACTCACATGGTAGCTTTTCTGGCATAAACAGGAGGGTGCGAGAGATTTATTGGGTGGTTTCCTCACTAAAGGTTGAAGTCACACCATGAGTCCCTGTCTCAGTAAGGGGGATAGTAAGGTGGAAGGGTTCCTCTACTATGCACCCCATACCTCTCATCTTGGGACCCCAAAGTATGTTTAGGCTCTTTTCCCTTTTCTGGTGGGTTTCCTTTCTTCAACTAAATGATTCTGGAATCCTTCTTAGTCAAGGTTAACTTCAGGAATGATAGGAAGAAGCTGGCGTGGAAGATTAACAGGACAAAGACAGAGTAGATACCTTTAAAGAGTGGATTTGGGGCTGGAAGTAGGATAATTCACCTAATAAAAAGGCAAGATGGGGAAACATGAGGTTTCTGGAGTTGTGTCACCATTGGGCCTTGGGGAGAGGGTGCCATAGCCAAGGTAACAAGCTTCTCTTTTGAGTTGGCCACAGGGGGTCTGCTCCAGCCCAGGTTTCTGGGTCTCCTGGGCCAATGACTCCAAGAACAGATGGTGGCTGATATAAATAAACACTTGATAGACCACACCCTTGACCTCACTGGCTGTCTCACTGATGAGTGCCCTCAGTTGCTAGAAAGACTTAGATATTCTTCTTAGCAAAGTATCTTAAGAATGGAAGAATGGAAGGAAAAGTATCCAATGAAACCAATGTCATAAAAAGCTATAATCCAATTATAGCCCAAGGCGAAGGGAAAGGGGAGGGAGGAGGGGGAAGGGAGGGTGGGTGGAGGGAGAGTAATTGGTAGGACCACACCTATGGTGCACCTTACAAGGGTACATGTGAAATTTACTAGATGTAGAATATAAATGTCTTAACACAATAACTAAGAAAATGCTGTGAAGGCTATGTTGACCAGTTTGATGAAAGCATTTCAAATTGTATGTAAAATCAGCACATTGTACCCATGATTGCATTAATGTACACAGCTATGATTTAATTAAAAAAAAAAAAAAAAGAACGAAAGTCTTTGGCAAGGGATCCTGCTGAAGCCAAGCAAAAAAGTTCTCCCCACTCCTCATGCATCCACAAAAAGAAAGATTTCCAGTTACCAGTGAATGTCAAAAAGAACAGGTACAGATGTAGGCAAACCTCTCAGACAGAGAGTTCAAATATGAATATGGGGCCTTCATATTTTTAAAAGTTCAAGAAGGTTCCTTTAGCATGCAATAGAGAATGTGAATTCTCTGTTGGGAATTTTGGGACATGTTGGGAGGATTTAGCAAATAAGAGGTGGTTGGAGGAGAAAAAAGAAAATGCAGGGAAAAAAGAAACTCCTTTTTAGAAGATAATGAACACCAGGCAAAAAAATATATCTGAATTAATTGCTTTTCATTCCTCACAGACTTTCCTGTGTTTCTGGTGTTTCTCTCATACATGTCTAATCTCTTCAGTTAGATTCTAAGCCTTGCAGATGGTACAGACAAGTGGCATAGCACAGAGACTCTGGAGCATTTTTGGCCTGGGCTGAGACCTTAGCTCTGAAACTTATTAGTTACCTGTCCTTGAGCAAGTCCCTTAGCCCATTAATTAACTTGCCTCAGTTGTCACATTTTAAAAGTGGGGATAATGGCAGTATCAATCCTTGTGAGGAAGTTGTTGAAAATGAATACGTATCTGTGTGGAAATGACATATATCACATTCCCAGAACAGGAATCAGCACATGTAAGTGCCCTACGAGATCTGCTGTTTCTGTCCTCCTGCCTCTCCCAGCCCATGCACATTTACACTTCAGTTCAATAGTCTTAGGTGGACTTATCTTTAATCATTGCATTAATTTCCTTAAAATAACGTTTGTTAAGTGTTTCTCATTATAAAAGCAAAACATATACATTATAGGCAATATAGAAACTACAGAAAACTAGAAGGAAAAGAGGAAAACCACACATAGAAAACAATTATTACATTTTGGCTCTTGTTTTTTCTACACATAGTTTTGCTTTTTCATTTTATATAATTGTGCACATTTTCAGTGAACAATTTTATGTTGTTAACAGTTCTCTGAATACTGGTGTTTAATGGCTGCACAACCATCTCTTGAGTATATGCTTTATACATTGTTTGATCATTCCTTTATTTTTAGGCACTCAGGTTCTTTACAACTTTTTGTTATAATGAAATATATATATATTTCATTTTATATATATGATTAATATATATAATGATTTTCTGCATTTTGAGTTATTTTATTAGTATATCCTGTGGGCTTGAATGTTTTTGTCCCATTCCTCCCAAATTCATATGTTGAAATCCTAACTTCCAAGATGACAGCATTAAGAGGTGGGATCGTGAGGGTGGAGCCCTTGTGAATGGGATGAGTGCCCTTCTGAAAGTGACCCTGGAGAGCTCCCGGCCCCTTCCATTGTATGAGGACAAAGCAAGAAGTTGCCAGCTACAAATCAGGAAGTGGGCACTGACCACACACTATATCTGCTAATCCCCTGATCTTAGACTCTCAGCCTCAAAAACTGTAAGAAATAATTTTCTGTTGCTGATAAGCCACAAAGTATACGGTATTTCATTATAGCAGGATGAATGGACAAAGACAGTATCAATTCCTGGACATTGGATAACTGGGTCAATGGTAAATATATTTTTTATAATTGTGATAAAAATGAATTACTCTCCAAAAAGTTGGGAAATTGTAGACCCCCACCAACCTTGTGCCTTTAAGCAGTATTTTTCTCTCATACCACTTTTTTAATAATTTAGAAAAAATAGCTTTTCTGACTATGAATCAAAACATAGCATATTATTAAAATACTTTCTAATTACAAGCACAAGTGAACATTATTTCTTATATTTATTAATTAGCTTCCCATATCCTGCCCTTTTGTGTATGTCTTCTGCTCATTTGTCTATTGAAGACTTTAGTGTTTTTCTTATCGATTTGTGTGAATTCTTTGTACTCTGAATATGAACCCTTTTGTTGTATTTTATATAGCTTACTGTTTTCTTTTAAAATTTGTTTTGGACCTAAAGAAACTTAAAATGTTTATATAATCAAAATATATTCATCTTTTGAAATTTTCCCTCATATCACCAAAAACTTTTCATTACCATTTTAATCAACTTAATTGTATATGTATGGTTAAAACGAAGTCAAATTGTACAGAAGGGCTTACAATACAAAAACACCAACCCAGGTCCCACCTCTCCCAAGCCCAGTTTTACTCTCAGAGAATTAACTATTTTTAACCATGTCTTTTCTAAATATTCAACAATATCTTATTTCTAAATAATACATTACTGACCTTTATTGATGTATCAGTTTTAAATATATCTGTTGATACAGGATTTTTGCCATAATAAAGAAGGTGTATCACACTCCCCAAACAGTTCTGTCTCTTTTCTCAGTTCCTCCATCTGTTAGACCTACATCTTCATATACCGTATTTAAAAACCTCCATTTCTTCTTCCATCAACAACAGATGGTAATAATATTGGCCCTTCACCTTCAACCTTTGTGATTAGAGGTCTTTTCTGTCATAGTTCTGTCTTTTCATGATTTTGTCAAAGGTTGAATTAAAATGTTGAAAATTAATAGATAATCGTTCGTTACATAACCCAAAATTTAGCTGTAACTATACTTTCCTCTCTGTAGTTCCAATGTAATGATCTCTATCCCACAAAGAAGTATGTTTTTAGGATCAAGTTTAAGTTGACCTTCACTTATTCACACACTACATTTAACTTAGGTTTATATCTGGCATAGCAAAGCCTGATGCAAATGGGTCTATACAAAATAAGCCCAACATTTAATGAGGGTAACTATGTCTACTAGGAGATATTATGATTGTGGCAGAGACAGAAAGGTAGAAGAAGATGAGTGAGATGTCCCCAGGAGCTTGAGGCTCTACTATTAAAAACAGTCTAATTGGCTATCTGGTCCTGTCCTTGAGCCAGGAGGAAAGGCAGTGGGCAGTATAAGCATACTGAAGGTGACACAAAGCACAGTGTGGAGCCACTCACAGTGTCTGAACTATGTTTGAATGGCAAGCAGAAGCTACAGCACTTAGAAGTTTTGTCTACTTGTTACCAAGTGGGAAGTTTTGTCTACTTGCTACTAAGTGGGAGAGAAGTCTAATTGCTTGCTTGAAAGAGGGTCCATCTTACCATTTTGGGCTGAGTTCTTAAGATGTCTTCCTTTTGTCAGACAACAGCTTTTGGAAACCCCTCACCAAGACCCCCTTTATAGAGCATTCGTGGTCCCAAGAGATCTTGTTTCCTAATCTCTTGTTCCCATATAGGGTAATTGAGCATGTCCAAGAAGCTACTTCCTAGAGAAGAATAAGCTGAGACCAATATTGCCAACATCTAGAGTTTCCAGTCCTGGACAAGTCTTTTCTTTCTTCTTGCAGTGGAAAAGTACCATTATTAAGCTATGCATGGAATCTTCTTTCTAAATTTTTACCTAGACTGAGTCTTTTCCCCTTGAATATAGCCTGAGATACATTTATGGTTTAAAGGATAGCTCTTTTGTTTCAAATAATAGAAGTATAAAAATTTTCTCTTTTCTTTAAGCACAAAAAGTAATAAAGTGATATAAATATAACATAAAGAAGATATTAGGTTAAATTTATAACATACAATTAAATATATGCATATGATATAAAAATATAGTATGTTAAAGGGAACACAGAAGGAAAATGGCAGGAAGAATATCACTGGATTTTTAATACATATTGTATTATATTACTATGGCTCTATAACAAAGTACCATGAACTGAGTGGCTTAAACAACAGAAATTTATTGTCTCACAGGTCTGGGGGTCAGAACTCAGACATCAAGGCAGCAGCAGGGTTAGCTCCTTCTGAGGGAAGAGAAGGAGGATCATTCCATGCCTCTCTCCTAGCTCTGGGGTTTGCTGGTTACCTTTGGGGCTCCTTGATTTCTGCCCCATCAATCTCAGCCTTCATCACAGGTCATTCTCCCCATGTGTGTATCTGTGTCCCTTTTGTATGAGAACAGTTGGATGAGGGGGACTGTTCTACTCCAGTCTGACCTCATATTAACTAATTACCTCTGAAATGACCCTACTTGCAAATAAGATCACATTCTGAGGTGCTTGGAGTTAGCACCACAACATATGAATTTGGGGTAGGGTGGGGGTCACAGTTCACTTATAACACATACATATTGGTTTCTTATTTTTGGAAAAAAATATGTCTGCATTTAAAAAACACACCAAAATAGGGATCACATACCAAGTTCTGCCTTTTAGTAATTACTTTTCCTTTGTATCAAAGTATGAAACAAATATGTGTTGAAAGTCAGAGGAAAGTGGTGAAGTTGAAAGACACATGCATGGCCACATATGAGGTGTCAGACTCAGGGGAAGGGATAACATGTAAGCCTACTGCAGTCTATTGGGAATTTTGTTTTCTCTTTCTCACTGTATTTCCATCAGCCTAACTTTGAGTACTAACAATCCAGAGCTCCAACAAGTCCTTGGAGATCCACAGTTTCAACATTGCTATAAAAAGCTAACTAACTACAATGCTAGGTCTCTAGTATCTAGTGAAAAACACAGAACCATTTGCAAGGGATAGTTTTTTCTTATCATCAAATTTACAAAAGGAAACTCAAACTGTCACAGTAATAAAACTTAGGAATGAAAGAAAACATTGCACATTTTTGAAATTATCACTCTCATTATGACAAATCACCATCATAAAATATCCCTGTGCTATGGACGACTTCTAAAATAACTTTTTAAAGTTATAATAGTATTTTAAAAATTATAAAACTGCTTGCTGCTGAAAATATGAGGGAAGAACAAAAAAACAAAAATCACCCATAATCCCATCATTAGAACATAATAATATAGTATTTTGGTATATATTTTTTTGGTGTTTTTCTCATTTATTGAATATTGAATCAAATTCTCATGATGTTTAAAAACATCATATATATATATCCTATGCAGATAATTTAGAAGTTATAGGGAAAAAAGATAATGAAGAAAATTAAAATAACTGGCAATTCTAAAAGATTGTTCATTGTTAACATGGATATTCTTCTCTCAGTCACATTTCTTGTCTAATGTCTGGTACATTGCCATGTATTTGTACCCTCTAGAGAGACTCCCATAACTACAGGTCTCTTCTGAAGAGTTCTTCACTTGGTTCTCTGCCACTGGTCTGGCCATAAATGATTGGCTAAAGGATGGATATGTGACAGAGAGTCAACCAATCTTTTGACCACACCATAACCTATGAAGGCCCTAGTTAGAGATCTCTACCCAAGAGGATCCCACACCAAGTAGATGACAACTAACCCAGCCAGCCAGATCTTGGCATGGGGAGTTTGCACTTAAGATCTACAGAGAGATGGTCCATTGTAGTGGCAGGAACAACCAAAAGAGAAAAAGGAAGTAGTAGAATGCCCACAAAGTCAGACATTAAAATCAGTGGCAGAGGTTCTGGTGTGGTCCACATGAGGTCCTCAACCTGCACATATTCAGCTTTTGAACCACAGAATTATTTATTGACATATTAAACATTGAAGCCCAGAAATGTCATTATCATGTCAATGTCATTTGTCATTTATTTTATGACAAATCACCATCATAAAATATCCCTTTGCTATGGATGACTTCTAAAATAACTTTTTAAAGTTATAATAGTATTTTAAAAATTATAAAACTGCTCGCTGCTGAAAATATGAGGGAAGAACAAAAAAACAAAAATCAGCCATAATCCCATCATTAGAACATAATAATATAGTATTTTGGTATATAAATATATAAATATCTTTTATATATTGGACATCACTTAGTAAACATTTTGAAATACATGTGGTAGCATTGTACTAATCAGAGATGTTGGTTGCAAATTGTAGACACCAACTTGGCTAATTGAAATATTAAAAAGGGAGTAGTTAGAAGGCTTTGGGGAGGTTTATAGAATGAACAGAAACTAGAGAACTGGAGTTAAAAACTGGGCAGGAACCAAGAGCTAGGTAGGAGAGGAGAACTCAGCTGCGTGGCAATACAGGAAGACATCAGCAGAACAGCATTGCTGTGCTTGGATTGTAGAGTGCATACCTGGGCCCTTCCTCTGAGCTGTTAGTTCTGCTTCTGGCAACTCTAATATTAATCTCTAACTATCCCTACATCTTTGTGTTATTCCATCAAGATTCAAAGTCCCAGACAAATACTGCCAGCTGTATGAACCTGCATTATACTCAGATGCCTGTGCCCTCCCTAGAGGGGCAGGGTCTCCGCCCTTCAGATTTCACAGTGGAAGGTGGGGCCTTGCTTCCTGGTTTTAGAATTTCTCTGAAGCCTAGAGATGAGCACCATGATTTTAACTAACCAGCAGAAAAATAAATAATTCTATTTAACAAAACTTCTCAACTCACCTCTTTTCAAAGGAAAGTTTAGAATAATCCAATGATCCAACGGGAAGTTTATAATAATCTTCACTAAGATCAAAACTTTTCTGTAGCTCTTCTAAATTTATATAATCACTTAGACCACTGGTGAAAGGTACTGGTACTAAACCCCTGAAATTAGAAATTAAAAAAAAAAAAATCCAAAGAGTTTTATAATGGTACCAAGCATACACATATGTAATACCTAAATACTGACCATGATCTCTCACATAAATGTAAATACCAATAAAATCTATGTTAAATAATGTCATGTATCCACTCACATCAGAGCTTATCTTAGTTACCGGCACCATTACATTCTAATTTGAAGATTAAGCAAATTTGCATTGTGGTGAATATTTCTTATCTATTAAACCATTAATATAGGCAAATTATCTTCCTTGAGATTCATATGTATTTTATTATAAACCCTAGACTATTTGTTATGCAAGGTTTAACAAATAAAAAATTAAAATAGATCTTTGCTAATTTTATTTATAATCTCATGCTCTAAATATATCCAAGTAAAATATTTCTAAAAATCCTAATATTATACTCCCCACCAAACTCTAACATAAAATATTCTTTTTTTAAAACCTCATATATGCTATATGCTGACCTGTAGATTTGCTAGAGTTGCTATACGCAAAGCAGCCCAAGGGCACATAAATGTTAGCAAAACTCAGAGCATCTGTCAGTACTTGTGATGCTCTGTTTGGAGTTCACATTTAAAACTGCTTGGGGCCAGGCACCGTGGCTCACACCTGTAATCTCAGCACCTTGGGAGGCTGTGGCAGGCTGATTGCTTGAGCTTGGGAGTTCAAGACCAGCCTGAGTGAGACCCCATGTCTAAAATACAGCCAGGCACCTGGAGTTCCAGCTACTCAGGAGGCTGAGGCAAGTGAATCGGTTGAGCCCAAGAGTTTGAGGTTGCTGTGAGTTATGACGTCATGGCATTCTACCCAGGGTGACAAAGCAAGACTCTGTCTCCAATAAATAAATAAATAAATAATAAATAAATAAATAAAAATACAACTGCTTGAGTTCTGTCTTCAGAGTATTCAAATAGGCCTGGTGTCCTACTTCAGCTCTTCTGGGGAGACTGTCTATTTACTGGCACTATTCTCTTGACCCTTCAATAGAACTGTACATACACCACACAACCTATCCTTTCAATCAGACCATCCAAAGATAACCTGTCAACATGAAGAAAATTAATAGCACTTTTTTCCTATGGTAGCAGATGAGTAGATTAAAACTTCACAGTATTTATATTGATTAAAGATTCTCAATAGATAGCTTAAGATCATAGATAATAAAAAGAAGTAAAATTGAAAAAAACTTTAAATGGCTTTTAACATTCTGCTTCCTCCAGTCACTGCTTTATTAATTTTACTAAAATATTTGTTTTCAATGTTATAACTATGATATTTGTCAGTGTTCTTAGCAACTTTCTAACAATAGGAACTTCTCCATTTTCTATACAAATATTCTAAAAAGTTTTACAGAAAGGAGAATTCAGAACACTGAAACCTGTAAATTAATATCAGGCAAGAATTATATGTAAGAAAATATCATGCAAACCTTCCATAATCATCCAATGATCTGATTATTCATTTTGAGTAAAACTTAAAGCACAAATATGCCTCTTCATGTATAATAATTAATATAAAAATAATTATCATAGCCATTAGCATCCATGAAATCCATATCACGTGGCAGGCACTAAGTGAAACATTCCATGCTAAGGATTCAAAACTCATGGATTACTGAAGGTACAATGGTCCTCCTTCCTGTGGAATTTGCAGTCTAACATGGAAAAGAAACACTAAACAAATGATGCCACAGATAATTAATTACCATCATTTTGAGAGTCAGGAAAGACAAGTAGAGGGTACTCAACAGGATATAAGGGACCTGCAGTCAATGAATAGCCTTGGAGGAGGCTGATACTTATATTCAGACACTACTAGAAATATGATTTTTGCAGGTTGCGAAAACCATCAGTTTCTAGTAGCTATGAGCATATTATGCCATTTTAAAAAATATTAAAGAAATGAAAAGGAAACACATCTTCTAGAATTGGGTTGATTTTTGAATCACTGGGTCCATTTTAATACCAAGGTCTCTGTTTAGGTTGATGATTTAGGACTCATTTGGACATATCTGAACACTAGAAAATCAATGTGAAGTTACTGAGGTATAAATTAATGTGATAAATTGCTACCTTTGAAATAGGAGTGTATGATCAGGGGGTGTCCTTCCCATTAGGGCCTGTCGGGCTGTCTCATGCTGTCTGCATATAGAGTCTCTTTCCTAAGGAAGAAATACAATCAGAAAATTATATTTACATTAAAAATATATCAGATGATCAAAATAGCCAGAATAATTCTCTTCTTACTAGAGATTGACAAATATGTAGAATGAAGAAGGGGGGAAAAGGCTTAAGAAACAATTGATATTTATTCAGTGGAAAGAAAATAGAAAACTTTATACTTAAAACCAAAATTTTTTATAAAGACTATAACTTAATATATAAACTTTATTTGACATCTAAATAATGTTAATTTTTATTAATATTTTAGATTTGTATTTGGTATCTTTCTAATAAGACTATAAACTTCTCAAGGATACAGATTATTATTGTCTTTTTAGTCTTGCAGATCTTAGCACATATGGTAGCTTAGTGATTGACTGAACATACGGTACCAAAGTAGTAAAAGCCGGGAGGTCTTTCTGCCACACTTCATCAGCATCACCATCACCATTGATACTTAGTAAGCATCTTACTAAGGGATACAGAGATGTAAGAGACACAGCCTCTGCACTCAAAAGTTTTATAAACTGGTGTCAAATGGGAATTTTAAAAAGAGGGAAAAGAGAAACAAGATAGCACATGCTGTTTTATAAAAACCCATGTGTTTACATATGGCTCATCTGCTACGGGATGACCTGTTTAAGCAACTGTCCATAAAGTAGACTTGCAAACCTGATATATTTAACTCTTAATTTACAAAAAAGATAAATTAGCAACTGCTTATCTGTTTCATGTAAAGGCTATTATTGATAAAGAGATTATGATAACATTTACTTAAATAGCAAGTACATTTAAAATACATTGTTCTTGGCTTGCAGTAACTTAATCTAAAATAAGCCATGCTGTTTTGATTTTTATGTTGTTACCACGCTCCACTGTAAGTTGTGGAGGATAAAATTGCCTGGGGGATAACAACAAACAAGCCTATTAGAGAAAGTATACACACCACAGTTAAAGGTAGGGAACCACAGCTCCAGATCAGCCCCTTGTCTTAGCCTAGGGGCCTAGCATAGTTTGAAGGGTTTGTATGTCTTTTAGAGAAACTTTTTTAAAAATCAGTTTTTAGATTTTAAGTAGATTTGATTCTAAAAACATTATTGCATTGCAAAAACTTATCTATAGGGGTGCTAAGATTGGCACACCAAGCATCTCTGGAAACATGTCACATACACGAGATCAGAAGTCCCTTTGGTCACTGCTGTACCCCCTGCTCACAGCACACTTACCTTAGTACAAAGCAGAAGCTTAATGAATATTTAATTCACAAGAGTGTAAGTTTGGGAGAATAATATAAAGAATGAATAATGTTTACTATTCTTTGTGATCTAAACTAGAATTTGCTGTTAACTGTTCTTATTTTGAAAACATCTAGGTCAAGCTTTCAAAATTGTTCCTTAGAAACCATCACATGGGAGAGCTAACGTGGTCACCCACTGAACAGAGTCTCAGGAGGATATTTGATCACCAAGACCATTTTACTCCTTCCCTAATCATGAGCTCTGTGCTTCTATATAACTGAGAAAAGAAAATTTTGTTGGTGTGTCTAGGGAAGACTGCAATTAAACAAGAAAGAAACAAGACCTATTTAAATTAAATTTCACCATTTAAAAACTATATACTGAACAACTCCATAAATACATCAAAATAGCCTCATATTACTATATAATAACTGTATATTAAACAAATTTTCTGTGAATTTATTATTTTGTTTTTTGTTTGTGTTTGTCATTCACTGTCACATGAATTTGCCATTATTTTGCTCCAAATCACTCTAAATTAGTACATTTACTACTATAATTTCACTTTTTACCATCCTTATTTTTTCCCTGTCGATGATTGATTTAAATTATATCATAACTGGGAAGGGACAGTGGTAGGGGCGGCATAATTTTTGGATCTTCAGAATCTCTACATGAAAATAGCTATATAAACTAAATAGCAAAATCAAAAACATTAAAAAAAATTTATAACAAAACCAGGTTTCTCCTCAAACCCCAAAATATAGGTGGGCCTCTATTAGCCACAATGCCTGCATGGAATCAGTGTCTATGCAGTGAGAAACATAGCAAGTGAAAGACCTGAGAACAGGAGAATGCCAAGACAACTTAAAAATTAGTAAAGTATCTCAGGAATGGAAAAAATATATATCCAATGTATTCAGTACTACTATGAAACCAATTTATAATCACTCACACTTTCATATGAAAGATGAATCACAACTATAGCCTAGGATGAAGGAGGGAAGCGGAGGGAGAGGGGAAGAGAGGGAGATGGGTCAATAGAGGGAGGGGTAATAGGGGGACCACACCTATGGAGCATATTGCAAGTACAAGTTGGGTCTACCAGGTGTAGAACACAAATGTCTTAACACTGTAATTGGGTAAATGAGGTGAAGGCTATGTTAATTAGTAGGAGGTAAGTACTCCAATGTGTATAAATAATCAACATGTTGAATTCCCCCCACCCAAAAAAAAACTTTAAAAAAATCATCAAAGTTTATGATTACAGGAAAACTAATATCTCTGTAGATCATTCTAGTCATAATAGTGATGTTTATTCTATACATGAGTACAGTCACTGATTCCAAAACCAGCTTTTTGAAAGCAGCTGTGAATTACATTTAGGGCAATTGTGTTCCACATAGCAGTAATATTCTTCATTGGATAAAGAACATGACATTTAAAAAACATATATTCACTGGAAAGCAAAGCAGGACAGTTTGGGAAACACAGCTGAAACACGGGTGGGGTTGTTCCCACTCCAACCGTGGGTGAGTATAAGAGGTACACAATAAGTTCTAAAGGAGCTGGATCAACTATGAATGCTTGACAATGACCTACCAGGCCTCCTTTTTAAGACAGTCCCCGACCCCCAACTAAGAGAAGTTGATGGGAGTAGAATAAAAATTCATTAGGACAGAATCAACAGAGTCAAAAGAAAGAGAAAGTCTAGACCATAGGGGTGGGGTGGGGTTAAATGGAGCCAGGAAATCTCAGGAAAGAAGCTGCCATATTATTTTGATGTTATTTGAAGAAAACATGGCCCTAGAAATATCAAGCCATACCATCCAAAAAAGCCAAGATACCAAGGGCAGAGGAAGAAATTGTAGACTGAGCTAGAAAGAGCTGAATTTCCCAGGACTAGAATGACAGGATGATGGCCACCTCATGTAGAGGAAGACTTAGTTGTTCAATGCTACTCAGCACCACAGGGTGCAGCAAGATCTCAGCAGTAGGTCTTAAAAAACAGCTACTAAAAGTAGAAGAGAGGAGGTGGAACTTAGGGTCTTAGGAGCATCACCATGATAACCCTGGTGGCTCGGAGGCCAGAGGCCCTTTCTTGATTTTCTAGGATAGTGTAACCCTCAGCATTCTTGAACTTAATCCAAATGCAAGGAGTGATCCTCATTCTAATGACTTTATGTTTGATTTCCCACAAACCCAGCAGAGGGGAACAACTCCAGATTCATTTTATTTGAGATAAATGTGACTTTCTTTCACTCAAGCATCATGACACGCACTTATGTTATTTATAGACATTTAGAATGCACCCACCTCCTCTTGCTTCTGCACACACAGGCTAATGTAACCTCCATGGCATGGCCTAAAAAGTCAAGCTTTCTGGTTAGATTCACTTGTCTTCAGCAACATAAATTAAAGAGATGGAGTGAAGTTGCTTGGAATTACAGGCACAGAACCAAGAGGTCATGAAGAGCTGGGACTGGACAGTAGATGAAAGTGTTCTCCAGTTAGTGAGAGAGAATGAGTGAGTGGAAGAGGCTGGCCAGGACAGAGAAAGAACAACAGAACATCCAGGAAGCGGAAACAGAAATCCTGCTTCTTGAGCTTGGACAAACAATGATTATGACTTAATCAGAGTAGACCATGTAGATATGTCTACACACCACAACCTGAGATGTTTTGTCTGAAGTAACCAGTAACCAATCTGATTCTTTTGACCACTGCCCAGGGTTGTGACTTTAGAAGATGATGCAATTATCAATACTTGCTTAGAATAGGCTAGCCTTAAGGAAACATAGCCAAGGAGTTGACTAAAGGAGTCAGAATAAAAGTTCTATCAGGTCTGTGTAAACTGCAATTGCAACTATTTAAGTCTTTTTGTATTCCCCCGATCATCAGCTAAAAATGATTACAAATGGAAAATGAATACAACTCTAATCTGAATATTGTGCCAATCTGGCATTTCATACACCTGCCCAAGCTGATTTCTCCAAGCTTTCAGAGCACTAATTTGGGACAAAGTTATATGACTGGTTTAAGTAGTGGGAAGTTATAAAAATGGACTCTTTGAGTGGACTCACTTTTTAAGCTTAGTCCTCCAACCCAAAATTATATTCTAGCAACAAAGCACATTTTCCCTTGAAATACATATTTTACTGTGTTAATTTTATGGTAGTGCTTTTCTGGTCTTGCTAAATAGAAGTTAAGTGTCAGAGTTTTCACTGGGAGCCTGGAAGAAGGGTATTCACAACATCTCATATTGAATATTCTACTTTTAGAATCAGTGTTTATTGTTAGAGATGTAAAAAATCTTATCTTCAGCTGATGTCAGTGAGAGAATGGTTTTGGGAAAACTTATTAGTCTCAAAATATGAATTCCCCTTTGAGTCCGACATTGTACCCTGCACTCAGTTGCTACCTCACTCCTCGATCCCTCCCTTACCACTGGTGATTTTTTCTCTGAAAGTTTAGTCCATAATTTAATAAAGTAGTTTCTGTTTGTAGTATGCAAGAAATCATCCACATTCTTGGAAGTATCCGTCCCAGGAGGCTCTTCAGTTCTCAGGGGTAATGTCTGAACATCTGGCAGGGGGGAAAAAAAGTTTAAAATTAAAGGCATAAAGTAGAATAAGGGAACTTTCCAAAGTGATAGGAATATTTTACATTTTTATATGTCCAAATGCAATAAACTATGCATTAAATAAATATGTTAGAATAAAATAATAATAATAATAATAAATGAGCTTGTAAGACCTAGTTGACATATCCTATGAATATAACTAGTACTCAATATAGCTTATAAATGGCATTAAAGAAACTAAAACATGTCAAAAACAATGGCTTTTGGATACTTAATCAAAAGTTATCATTATAATTACTTTCCATTTTATGAAATTCTTCAAAAGTGCCAAAAAGAGAATAAAACATGCAATTCTAAGAAGAAATTTGAAATAAAATGATTAGGTCACCATTCAATAAAGTTTATTCATAAATGATGTCTAATTTTTCCTTTAAAACATTGGAACATCCATAGACCTACAATATAATCATACTGTATAAATATTTATTACTACTCATTTCCAGAGGGTCCAGGTACAAATACCTTTGACTATACAGAAGCATCAACATTCTCAGAAATATTGCTTGTAAAATGCTAATGTAAATGATTTCCACATGTGCCTCTATAAGCACATGACTAAGCAAACATGGGAAGTGATCCCTACTTGAATACAAAAAGAAAAAAAGCCCACTAATTTATAACAGAAATTTGTTTTTAATGCATAACAACCAGAAACAGAGAAGGAAAAATTTGTAAGTGCTATAAGTGAAGTAAAGATAGTAAGTCAGAGGAGTATGACTTGATGCCAAGATGTCAGAGGACATAAGGGGCTAATGCTGGAACACCTGAACTGAGAGGGGAGGCCACAGCTTCTGCATGCTTGGCATATAAGACCTGGGCTCTTTGTAAGTTAAGAAGCTATAACAGGGGTATCACCTGCGCATAGTCTACCCTGGACAGAGGTAGGAACACTTGTGCGAAATCAGACCTCTCCTTTTGTGCTATGTGTGGAGATGGAATCCGAACTAAAACTCCCACCAAATTGTGTGGCAATTCCAAACCAATAACACAAAGTAAAATTAGTTGCAGAGAAGTAAAATTATTTAATCATGATAGGAAAGTCAAAAGCTCCATAACCCAGCACCTGTCTTAAGAGAGAGGGTAAGAGATTCAACAAATGCAACAAATGGACAAGAAATATATTCTTGATATATTCTGATAATAGAAAAAACTAAAAAGCAACATGAAAATAATGCTGCTTATAAAAAAAGGATAAAGCAAACAATAGTGTGTAGAAATATTCTTTGTTGAATTTTTGTGATTAAAAAAGTCATTTGGTCCATATTTATTGAACACATCTGCGATATACCATATGGTGCTCTGAATGTTGGGGATATGGCAGTAAATAAAAGTTCTTGACCTGTGGGGAATACATTTTAATGTTGAAGAAAGACAAATAACATATTAAATAAGGTCAGATGGGGTGGACCAAGATGGTGCACCAGAAGGATAGTTCAGATGAGTTCCCCTACAATGACTGGAAAAAAAGAGAGAACTCAGCCATATCTAGCATGGGAACCTTACCCAGAGTTGTAGCTCAGGGAGCACAGCAAGGAGGTGGTGAGCTGGACCCAGCATATGATCTGGAGTGGTTGAAATCTGATCAAATAGGCAAGATTGTGACCAGCTGGGATCACCTGGCCCACCACAGAGGTCCAGGATGGGAGGAAGCCTTTCTGGAGTTCTCAGTTGTTGGGGGAAGCTGCACATTGAGTGGGAAGCTTGGAAGCATGGGCAGACTTGAATAGTATACAGAAACCAGATTTCAAGGCCGGGGAAGGTTGTGAGAAGGTCTTAGCAGGGGCCAAAAGCATGGCCATTTTAATTCCACCAGCTGGGATCAGAACTTCACTCATGGGACAGGTTGAGGGACTCTTGCACCCCACAGGAATTGGAGTTGGGGGCACTGTGAGACCTGCCCCTATAGGATTCTTGTGAGCTTTAAGATCCCAACCCAGCAGTGTCTGAATGTTGAGGAAATAACCAGGCGATCATTGAAGGCAACTAAGTTAGGAATAAGTATCACAGAGGTTGCTGGTTGTGCTGTCTCCTGAACAAAAAATACATAGTGCCACCTGGTGTCCTGGAGACATATTGTAAAAAGAATGTAACATTGTCATCAAGAGGAAGAACTTCTGTATTTTTGGCCACGAGGAAGAGTTTGGCTTTGTTCAGGCTGAAGTCATTTCAAGACCTAAACTCTGAAACAAGGTAATTTGAAGCAATAGAGGCAGTGAGAAGGAAAAAGGACAAGGAGGTGAACAAGAAGAAAGAACACATGAGGAGAAACCAACAGAAAAATTTGGGCAACAGGAGAAACTGAAACACAGCAATTCCCCCAAGGGACCATGGGGTTGCTACTGCAGAAGACTCTACCTATAAAGAATTAATGGGTTTGACAGAAAGGGAATTTAAAATATGGATGATAAAGACAATAAAAGGAATGGACAAGAAAAAATGGAAAGACAGAACCAAAAGTCAGACAAGAGATATGTAGAATATAGAAAAATATAGCAGAGATTAAGGAAATCAAGGAGATAATCAGGGAATGTAAAGATGCAGTGGAAAGGATCAAAAATAGGTTAGACAACGAAGAAGAAAGAAGCTCAGAGCTAGAGGATAAAGTGTTCAAGTTAACCCAGGTGGTTAAAAAGGCAGAAAAGAAGAGAGAGAAAGTAGAACAGGTGCTTAGAGAACTATGAGACTCTACAAAGTGTTCAAACAAATGAATAATGATTCCTGAAGGGGAAGTAGATTGTCCCATAGGAATGGAAGCCCTACTGGAGACTATCATAAATAAAAACTTCCCAAGTTTTATTAAAGATCCTCAAACAATCCTTTCAGATGGGATATCAAATCCCAGGTCATCCCAATTCAAACAGAGCTTCTCCTACACACATTGTAATGAACCTATCCAAAATCAATATGAAAAAAAACAATTATACAAGAAGCCAGGAGTAAGTGCCAACTGACCTACAGAGATAGAGCCATTAGGACGACATCAGACTTTTCAACTAAAAATTTCCAAGCCAGAAGAGCATGGTAATACACTTTCAACATTCTTAAACAAAACAATTTTCAGCTCAGAATTCTGTATCCTGCTAAACTAAGCTTCAAATTGATGGAGAAATAAAATCTTTTGTGGATTTACAAACACTGAGGAAATTCACTGTAAGAAGACCAGCTCTACAGGAAATATTTGGATCTATTCTCAACACTAGCCATCACAACAGATCAGCAGCAAAGTAAACAACCAGAAGCTAAAAATCAAAACTTAGTTTCCACTATGGTGCAAAGGATAAAACTACACAATGGACTTTCACCAAATAAGATGAACAGAACTTCACCACACTTAACCAATTCTCTCAATAAATGTCAATGGACTGAATTCACCACTGAAGAGGCACAGGCTTGCTGATTGGATAAAAAAGCACAAGCCATCCATATGCTATCTCCAGGAGACACCTCTAGCCTTGAAGGACAAATCAAGACTCAGAACTAAGGGATGAAAAACAGTATTTCAAACAAATGGAAATCAGAAGAAAGGAAGGGTTGCAATCTTATTTTTAGATACAAGTGGATGTAAAGCAACTAAAGTTAAGAAAGACAAAGATGGACACTTTATATTGGTCAAAGGAACAATACAACAAGAAGATATTTCAAATTTAAATATTCATGCACCCAACTTAAATGCTCCCAGATTTATGAAACAGACCTTGATGGGCCTGAATAATATAGATATCCCCTAACACCCTAATATTTGGGGACTTTAATATTCCTCTGACAGAATTGGACAGACCCTCTAAACAGAAATTAAACAAAGATACAAAGGACTTAAATGTGACCCTAGAACAAATGGGATTAATATACATGTACAGAACACACCATCCCAAAGCTAAAAAGTATACATTTTTCTGTTGAGCCCATGCCAAGTACTCCATAATCAACTACATCCAAGTATACAACTCAAACCTCAACAAAATTAAAAGAATAAAGATTATACCTTGTATCTTCTCACACCACAGGTGATAAAGGAGGAACTCAACTCCATCAAAAATGTTCATCCCCACACAAAGACTTGGAAATTAAACGACCTTATGCTGAATGGTAGTTGGGTTCAGGAAGAGATAAAAGAGGAAATTGTTAAATTCCTCAAACATAACAACAATGAAGACACAAGTTACCAAAACCCGTGGGATACAGTAAAAGCAGTCTTAAGAGGGAAATTTATCACATGAGATGTCTACATAGAAAAACAGAAACAGTGCATCAACAAACTCATGAACCATCTTATAGAATTGGAAAAAGAAGAACCATCTAATCCTAAACCCAACAGAAGAAAAGAAATAACCAAAATTAAAATCAGAGATTAATGAAATTGAAAACAAAAGAATCATTTAGAAAATTGATGAAACAAAAAGTTGTTTTTTCAAATAACTAAATAAAATCAATAAATCTTTGGCCAGATTAACTAGAAACATAAAGTAAAATCTCTAATAACCTAAATCAGAAACAAGAAAGGGGAAATAACAACAGATGCCACAGATATATAAGAGATCATCTCTGAGTACTACAAGAAACTCTATGTCCAGAAATTAGACTGTAGAGGAAATAGATCAGTACCTGGAATTAAACCCTCTCCCTACACTTAACCAAGAAGAAATAAATTTAATGAACAGACCAATTTCAAGAACTGAGATCAAAGAAATAATAAAAAAATCTCCCAACCAAAAAATGCCCTGGGCCAGATGACTTCACACCAGAATTCTATCAAACCGTCAAAGAAGAGCTTATACCCATTCTGCAGAGATTATTCCAAAAACTTGAGAAGGAAGGAATCTTCCCCAACATATTCTATGAAGCAAACATCACTATGATACCAAAACCAGGGAAAAAACCCAACTAAAAAGAATTTCAGACCAATTTCACTAATGAATATAGATGCAAAAATTCTCAATAAAGTCCTAGCCAATAGATTACACAGCTACACACTGAAAAAAAAAAATCATTCAGGCAGTGCCTGTGGCTCAAAGGAGTAGGGCACTGGCCCCATATACCAGAGGTGGTGGGTTCAAACCTGATCCCGGCCAAAACTGAAAAAAAAAATCATTTATCACAATCAAGTAGGTTTCATCCCAGGCATGCAAGGCTGGTTTAACATACAAAAGTCCATAAACATAATTCACCATATCAACAGAAGCAAAAACAAAAGACCATATGAGCCTCTCAATAGATGCAGAAAAAGCATTTGACAAAATTTAGTATCCTTTTTTAATTAGCACACTTACTTAAGAATATAGGCATAGATGGTACATTTCTTAATCTGATTGAAGCCACCTACAACAAATCCACAGCTGACATTATACTGAATGGCAGAAAACTAAAAACTTTTCCACTTAGAACTGGAACCAGACAAGGTTGTCCTCCATCACCACTAATATTTAACATAGTGTTGGAAGTTCTAGCCAGTGCAATCAGGCAAGAGAAGAACAGAAAGGGCATCCAAATGTGAGCGGAAGAGGCCAAACTCTTGCTTTTTGCTGACAATATGATCTTATACTTAGAGAACCCCAAAGACTCAACCACAAGATTCCTAGAAGTGAAAAAAAATACAGCAATATTTCAGGATATAAAATCAGTGCCCACAAATCAGTAGCCATTGTATATGCCAATAATAGCCAAGATGAGAAGCTAATCAAGGACACAATTCCCTTCACAGTAGCTTCAAAACAAATGAATCACCTAGAAATATACATGACAAAAGAAATGAAGGACCTCTACAAAGAAAATTATGAAACCCTAAGAAAAGAAATAGAGGAAGATATTAACAAATGGAAGAACTGCTCTTGGCTGTGAAGAATCAACTTTGTGAAAATGTTTATACTACCCAAAGCAATCTACAGATTCAATGCAAGCCCCATTGAAATACCATCATCATACTTTCAGGATATGGAAAAAATAATTCTTCATTCTGTATGGGACCAGAAGAAACCCTATATAGCCAAGGCAATTCTTAGTAATAAAAACAAAGCTGGGGTTATCACCTTACCACCCTGTCAAGGCCATGGTGATCAAAAAAGCAAGGTATTTGCACAAAAATAGAGACATTGACATTTAGAACTGAATAGAAAACCATGAGATGAAACTAAGCTCTTCTAGCACCCTGCAAGAATATACACTGGGGAAAAGAATCCCTACTCAATAAATGGTGTTAGGAGAACTGAATAACCACATGTAAAAAACTTTTTGGAAGAAAGTAGGGAGAATCCTCAAAGAACTCAAACTAGACCTCCCATTTGATCCTTCAATCCCATTACTAGGCATCTACCCAGAAGGAAAAAAATCCTTTTATCATAAGGACGTTTGCACTAGACCATTTATCACAACATAATTTACAATTGCCAAAATGTAGGAACAACCTAAATGCCCACCAATCCAGAAATGGATTAACAAGCTGTGGTATATGTATACCATGGACTACTATTTAGTCACTAAAAAAGATGCAGACTTTAAATCTTTTGTGTTAACCTGGATGGAAGTGGAAAACATTCTAGTAAAGCATCACAAGAATGGAGAAGCAAGAATCCAATGTACTCAATTCTAACATGAAGGCAGTAGATAAGCTAATACGAGGGGTGGAGTAGGGGGATGAGGTAGCAGCAGGGGTGGGGAGAGAAGGGGGTGGAGGGTCACAGTGTATGGCACACCTCTTGGGGGCAGGACACAGTTATAAGAGGGACTTTATCTAACAAATGCAATCAGTGTAACCTAATTCTTTGTACCCTCAATGAATCCCAAACAATAAAAAAAAAACCTAGTGAGGTTAAAAAAATAAGTAAATAAGGTCAGATAATAAATATGATGAAGAACCAGGAAGCTAGATAAAGGGACAGCAGGAGGGATGGCCTGGTGGTCAAAGGAAGTCCTCTCTAAGGTGGTGACACCTGGACAGATATCTAAAACATGAAGAAGAAAAATATTCAAGTATCTGGGGGAATATATCAGGCAGAGAAAGTGGCTTGTATAAGAACAGCGATGCATGCTTGATATAACTGCATCATGGTAAAGAATTTGCTATGGAATGGGGAGAGGAGGGAGAGAGAGAGAGAAATATGATAGAGGTGGAACCTGTGCTAATTTTTCTTTTCTTTCTTTTTTTTGACAGAGAGGCTCACTCTTTCACCTAGGCTAGAGTACCACGGCATCAGTCTAGTTCACAGCAACCTCAAACTCCTGAGCTTAAGCAACTTCCTACCTCAGCCCCCTGAGTAGCTGGGACTACAAGTGTGAGCCACAGCACCCAGTCTGCTTTTTCTTTTTAAAACAACACTGTTCTGTTGAGCATCTGTAAGAAAAGATTATTATAAAAAGACCAGAGAGGGGCAGCACCTGTGGCTCAAAGGAGTAGGGTGCTGGCCCTATATGACTGAGGTGGTGGGTTGAAACCCACCTCTGGTCAAAACTGCAAAAAAAAAAAAAGACCAGATAACTTTGAACAAATTTAAATAAGATAAAATTAAATAGAAGCTATATTCATTGAAGTAATTTTCATAGAAAAGATTCTATATATTATATAAAAGCTTATTTAAAATAGTTTTTGTGTGTGTCAGAGTTCCTTTTTCTAGATTTCTAAGACATATACCATCTGTACTATGGTGTAAACAAATCAAGTTCAATCTGATGACACAATTCAGCTGTAATTCCAAAACTTTACTGTCTTAATGGTTTCTCCGCAACATAACATTTTGGGTAAAGATAATGTGTTTAGATTACTATTAAACTGCATTGTAATACCACCATTAGAATGACTCGAGCTCCTGTAATAAAGGGTTTCATCCAGTTCTTAATATATTTTCTAATGTCTTAATACATCAATGGACAAAAGATCTTACTTCTCAATTTACAAAAAAAGACATAATTACCAATGTTATAATGCAACAAAGTTTCTTAATGTGTTCTTATTCAAAGTACCTCATTTAAAGCCAACCCTGAGGCAACATTTTAAAAATATATAAACTACTTTACAGTCCATAAAAAAGCCAAGTTCTTCAGTGTATAGGCTAGTTAAATTTATTTAAACACCTATAATGAAGCATAAATGAATTTAATGATCCAAGGCAGATTTTAAAGTTATTTTATGGATTAGTATCATTACCAAATGCAGGAAAATATAAATGAAGTATCCAGAGCAGCTAGAAAGAACTACATCTCAAACTAATTCTAAATGACTTAGGCCTTTTACTTAGACTTACATTCCTTTGATGTCAAATGAATTAAAACAATAAGCATAGAATCAAACCTAAATAACAACGCTATAGAGCCCGTGTACCTAAGAATAAGACATCTGTATGTGTATTTAGTGTCATGTCATCATGCACACTAAATAGGTCCTTTTACTGTATAAAGAAACGGAGAAAATAAAACATGTTGATGATTTGATATAATGAGCACATAGCCAGGTCATTTACCAGTGATAAAATTACCATTTGGGGGCCAGATAGTGAATATTTTGAAAAGCAAAATCCCCATTTTATTGACAAGTATTTCTACATTAATAACATCACTTGTACAGCAAAGCAATTTAGTTACTCTCCTGTCCAAAAACATGACGCTGATCACTTTTCAATATGAACTTTTATAATTTTAATAAAAATCTGCAAAAGTAAAAGTATCATTGCAAGAGTTGATCCCTCTTGGAAAGTGCTTAGAAATGTTTGACTTAGAAACAGGCTTTTTTTTTTTTTTTGAGACAAAGGTCTTCAGATGCCCAGATGACTTCAGAATTATTCTTTTTTCCCCCCACACAAATGGAGCTTGAAAAAAATACATAGTGAGGTTTTTTAAAAAAAACTAACATGAGTAATTTACACCTACCATGATTAAATGCATAAACGTGTATAAAGTATCCATAAAATCTCTATAAAAGTCTCAATACTAAAATATGTAACCATGCAAAGAACTTAAAACAAATTAAACACAATAATCTTCTATGTAATTTGAAATATTTATTTTTAATAGGATAATTAACTTATAGTGGAAAATTAAGAAACAAGTTTATCTCATGAGAAAGTGCTATCACATTTCTTTGGAAGTATCCAAAGAAGCCATTTTTCTAGGACAGAATTACATCTTAGAAGTCTTATCTATCTGTGCTTCTAAGAAAGAAATAATAGTAACTAGAGAAATAATAATTTCATATATTATCCATGATAATTTTCCATAGTAAAATAAGCTTTTATAGTAGAAGCTGCCCCATCAGTCTAAGGAAATACAGTGACAATATTCATGTTATAAAGGTAAAGTGAATACGTTTATTAGACTATGCTAGCAATAAAGTGTTATACTCTTGAGTGTCCAATTAAAGGAATAATCAGCTATTTAAACAGAAACAAATTCTACATCAAGAAAAAAGAGGGTGCATGTGACTGTGTATTTACAAGAGATAATGAGACACAAAAACAATTTCTTTCCACTAAGCTTTATACTTTTATGATGTCTTCAGTGGAGTTAAACTGATGTGTCAACATCTGGGCACTCCAACCAGAGTGTTTCAATTAGAACATAGAAACATAATAGGGCAGTGCCTGTGACTCAAAGGAGTAGGGTGCCGGCCCCATATGCCGGAGGTGGCGGGTTCAAACCCAGCCCTGGCCAAAAACTGCAAAAAAAAATAATCATAATAAATTTTTAAAAAAAGAAACATAATACACAGAATTCCAAAATAAAATGGATGGACTTATCATGAAGTAGTTAGCTGACATTTTAGTGGGGTTTTTTGTTTGTTTTTTTCTTGAGACAGAGTCTCACTTTATCACCCTGGGTAGAATGCTGTGGCGTCACAGCTCACAGCAACCTCCAACTCCAGAGCTTAGGTGATTCTCTTGCTGGGACTACAGACGCCCGCCATAATGCCCAGGTATTTTTTTGTTACAGTTTGGCCGGGGGCAGGTTCGAACCCGCCACCCTCGGTATATGGGGTCGGCGCCCTACCCACTGAACCACAGGTGCTCCCCTGATGTTAGTTGACATTCTAAAGGAAGTAAAACATAGAACAAGTGAATTTCAAGAGCGGAAACTTGGTATGTAAGATTTGCATTGTACAGAAGAATTTTGGAAAAGAAAACAAGACCAAAAGGGTAGCAGCAATTGGCAGGCGATGGGATAGAAATCTTCAGGGAGTTTCACTACACACTAAAGGTTTCCTCTCCTATAACCAATGCCTTCCAATACCTGTATTTCTGTTGCGATTTCTACCCAACCCCATAACACCCATCTCAGGTGAGTGCAGTCTTTGCTTGCTAAAGGTTTATCCTTCAAGAACAACTTTTTCAAAGATGTTGCTTCATTGGTTACTTTCCCCAGCACAGACATTTTTTGTCTTCACGTTGCTTTCTATTTTTGTCCTTGGACACTGAGGGTCTATAATATGGTAACCTGTAGAAGCCAGTCTTTGTCTCAACCCACCACAAGGAAAATACGAAACATCCACATCTGGACAAGGAATTTGATAGCATTTGCTATCTCGCCAATCTGAAGTACAGAATATATCTGATCTTGATCTCATCAATAATGACATAAGAACAATAAAAATAGTAGATAATGTTTATTTCACATATACCACATGCCATTATTTTAAGTCTTTTCTGTGTGTATCACATGGAAATTCATAACAACTTCAGAATTCATATTTCCCCACTCTTCTGAGCTTCAACGCTGCCTGTGAATGTCCAGTGAAGAACTCTTGATTTTAGAAACATTTGCTAAGCTATAATTTCTTTCCAATATTATTCTAATTTGGTTTAAGCCACTAATTCAATCAAGGTTTTTAAATTTTTAAAAAGAATTTTCCAAGAAGATCATTCCATTTACCAAATATTTCCACCTCATTAGACAGTGCCGTGCTAGTTCAATAAACAGCAAAATGCAAAGCGTTTTTTCCTGCTTATGTGTAATACTAACACATATAAGCACTTAATATGTGCCAGACATTATTCTGGGGGCTTTTCAAGCTATTAACTCATTTATCCTCACAACAAGCTTGAGGTAGGGGCTGTTATTAGCTTCATCTTATACATGAGGACTCTGTAGCTTGACCAGGGTCACACGGCTAGATTGTGGTGTGACTGGAATTCGCAATGATTATTTTGACTTTTCGTGTTATTTTCAATCATGAATTTCTAAGGCTACAGTCTCTAACAAAAGGTCTTCAGCTTCTGCTAATCATCACCACACTCTTCTAATCAGCTTTCAGATTAGAAGTTTGGTCTTCCGACATTATCATCAGCGACACATCATCAAAGACACACTTAGGCTCTCCGTATCCTCCTCTCTGAATGCCTGGTCCATCAGTACAGAAAAGGGATTTCTACAATTATGTCTTTCCAATTGAACCAGGCAATTAAATTCATTTATGGACTACTGTGCCAGAGAGTATATAAATAGTGCAATTATCTGAAGTGGAATTTGGAGAATCTTTTATGGTAATAAGGTGATTTTCAGGCTTGTCACAGAGCAAAATGCAAGGGAACCCACTAAGTACTCGGTGATGAAAACACTATTGATCAAGATTGTTTGTAAGTGTTCTTTAAATTAGCTTCATATAAGAATTTATTCCTGTACGTATACATTTTGCATATATCTTGTCCTGAGCCCCAACACTGACAAAGAACGTAACTGCCAATACACCAAATCCTTGTCCTAGAGAATAATTCAGCATAAATGACTCCAAACCACCCAGCTGCACTTGAAGGTAACCAGGGCGGGGAGGCGGGAAGTCTGGTAAGCAGACGCTAGGGCAGTGCCACAGCAAAGCCCCAGAGGGTTCGGGGCAGGGCTTTTCCAACTGCAGGTTGCAAACTAAGTTGTGAAATCAACTTAGCAGGCCACGATTAGCACTTATAAAATTAAAAGTTAGCATCACAGAAAATATCCGAGTCTGTCACCGTAATAAGGGTGTTCATGACACATTTTTATTTCCTATGGGTGTATGTGTTTACTGGGTCAGGATATTGTAAAAAGTATCTCGAGTTATGGATCCTGACTTACAAGATCAGTTTGAAAGTCCCTGATCTAATGAGTACTAAGTACATACAATTTTCTGGTCCTAAGCACTATAGTTAATAACATAGATAGCTGGATTCTTCACGGCCAGCAAGCAGAGCCAGTTGCAGTGAATGGGTTATTATAGACTGTAAAAGGAGCCTTACATTTCATCCAGTCCAACTCATCACCCAAAGTGGGGAGACTTCCTGTAAGAGCTAACTTCTTTAGGAATATGTTCTCCGAATCACTTCTAACTCTTAACAAGCTCTTCAGTATGCACCATCAAAAGAGAACATAAGTCTGCTGCTTTCAAATGACAGCTCCTCGGAGTATGTGTGTGTTTAATTATACATAACTTTTCCCAAATAAACAGTCATTGTAGAACATTTAGAAAATACTAGAAAGCATAAATGAAAAAACAAAAATTACCCATAATCTAACAACAGGAGTCACATTGTCTATACCTCCTTCCCTGCTTGCTATTTAATACATGATAAATTGTTTCCTCTAATTAAATATTCTTCTGGAACACAATTATAATGGCAACATAGTCCCGCAGCATGACTAGACTTATTTTAAAATCCTACTGGATGGCTACATTTTTCTAAATTACAAAACATATCGACATGACATCCTTGCACATAGTGACTTCCCTCATAATCTTCAGATTGGAATTACTAAGTTGAAGGTGGACAAAATGTGAACACTTTGAAAGGTATTGTAAAACTGTCCCCCAGAAAAGTTGCGCCAATTTCCTTTTTCATTGATGACACAGAAAGTGTGTTTACTCACAGCCTCACAAGAACAGGCATTACCCTGTTCTTTGTCTTTCTCTGTTTGGTAGCCTCACCAAAAAAATCTATTTTGTTGTCACTTATAATTAGGTTAAATACTTTTGGACATATTTATTGGCCATTTTTGTTTTCTCTTTTGTGAACTGCCTAATCATGTCCTTTGTCCAATTATCTCCTGTGGTTTTAGAAATAATTGATTTTGCTCTATAAATATTTGAAGAAGGCTTTCATGCTCAGTGACACTATTATCTCTGTTGATTTGAATATTAGGTGTGAAACTTCTTTAAAGAAACTGCAAATAGGATTACTGATTCAATGACGATAAGCCACAATATTTTTCCCTATAAAGATCACTTTGCTGAGGAATATAGCAAATGGAAGTGATAGGAACATTGTTTGTAAATGTGGATGGAAAAACAACAATTTAAAAATATTTATGTTTCATATTTAAAATGTAGAAGTTCCTTTTATACCAAGAAAATTGCTAATAGCAACACAAGCTTCTCAGCTATCTTTTCTTCTTTATTCCTCCAACCACTACAAACAAAACGTCCAGTTGCACTGAATCTGAGACATTAAAAACTTACACTACCAAAACAAAAACACAGCACAACCTCAAACTTATATAACTTATATGACCATGGTTCCCAGGGACAGGAAACTAGAGCTTCTTCCATGGCAGATGAAAGACAATCAGCTTCCATTCATACCCTAATGAAAATGCAACTCCAAAATGCCTTCAGGAGCCTCAGAAATGGTTGCACAAAGAGCAAAGTTACAAGTTTCTGAAAGTAATTTTAAATTCTAAAGTCATTCACCTAAACAAGGCACGGGTGACTCTCAGGTATCCCACACCCAGGTCATAGAAAATAGGGGGTTATTCAACTTTTCTTCCTTCCCTCACACTCTACTCTCCCTGGTGTCCAATCTAAATGCTTCTTAACTTGACCATTCCTTTTTTTTTTTTGGAGACAGAGTCTCACTATGTCGCCCTGGGTAGAGTGCCGTGGTGTCATAGCTCACATCAATCTCAAATTTTGAGGCTCAAGCGATTCTCTTGCCTCGGCTGAGTAGCTGGGACTACAGACGCCTGCCACAACGCCTGGCGATTTTTACCATTTCTGCCACCAAAGCCTTAAGTCAGGCATTTCCGTCTTGTCCCAACTACTGCGGTCACTTCCCAGCCGTCCTTCCTGTCCCCTCCTGCACTGCCCTCCTCAAACTCACCCAGGATGCCACCTCTACATCAGTGGTTCTCAACATTCCTGATGCCATGACCCTTTCATACAGTTTCTCATGTTGTGGTGATTCCCAACCATAAAATTATTTTCGTTGCTACTTCATAACTGTAATTTTGCTACTGTTATGAATTGTGACATCTGATATGCAGGATGTATTTAGGAGACCTCTGTGAAAGGGTTGTTCCACCCCCAAAGGAGTTGCAATCCACAATTTGAGAACCGCTGCTCTAGATACAAATGTAACCGCTCAGTGGCTCCCCCTTGTGACAAGGTCACGTTTCCACACTCTTTAACTTAGGAAAGGCCCTTTAGCTCTATATAGACCTGCCAGCTTCCTGCCAAGTGGCCCTGAGAAGATGCTCCACCTGCTCAATCCTCTACGCTGTTTCCTCTTCTAACAAAACCTCCCCTCCTCCAACAGTCCACCGACTAACTCTGCAACCTTGATGACTCCGCAGAAGGATAACTTTCACTCGAAAGTGTTTTCTGATCTAATTTTCCTATCCCAGGCTGATTTCACTGCCCTTCCTTGGTATTCTTATGACCGTCTGGAAAAGTTAATAAATGGGTTTTCTTGTCTGTGAGATGCAAATATAGGCCTCCAGGTGCCCTAATCACGAGGTGTTGTGACACATCCTCTTCTCTCTTCCTTGATAAGAGAATGAACTCCTGGAAGTGTCCTCAGCATCTCACTCTACCCGCAGCTATCTGGATGTAGGAAGTGCTCAGTAAATGCTTGTTGGATGAACTACCTAACTTTTAGTAACAATAAATTATAATATTTTTTAAAAATCATGTTATCACTTTCATCTTGGAAAAACCAGACTATCAGAGGGCGAATACCAAGATTACACAGTGCTTCATTTTACAAGAGATTCTCACATCCTGGATTTTTAAAATATCAGTTTCCTCTGTTGCACTTAACATTGCATTTGGTAATCAGACAGTTTTGTGGAAGGTGAGACTCAAAGACACAGGCACTTAGTCATCAGTTCCATTTTAAACACCAGATGCCAAAGACAGCATGCTGCTGTGTACACAGTAAGTGCTCAGTAAATAACTTGTAACTTTTTAAGAGTGGACTCTCAGGTTGGCTGCCTTGCTCAAAGTTATTCTCTCTTCTTTGGGAATGCAGTGTCCATATGTAGGCGTGGGCCCCATGGGCATGTCTGACAGGTAACCCTGTCCCCTGCCAGAGGAGACTGGCTTAAGAATGAATGCCTGACCCAAGCTAGGCCAATCTTTCCTGTATTTTTTTTTTAATCTTAGGATTTAAGTTAATCCCTTCATAGTAGCAGGAGCTGCCAGAGGTAAACCAGATGTGTACACTTGAGAACTGCTGGCTGCATTCCCTGCGAACTGCAGAAACTTATACTCAAAGAATAAATGCAACGTGGAGAAAGAAACAAGAGATGAGAAATGGTGAGAATCCTAGACAAGAATCCAGGAAATGACAAAAGTTAGTTATGTTCCACAACTGGCCCCCAATCTCTCTGAGATCCTGGGGCAGCACTGCCCTCCCCACAGTGTGGTTGTGGGAGGCATCTACCCCCTACTAGTAGACCCACATAAGCTGGCTCAGCTTGGGCTCTGGCCTGCCATGTGCTGCCAAGAGAAGCCTGATGGGCTGAACAGATAAATGAAAAACTGATCCACCTGAATTTTTCCCCCTAAATCTCTTAATGGATTTGACCAGATGGTTTGGCATAATGAAGCCATGGGCTAATTTACATGAGATTCCTATTCAGGAAGAGAAGGCAAGTATTCATTTTGAAATACATTTCAAATAAAAGTTTCAGGCAACATACACCAAAGCCAGCCTGAAGCATTTTGATCACAGCAGCATGCAAGTGAGGAGAATGTGTCCTCTTCCCAACAGCAGAGGCCCACAGATCAACTGTAGGCTTGAAATATACAGAAATAGCAAAGGCTTCCTTTCTCAGAGTTCTTTCTGCTTCACGTCCCTCGGGTAATGCAAGCGACGTGGGAGAATTTTCTAGTCTCAAAGTGAATTTTCCTACTAAGAGGACAAACAGGCCTGCTTGAGCCAGCCCTGGAACTCAAGTTGGAATTCGTGTCTTCACACAAAGGCTCCTTGCTGACAGCAGCTTTCAGGACTGGCTCTGTTACCTGGCAGCAGTTGACAGAGCCGGAGCCCTCTGCTCCTGCCACATCCTGAGACAGCTGCTCTTCCAGGCTACAATGACAAGCCATGGAGAATGCACAGAAGTGCAAAGATAGGCCACCTTCCAGAAATCCAGAGCTGGACGGCCCCTCCCACTGTGCACTGGGTGCAGAAGGAGGCCAGTGTCTAGGCTCATTGTGCCCCAGCCATGACTTGTCATTCTGTGACATTGCTGCTTTGGGGTGGGGGTGCCCAAGAATCACTTAAACCTTAGAGCTCTGACTGCCTCTGGCACGCAGTCTTCCTTTCTGGCTGCCTCGCTCCTCAGCAGACAGCTGATCCTGGAGAGCCACAGGGCTTTTGTCCTGCGGTACTCCCCTATTTTGGGGGGTTCGTTTCTCCTTGGTTTGCTGCTTGGAAGCAAGTGCATTGTCCCTGTGGACAGAGCTACCTCTGCTCTGGCTGGGTCTCTGTGATTCCTTGACAGGCTGCTGGGTGGGGTCTTGCCTGTCCTGCTCCAGGACTTCCAAAGCAGTCTCTCTCTTCTGAGACTGGACCTGGCTGTGAACCTGTCTTTTCTTCCCTGGGTACTCCACGGGAGCAGAACTGTCCTGTTCTGACTTCTCAGTGGCCTTGTCACTCTGGAGAGGTCTCTTGCGTGGGGACTGATCTAGAGTCTGCTGATCACCGCTAAAGGTAGTTTGATTTTCTTGAGATAGTTCTTTGGGAACCTCTCTTTTCAAAGATGGTCCTTTTTTGGACATGCTGACATTCTGAGCCAGACCATTTGGGGGGAGGTTGGCATGGCCCTTTTTTCTGGAATGATGGTCTTTGTCCCTTTTCTCTTTTCTCTGGGGATCTTTAGGCAATGGTTCAGCATGGGGGATCTCAGGGGTTTCAGGCATCTGGACTTTCCCTCTCTGTTTCTCCTGGGGGTTCAGAGGAGGGCTGAGGTTAGGATGCTGGGGCACCGCAGCAGGAGTCAGGTGACTATGGGATTCTGGCTGAGAGGCTGGGGGGTGGCTTCCAGGTGGAGCCTTTCTCTGATGTGCTGGCCGCTTAGCTGTCTCTCTTCGGATAGGAAGTTTTTTTTTTCTAGCTCCCATCTGCTGCATTGGCTCTTGGGGTGAGGCCTGCATGCCTGGAATCTTCTTGCTGGAGGAGGTGCCTGCTTTGGGAACCTTGCCTTCCTTTGCAGGCCTCTCATCCTGATGAGCAGAAGCCTGCGGGGGCAGCTGTGGCTCAGCAGGAGTAGGGATGCGAGGGAGCCGGACTTGCTGAGCCCCCTCCTCCTGGGACAGATGGGGGAGATGCTGTGGCACCTGCTCCTGGGCAGGGGGACTGATAAGAGGGAGTTTCACCTCACTGACCTTCTCTTGCTGGACTTGCTGGGGGTTAGAGGCCACCTGGGGGCTCAGATTTTGTGGTGCTTTGGAATGGGGAGGGCTGATGAGCGGAAGTTTGCTGGTGTCACCTTCCTGAGTTAGGGGGGGCCTGGGAGATGGTGTAATGGTCTGATCTGAGGCCGCTGCTAAAGCCTCTTCCCTGCTGGGTGAGAGGAGCTTGGGCGTGGGCCTCCTGCTCTGGAGGGGAGCAAGCACCCGGGGCTGGGGCAGCCGCGTGGCAGCCAGCTGGCCTCTGGGAAGGAGAGCCACTGGGTCTTCTCTGCGCTGGGGCTGGTCTGCATTTGTTGGTAAGTCTTGAGGATGTAGCAGTTCAGGGTAAGGAGTGCTGACCCGGACAAATTCTGCTTTGGGGGTTTCCTCCTGAAGAGGTTGTTGAGAATCTCCAGCAAGTCTCTGCTCTGAGTCAGGGTGGGAAGGATCTTTTGGAGGATCATGATGGGAACTGTCAGGCAGAAGTCCGGCTGACTCAGTTTCCTCCTCATGGGTTATCTGAGTGTTCAGAGAAGTTGGGCCAGGTCCCTGTGGAGGTTCAGGCAGGGGAGGGTCAGTGGGGGTGGCCTTGGCCTCCCCTGATTCTTCATCGTGGTCTGGCTGAGGACTGTGGGGTGGAGGAGAGCCAGGGTGCACAGGAGTGGCAGGAGACGGCTCCACTGCATCTGCTTCTGCAGCAGCGACATCCATCTCAGCAGCTATTACTTTTGGAGAAAGATCTGATTGTTCACCACCCTCTTCCCTTGGGTTTGGGGATTGGTCTTGGGCTGGCTGAGCAAGATCAGGTGCTGATGAGCTGAGCAGGGAAGGTGGGTCAGCATGGAGATGGCTGTTGGGAGGAAGCTCTTTGGGATAGCTTTCTCCATTCTGCGTTGGCTCTTGGCTCTGGGGGAGAGCTAGGTTCTGATTTTCAGAGGCTGTTGCATGAATCTGTATTCCAGAGAGATGCTCTGTTATCTGGCCAGCTGCTTGCAGCTTCGCCAAGCGCCTGGGAGATGGAAGCAGGTGTGCTGGGACCCCAGAGAGAGTCTTCTTGCTAGAGGGAGCTCCTGCTTTAATATAAAAAGAAGTTAGCTAAAAATAGCCTTAACTGTTTAGTAATTAATAACAAAAAACATCTTCCCCTTTTGATGCATATAGACCCTTGGGGAAAAAAGTGAACTTAGAAAAATCTTACTAAGTCAACTGAAAACATGAACTTTGATAAATAAACATACAGAGGCTTATTCATAGAACCAAAATTTATATCCAGATCTGTGGGTGGTGAGAACATGTTCCAAGTCAATGAGATTTTAAATTTTTACCACCTTAGAGATCAGCGCTGCTTCTGACTGTAGAAACTAAAGGAGGAATATCCAAGCCAGAGGAATTCTCATTTGTGTGTTTTCTTGTTTCATGGCAATCCCCTGTGATAAGCTGTGAGCTCTGTGAAGAGTCATGGCTATTTACCAATACCTGGCAAGGTGCAGGAAACTCAGCAGGAATGCAGAAAGTGAGCGTTGAATAGAAGAAGGAAGGAAAGAATGGTTCTGATGGACTCATAAGGAACCCTGGCTCAGAGAAGCTGCTCCCAAGGGCCCACTGTCCTAGCTGCTATCCTACCCACACCCATCCCCCAAAGTCCCCTTTTCCTTCCAAGGCCATCCTGGGTTCATAAAAGGCTCTTCTTGGAGGCCACTGGCAATGTTGATTTTGCAGGGAGGAGTTGCTTCCTCCAATCACTAGGGGAGCAAGTTCTCAGATCGACTCTGGTCTCGTGGACAGTTTCATGGCACAATCATCCCAGCAGGTACTTGTTTATGATAGAAGCCCTGATAGAGTCTAGGGCCCCAAATGCCATCCTACCCAGTCCTATGGATGTGGCTCTGAAATGTGGAGTGGCCAAAGGTGGCACACCAGTCTGCAACAGCCTTGAAGAGACGAGTCTCATCTCACTTGGAGGAGACTAATACAAACCCAGAGACACCAAAACCCAAATCAGGTCCCTAAGGTGATCCCAGAGTGGTCTGGCCCCAGAGCAACCCAGGCCCCAGCCACTGTTCCCCCTGCTGAAGCAGGAGGAGTTTGCCCTACTTGGTTCTCACCCAGCCTCCCAGGCTGGACACACACCCTTTGTGTCCAGTCAAGCCAGGGGTCTCTAGGGATGGGGACAGACCATGGGAGCCGGGAAAAGCTTCCCTCTCAGTGGGGTTTCTCAGGGCAGGGCCTGCTCATCATGCTTATCTCCCTAGTGTATAAGAGCTATAAACCAAAACTCTAGGCCAGAAACAAGGTTACATTAAAACATAAAACAGGGAAACTATCTAGCAGAGGCAAATTTATAGAGAGCAGAAAGTAGAGTAGACATTACCAGCGATTGAGAGGAGTTATTATTTAAAGGCTGTAGAGTTTCTATTTGGGCTTAATGAAAAATCTTAGAAATAGGTAGTGGTGGTGGTTATACAACATTGCAAAAATAATTAATGCCACTGAATTCTACACTTAAAATGATTAAAATGGCAAACGTTATGTTTATGTGTGTATGTATACATATATATGTGTGTGTTTTACTACAATAAAAAGAAATTTCAAAAGATAAAAAAATACAAGAACAATACAACCCAATAATGAAGGTTCTTTCCCTCTTTAATCCCTCCTGGTTTCCTATAATCAGACATATAAGGATTTTTCTCCCCACTGTCACAATTTAACAATTCATGTAATTTGGCAAGTGATACCAGGCCCTTTACAAAAGATAAAGTCACCACTTTATAGGCTACCAAACTGCTCGGTTTTCCCCTGTTTGGCTCATTGTAATGATCATCATTTCTATACTTAGAATTCTGAATAATTATTTGAAAATAGTATTTTATTTTATAATCTTTACAGCAAAAATTCAGGGTTCAACTTTCTAAAAGCTTTATTGTAAGCACTGACTATCCCAGAAATAGGCTCTCTGAAGGGAAAGACATCCCATACACTGAGTTGCAAATAGAGGGAGTTTTTCCATATTTTACAGAAACATATTGTTTACTCAGATATTTTATTTTGTCTTCATACTTTAGAAACAAATATTACCTATATTACTATAGGAAAAAATAAGATAATTATATAACAGATATACATTTTTATATTAATGGTACATCAAGAGTTTTCAAGGGTTTATAATCACTCTGGACTGAAAAGTACTATTTTATACATGCGGCAAATGAAAACTCAGTTAGTCCATCCACTGGTGAAGGTTTCTATTTCAGGGTCAAGTCTGAACTGACAGGCCTTGGGCTTTCTTTTATGGCTTTGTTCCACTCGCATTGTTAAGAGTAGGAATTAATGTTGTACTTTAGTCACAAATTAGCAATGTAAAATTATAAGAGATAAGGCCATCTATTATTACTTCAAATATTTGGGAATAATGTTCAGTTTGCTTAGACTATCATTTTAAGAAAAACAATGCTGTTGGTCAGAAGATTTGCTTGTTCTGACACCTAACACAGAGTCTAATCTCATTGGGAAAACCCTTAGCTCTGGAAGGCCAGAATCTAATAATGCCCCATGTTATATGTAGGTCTTATTGTAAGAAATATGAGTTCAAAATCATGTCTTTAATCAAACTAATGATTATTGGTTAGATGTAGAATAGGGAGCTAAGGCTTCCAATTTCCAGCCCACATTTCTAACTGCTCAGACAAAGCTATCTTTCCCAGAATCAGAAATTATTTTTACTTCAATTTCTTCAGACAGGTTAATTATTTTTTAAAATTCTACTATACTGAAATTGTTGGGTTTTAAAATTTTTCTTGGGTCCTGTTTATGTAAATAGTATAAGAATTTATGTAAATTTATCTAAACTATAGAAACATAAGGTCAGTGGGATCCAGCTCACAGCGGGCTGCATCAGCAAGCGCCCTGAGACTTTGCTGGGGCTCTAGGCCTCTTATCGGGGAGTCTTGATATTTTTCTCAAGGTATTTATGGTTGGTCCCTCTTCTTCTGCGTTATACCTGTAAACCTCTGGCCAGTGCTCTTTGTCCCATTCTTCATAGCCCTGAAACTCACAGTGATCACTGGCTCTGCTTCTTGGGTCACTAGAGAGACCATAAAAGCTTATAATAAGGACCACAGTCATTAGAATTTTCTAGATACTCACTTGAGTAATGTCTAGCTTCCACAATGCCACTTTATGTGCAGTCAGTTCTTAAACCATCAAGAGAAAAAGTAACTTCCTCCACAAATTAATTGTATAAATAAGACAAAGTGGTTGGCTTGAGAAAGCACACTGTTTCCCCCAACACTAAACCTGCCAGAAAAATGAAGGTCTGCTGAGACTAGTGATAACAAATTCTCCTGTCCACTTCTTAAAGCTGGAATTCTATTAGTCAATAACTAGATGGCTCAGTTTCAATTATGAAATGTATCTGAGACTGGTAACACTTTCACAAATTCTATAATTCACCCTTTCCATTAAATCAGAGAGGCCTAACTCAATTAGTCCAAATAAATAAAGCTTTCTTATACTTTTTAAAATCTGGGTCAATTCGCCTACCCACACATTATCTGGTCTATTAATCTGCCAAACGTCAACTGCACCCAGTAATCAGCATTCCAGAGGGCTAATAGATTAAGATGCAGAAACGGCGCCCCCTGGCTGCCAAAGCAAAGTCCTGTTCAACGGCCTCCATTCAGAGGCATCGGCAGATTCAGAAATGGGCTTTTCTCAGTTATTCAGAACTGATCAGGCCCAGGAGACTGACTCATGTTTGTCCAAACCCACAAGAGGCTGATTTAAAAACCAGGATACCAATTAATTAATTTACAAGGGGAGATGGGCCTGGTTCAAGGATCAGGGCAGGGTGTTTTGACATAGGGTACAGCCCCACAGGGGCAGATCTGCCCAGGGAGACCAAATTAAAGATCAGAAGCTTGCGTGGTTAGCAAAAAAATAAAGCAAAGGGAGCAGGATTCCCTCCAGAGAACCCTCTGTTAAGTTGTGAGAGCCTTGTTGGATTCACGGCACTCCTCTACTCTAAAGTCAGGGCTCTCTGGAAGGCCCAGGCCACAAAGGGCTGGCTGAACACACTGACGCGCTCCTTAGTCAATGTACCCTCCTCCCCGCTTTACAGACTGAGCGCAATCCTCCAGTCCCACATTAATGCCTATCTTCACACCAGATAGCAGGTCAGACCCTGGCCATTTCTTCTCCTGCAGGATGGAATAGAAAGAGATTCTCAGCCACCACCAGTTTCACATTCACCTCATTCAAAAATTCCAGGGGCACTTGACCTGGGAAATGTGAAAAATTGCAAAACAGCACAATCGGCTTGAACTCTGGCTAAATCATAACCTGGCCTGTCTCTGTCAGGGTGCAACCAGGCAAACTACAACCACACTGGGCAAAGATTCACAAAGACCAAAATGCAAGCTGCATAGCATCTGCGAAGCTGTGGGAGTCTGGGTTAACATGTGATATGTGAATGCAGTTCAGTCAACTGAGGGAACCTTTAAAAATTACTATTGTGGGGGCAGTGCCTGTGGCTCAGTGAGTAGGGCGCTGGCCCCATATACAGAGAGTGGTGGATTCAAACCTGGCACCCAGCTGAACTGCAATCAAAAATAGCTGGAAGTTGTGGCGGGCGCCTGCAGTCCCAGCTACTGGGGAGGCTGAGGCAAGAGAATCGCTTAAGCCCAGGAGTTGGAGGTTGCTGTGAGCTGTATGATGCCACGGCACTCTACCAAGGGCCATAAAGTGAGACTCTGTCTCTACCAAAAAAAAAAAAAATTACTATTGTGGTAAAAATACATGTAACATAAAATATACTATTGCGACCATTTTTAAGTGTATAGTATTTTAAGTGTATGTATAGTGGCATTAAGTATGTTCACATTGTTATACTACCATCACCACCATCCATCCATCTCCAGAACGCTTTTCATCCTCTAAAACTGAAGCTCTGCACTCACTAAACAACTTCTATCTTCCAGCCTGGCAGCTGCCATTCTGCTGCCTGTCGTATGAACCTGGCTACTCTCCGTCCCTCATCTAAGTATACACTGTGACTGGCTCATTTCGTGCACTAATATCTTCAAGGTTCATTCATGTTACAGCATGTGCCAGAACTCCTTTCCTTTTTTAAGGTTGAATAATATTCTATTTTTTGTATATACACTTTTTGTTTATCCATTCATCCACTAGTAAGCATCTGGGTTCTTCTGCCTTCTGGCTATTGTGAATAATGTTGCTATGAAGGATGTGCAACTGTCTTACGGATGCTGCTTTCAATTCTTCTCAGCATATACTCATAAGCATAATTGCGGAACCATATAGAAACTCTGTTTTTAATTTTTTGAGGAACCACCATACTGTTTCCCATATAGTATGGGACCAGTTTACAGACCCACCAATGGCATACAAGGGTTCCAATTTCTCCACATCCTTGCCAAACAGTTTTTATTTTCTGTTTCATTTTGTTTTTATAATAACCATCTTAATTCCTGTGAGGTGGATTTGGAAGAACCATTTAAATACATCTCGAAATACTCATCCCAAAATTTTAAGTTAGGGCTTTAGAATTCCTAAATTCTAAGAGGATACACTCATATATCCTATATCATCTGCTGCTCATAACCCCCAAGGCACACAGAGAGCACTAGGTCTGTTTAGCAGGAAAGTGAACTGAAGCTGAGAACAGCTAGGGTGCTTGTCCAAGAGAGCAGCAGAGCCGGGACTGGGATCATACTCTCTGACCAGGGCTCCTTCCACTATATTCCCCAGCATAACATTTTGAGGACAAGGGTGATGCACAGAAAAGGGAAAGGAAAACTCTTGCATTGAAACTCTTGAACTTAGTACAAATCTGACAAGTAGAAAAACACCTCAGGCCCCTAAGGGAGGTAACCTTCGGGAAGGCTGAGTTCTGAAGCATGAGGCTAACCCTCATCTATTACCTTCCCCCAAGGCACTGCCCAGCATGTCCCTGAAGGGCAGTCCCCTGAGTTCCATTATGGTCACAGACACGAGCTGATTCATAGGCCAGAAGGCTGACTCATGCAGCTTGTTTGTGGAGACAATTGCCCCCAAAGAAGTACAAGAATTAAAGAGAACCTACTTTAGCGTACAAAATGAGCACACAAATAATAACCCAGATTATTTTTCCTTTCCATGAATAAAACTATTCTGTGATACAGGGCATAGTTAGTAGTACCTGCAGCAGGAGCCAAAGTCTCGGCAGTCTCCTCAGTCAAGCCCAGGTATTCTTTAATGAGCTGACTCAGCTTTTGGTAGGCAACTTCCATATCATCTGCAGTAAATGGGAGAGGTTACTTTAAAAGTCACAGGGCCACATCAAAATGCAGTTAATTTCAACTGTCGGTGGTAATGGTTTAGTCACTACATTTCACTTTATAAATATTGTGGTAGACAGAATCCTAAGATGACCCTAATGACAATCCCTTGTATGATCTCCTTGAGTACGGGCAGAACCTGTGGAAGCAATGAAGTATCTATCACTCCTGTGATCATTTACATTATATGGCAAAGGGGATTCCTGCAGATATAATTAAGGTTGCTAATGGTTGACTTTGGGTTAATCAAAAGGGAGATTATTCAGGTAGGCCTACCCTAATCACGTGAGCCTATAAAATGAGTTTTCTCTTTCTGTTGGAAGAAGTAAGACTCCAAGCACAAGGAGGGCCCAATGTCCTGTTGCTGGTGTGAAGGTGGCAGGGGCCACACAAGCGGGAGGAACCTACAGCCTGAAGGCGAAATGTGGCCTTCTAGGTCCTTAAGTGTGGCCTTTTGAATGAATCCAAATTTTTCTGACCAAATTCTTTTACTAAAAGGGGTTTAGCAGAGAAAGATGAGGCTTTTCTTGCCTCCCTTGGTGCTTACAAAAGAATAATCTTGACATTATAAGGCCACAGGTTCCCTACTGACAATCCTTGGCAGACATTCAATAAGGAAACTGGGCCCACAATTCTACAATCACAAGAAACTGCATTCTGCTAAAAAGAATGAACTTTGGAGCAGATTTTTCCCCAGAGCCTTCAGATGAGACTACAGCCAGGCTGACACCTTAATTTCAGCCTCCTGATAGCCTGAGCAGAGGATCTAATTATTCTGTACCAGATTTCTAATCTACAAAACTATGAGCTAATAAATGTATATTGTTTTAAACTGCTAAATGTGATAATTTCTGTGCAGGAATAGAAAACAAATATACCTATGTAATACATTAAATCATGTTTCAGAGATTTAAAAAACTACTAAATTTCTGTTTTCATAGGGCAAAATAGTTGATTCAGCAATCTCATATGGTTCAACCTAATGTCACGTAATCAACGTTATTAGTTTTTTGAGGGTTCTTCCAGAGATTTATGTAGTACAAAAAAATATCATATATATCGATGGGTGTGAACTTGCGCTTTTTAGTAACTGCCTGGCTTGAAGATATTTGCTTATCTGTATATAGAGTATTTTTCTAATTTCCTTTTATGGCTGTATGATAGAGTGTAATTTTAAAATATATGGAAATTTTCACACTTCAATAAATTCTCTCACTGCCTATTGCTTCAAATAAGTAGTCATTTCTAAGGTAGTTCTTGAAAATGTTTGTTTTACATAGACGTTTCTAGGTCTATGATACATGGTATTTACCTCTGTATAGATTCTGACAAAATTTCCTGAGTTACATATACCTTTCAGGAAATTTAAATATGTATTTCAAATTATATATTATCTAACTTTGTTCTCACAATGTCCACTAAAAAGGAATCTAATCCAGGCTTACTTTATACTAAATCTTATTAGTTAATATCTTCAGAAATAAGGGAGGTAATGATCTGATTAAAATAGTGAAAAGATGGGCCTTTTGGATTGTTACCTCTTTTTAAAGTTCTTTGTGATTCACTTTTACATGGACAATATCTCTTACCCAAGAATTCTTATCCCATGAAACAAACTTTTAATCCATTGACCTTACATTTCAAAAATAAGATGGCACCTATGCTCAAAAGGGTAGGGCGCTAGCCCCATATGCCAGAGGTGGCAGGTTCAAACCCAGCCCCAGCCAAAGATAAACAAATAAAACCTTACTGAAAGGTACTGACCTGCATTGATAACTGCATCAAAATATCCTGGAAGTTTCTGATTAAGGTCAACATAAAGGTCCACTCTGGAGACAGCAAATTCGATTTCTGCACGACTGAACAATCCTTTTCTCCGTAAGTATCCCTCATAGTTTTTCTTGTTTATGGGCACCACCAGGATATATCGAGGCTCAAAATAGGAACATTTCAAACTTCTTACACCCTATGCATTTAAAGAAAGATAATAAATTGGAAACAGATGCATAACTTGGAAATCATTTTGGTGCTATCAGACAACATGGGTATAAGAATTAGTATCATTCATATGGAAGAATTTATCTTATCTGCATATTAGCTACTGTTTATCCATAAATATCTCTGACTTACTTTACTCTCTTCATCAAATATTAATTTGTCATTGGAAATATTAGAATTCATTCCACCTGGTTTTCCTCTAATTAATTATTCTAATGAATATGACTATTGAAAAAGAAAGTTGCTGGATATAAAATAGGTACATCACAGCAGTGATGCAATTTTATCACTAAATAGTAATTTCAATTCTATATTTCATAAGGCTTCTTTGGAACACCAGGAGATAAAATTGTCCTCAGGGAGAAGGTTCTTTTGTTTGCCCTTGTCACTACCTCGGGCTCCTGTTCCTAAACCAGCAACCTGGTTTGAGCTGGTTCCAACTACATCTCATAATCTTTATCCAGGGCTGGGAAGGCCGAGTTCCAGGTAATCTGGCAACCTGGAGATAACAGCATGAAGCCGGGTAAAGTGCCGGTCGGTGAATCTGGAGAGAGCTTGGTGGTGACCACAGCTCTCCAGGGCCTGTAGACTCCCCACACACCCTTCAAGTTCTCTGAGTATCAGTTTCCTCATGGGTGAAATGGATTTTTCCAAATGGACTCTGAAAGTCACTTCTATCTCAATTCCATCATCGTTGGTTTAACTCAATGTTCAAAACCCTTGTTTTAAAAAATTCAGTGGGAAGAAAGATAGGCTCTTCTAAAAACAATTTCTGAAAGAGTCAATTGCGAGGGCAGTTTGGAAAAATACTTCAGCTGGGGAGAATAGGGGGAATGAAGCATGGATGATAGACTCAACCTCCTGGAAATGAGTAGGAATAAGGTCTCAGGAGAAAAAAAGTAAACAGGAGCCATCACTCAGATGAGTGTTGAAGTGGAAAAAGGTAGACGCAAAAGATGGAGAGTTTCTGCACTCAAAACGGCAATTTTGTTTCTGCCTTGTCCTAGGAAGAATTTTTTTATAAAAAGCCTTTTTTTAAAAGCTAGGTAGCACAGAAATAAAGAAAAACAGCTTAAAGATATAAATCAATTAATTACAGAGAGATAGGAATGGAAATATTTTACAGTCAGAAAAGTTAAAGAGCTGGAAACCCAGGTGGAATGAATCCAGTTCCACTGAATCTAGGGACACTGACACCAGCACAAGGGGCCACGGGGCATCACAGTCCCCTGCTCTGGGAGGTCACAAAGGAAAAGAGCAAAAGGATTCAGAGTCCACAGTGAAGGACTACATACCCGATTTGCCTAGGTTTTATTTTCTGTGAGTTCAGTTGAATTGAATCGTTTATATAAATCTTTTCTGATTGCAAAAGTGTTATGCTGTTCAGTGAAGGTAACTTGAAAAAACAATCAACTATCCTTGAAGAATTCAAGTATTCCATAAAGCTACATATTTGAAAGTAGGAAATTCACAGTTTTACTCTGGATCTTCATTGTGGAGAAGCTTCTGTATACTCTATTTACGGGATATTGGGGCAGAGAGAAAAACTGCCAGGAGTCTGAAAACAAACACGACACCCAGAGAGTGGATGGAGCCAGACGACAGCACAGCCCACACATCTCCTGCAAAGAGTGAACAAGGTCGTCTCCACTGGGCTGCTGTCATCCTAAGAGGACAGGGAGCCAGTTCTAAACCTCATGAGGATCAGGCTTTATCTAACGCCACGTTATATAAAAAGAAACCATATTCTAAAAGAAAAAGTATAATGTAGTGAGGAAATAACTTAGAAAATAAACCTTTTACTCATAGTATACCTGCAATTTCTTATACTGTAATCTAAATCCTGTCACTTAAATCTTTGTGTGTCTCACTGCCTCATGATAATTATGAATGAACGCCTCCCAATTCACTTGTGTCCAGCAGCATGTGGCCTGCACGTCAAAGCCCCTCCCCCAGCCTCAAGTACAGATTATTTTATATATCATACACACATGTGATAACCTGTGACATTATGTATCAACACAAAATGAACAAACGTTTTAAATGTACATTGTATACACACACACATACACACACATGAGGTCTGACAATTAGGTTAGCAAACCTGCCACCCTCTGCTTACCTTGGCAGCACTGCACACACAACTGAGTAAAGTTTCACACCTTGGTATATCAGTGTCTAGTTATTATTGCTGTTGTGTGTTTTTGTGTGCTGTGTCACAACAGTGACAGAGCTTTAATTGGAGCAATGAACAAACATTCATAAATTTCTTGTTAAACTTGGCAAGAGTGGAAGAAAAAATCACAGACATGTTAGTCAAACATTAAGCCATGAGGAAAACAGCGGTGTGCAAATGGAGGAAACATCTTTCTGAAGGAAAAGAAAGCATCACTGGTGAAGAGAGGTCAGGGCGGGCGGTAATGAGCAGGACTGAAAAATATATTGCAAAAATTCACCAAACCATGCAGCAAAATTGTTGGCTGAGTATGAGAAGCTCTGCAGACCAACTAAACATTGATAGAGAAAGAGAAAAGTCTTAACTGAAATCTTGGCCAATCTTACATCATGACAATGGACCACCTTACACAGCACTGTCTGTGAGGGAGTTTTTAGCCTGTAAACAAATAACTGTATTGGAATACCCTCCCTACTCCCTACTCCCCTGATCTTGCCCCCATGGACTTTCTTCTTTACCCAAAGATAAAGGAAATATTGCGAGGAAGACATTTTGTGACATTTAGCATACCAAGGGTAATACGACAATGGTTCCCATGGCCATTCCAGAAAAAGAGTTCCCAAAATTGCTTTGAATGAAGCACTGGCATTGGTGCATAGCTCCCCAGGGGAGGACTCTGAAGATGACTATAGTGATATTCAGCAATGTGGTCCATTGCACTTTGTTTAGAATACGTTCAGGAACTTAATTGTCAGACCACATGTATACACACACAAGCTCACATACACAAGTAGCCGACTGAGTGAAAAACACTTACTTCTATTTCCATATGAATACAGCTGGCTAAGCCATCTCTTGCGATACCTTCTATGGTGTCCCTACTTAATCCATAATTGTGATTCCCATAACTAAATGTTAGAATGAATTTCCCCTAGAATTTGAAAAGAGCAAAGATTTTCATATAACAGTGGTCATAATGGAATTTAATATAAGTAAAATCATTTCATGTTTTATTTTTATATAATTTCATAAAGCTTAAAAATATTAGCAATTACAGAAGAATGACAATGGAGTTATGAAACAATATCGAACTGTGACAGAGAAATCTATTCAGAAGTCTCAGCTGACAAAAAAATTTATTAGATTTTTGGGAGACAATCTGACAGAGTGTTAGAGGGGGAATAAAGCAGGGAAGGTCAAGGTAGAACAGAGTAGTTTGCTCACTTACCTACTTCCTGCCAAACCCGCACCACAAGCCTTCATTACTGAGAGAGCAAAACTAATACTGCACCCCCACCACGTGAGCTTTGCCAACACACCAGATAGCCCACAAAAAGCCCTCCATTTCCAAAAGCCTTGCGTTCCATAATAAGCCACCGAATCACCAAGAATTCCTGAAGGTCACAATTTACAGGGAGATCCTAAAAGCTTTGAAAAGCAGACCTAGCCTGTTTTTCCTCCTAAAGATAGCTTTCTATTGAACTTGCCCCAAATGTGATTCAACAGAATCGGTGTGTGTCCTTTAGTCATGTGAACTGTAAATACCACCTTCTCTTTGTATTCAGGAAGCTCTTTCTTCTGAAAACTATAATCCCTTGCAAAAAAAAAAAAAAAAAATGCAAGTAAAAAATGTGTCTCTCAAAATTGTCTATGACTTTTTCTTTAACAATATTGTATTTATTAAACCATTAGGTTGAATCTAAACTGGGAGGCTTATGACAATAAAAGGAATGAAAACGTGGATGACCTTCACCAATCTGACTCCTCATATACATGATTTTGAAATCAACAGTGAAGGGTAAATTCCAGGGCTGCACTGAATCCCACTAAATAACAGCAGCTATATTTAAAAGTCCATAGCTGGGCTCGGCGCCTATAGCTCAACCAGCTAAGGCGCCAGCCACGTACACCTAAGGTGGCAGGTTCGAATCCCCAGCCCGGAC
>NW_003852444.1:9948942-9962882 GCF_000181295.1 Otolemur garnettii
CCATAGCTGGTCTGTGCTTCCTGCCCCCAGATGTTCAACAGATGTGTGGGGATGGACTGTCTAGGGGAGGCGTTGGAAGGCCAGAAGACAGAGCGTGTCTCTCAAAGTTTGGGTGGATCTCTGGAGAATGTGTCTGCTGCAGGTGATGAGGAAAATTCACACCTCCCATAATCAAAAGGAGTTTATGATACAGCTTCTAAAGTTAAAAACTCAACAATAAACACCTTTGATATTTAGGCCTTTAAGGTCACACTCTCTTTGTTCTTTGGAACAAACACTGTAACTCCTTTTCTTTTAATATACATTTTTAGATAGATAGATAGATAGATAGATAGATAGATAGATAAAAAGATACTGGCTCTCTTTCCAGGTGTATGTTTTATTTTGTTTACTGTGTAAGATGGTTAATTGGGCTTCACCCAAAGAGTTGGACAGAACAAAAGCAGCCTTTGGACGGCACCTGCACCATCAGCTGTCCTGGCTCTCCAGGCTGCCCGGCACACACTGCCCATTTGGACCTGCCAGTCTCCATAACTACACGAGCCACTTCCTTATGCTAAATCTGTTTCTCCGAAGAACGCTGACTAATACTCTTTGACTTGTCCTATTTTCAAACATATACTTGAATCACTTCTCAGATATATACTATAAGTTCGTTTGCTTATGTATACAAGGACTTCCCTTTGGGAGGCTGCATGGTCAGCAGTCACCATCCCCTATAGGTACATTTAAAAGACACCCTACTAAACTGAGGCATTAAGGCCTGAGACAAAGGGCCCGCCCTTAGCTCCAGTGGGAGAGGGTCATTTCACCTCCTGCTGCATGTAGATTCCCTAATAAACAACACGAGGCATACGTTAAAAACCTTTAGGTCTGTAATTATACCTCCACAAGAGACAAGGGTTTCTGAGGGTAACTGTGTCCATGTCCATAAAAAGGGCTTGTGTGTCTGTGGGCCCAGGGTAGGGGGGATCTTATCTTAGGGAGGGAGTGTCTGATGGAGGAGGCACGCATCCATGGGAGGCTGTGCAGGGCTCCACCTGTCTGAGCAGGTGTGGCCACCATCCACAGTAAGTGTGCCGGGGTGGGGACCAGCTGTTAGGTATATGTTGGGGGAGGGGGAAGGTGGTCTGTATACAGAAGGCTGAGAGTGAGGTTGTGACTGGCAAAGCTGACAATGTGTCAGGGATTTATACTTTCTAGGTTTGTCACTACTCATGAAACAATCTCAAACTCACATTAAAGAAAAGGAGATCAGAGCCAGAACTCAGGTTGAAGAAAATTACCTTATAGGTGATATATGTTAACAGAGGCTGTAAAACTGAATGCTTCTCAAACACACGAGGCTTTCTGCAGAGGGAGTAAAACTCTAAATATAGCACAGAAGTATAGCGACTTCTTAGACAGGGATTGAACCAGACTAACTTGATTACAGATCAAATAAGGTGTGGAGCATCAGGGGAGCATATGGGGCACTGAGAACAGATGAACTGAACTGAGAAAAAAGTACTGCATATTCCAACGAGAGAAATTAATGTTAATTTTGGGAACTAGTTGTCTTTCAACCTAGAATCCTAAGAGTAATGCCTCCTACTAATATCAAGATAACTCCTCGAATCTCTATTAAGGCTTTTAGAAATATGAAGTCCCAGAGTACTCCTAATAAATTAAAAGGAACTGCCAAAATATAGCCTTAGGAGAGAAAATTATAAGAATTTCCAAGACGTTCTTCTGACAAGGTTAGAGGAAAAGTTGCCGAGGGATCATAGGACTTGTGTTTCTCTGTGAACACGAGAAGTCCTGGAACTAAAGTCACAGAAACTGTAGAGCCAAGGATTAAATGTTCCATAATTATGCACATTAGGTACAAGCCGTGGCCATTATTTGGGGTGGGAGCAGAGAAAGGAGGAAAAGAAGAGAAGGGAAAAGGGGGAGGGGACAAGAAGCCCTACCAGCGTCGCGTGTTGGATGTAACTTTTTCAAAGCAGAAACATAGATTAGTCCCTCGGCTGGTCCTTCTAGGCTTGGGGCGGGGTGGGGGGGAGTGATACAGCACTCATTTAGTGATAGAAAAAAATGCTGATATAAACAAAAATAAGTCCCATGGTGAAGAAAAAAATAAAAGCTTTACAGCTTAATGGGAGTCATGGGCAACTATGTATTATTAGCATATACTTTCAACAGATAAAACACCCTTGGGTTGGGAAGATTCCCTTTGCATGTAAAAGTCAAGAAGGAACAAATAAATTGTTTTGAGAAAATGAATTTGAGGACAAAGGTGTGGTGAACTACTACCCAATGAGTAGATTATCAGAGTTTTGGGTTTGAAAAGCAAAAAACCAAAACCACAAAATTTAAATTGAACAAGACTAGCCTGAGCTCCTAGGAAATGGAGTAACATTTCAGGGTAGTTATCTTAGCCTAGTAAAGCACCATCCTCAAAGAAATGAGGAATCTTCTCCTGTCTCCTTGCAAGGGCTTTCATCTGCATTAGCCTGCTGCTTGGCTTTCAAGACTCAAGAGTTCTCAAATGGGAACGTTACCATGGAAAGTAACATGTCCATGACAAGCCAGCTAAGTGGGTGATATTATCCTAAGTGCTTACTGTTACAATTAGAAAGCACCGCTGATAACCATAGGAGTAACCCCTGGACAGAACCCCAACCCCCAGAACACTCAGTTCCCAGGCTTTGTGCATCAAGTCTGAGCCGTTCATATTTAGTAAAATTAGATTAATAGCAGCAGCACCTATAGCATAGATCTCAAGAATTTTTGTAATGCTTTTAGTTCTATTTCCTTAAAATATCTACTCCTTCATTTTTATTAGAAATTTACAGTATTTTCTCCAAGATTATAAAATTAAAAAGCCAAGTGAAGAATGCTATATTAAGTAGTATAAGAAAAAAAAAACAATAAGAACTTACTTCTCATAACAAGTACAAAACTTAATTTTTCCCTTTTTTATTTATTATTATTTCCTAATATTCCTGCTAGATAATATATATTTCTTGTGCAATAAAAATAAAGGCAAACATTCTCACCATGTTTAGCATTTCATCAAAAACTTCTTGAGAGATGAAGTGATAGTCAACTCGATCCCCTTCTCCAAAATAAGGCTGTCTTGTGGTGTGACAGGCCCTGGAATGACAAAATAGATCACATAGTCTATTTCTATTAACTTGAAATTCACAATGGACAAGTTTTCACATAAAGTACGTTTTTAGAAAAACAGAAGTGATTCACAAATCATAAATCATAAAGTAATATAACTGTGGAAACACTGTGGTTTTGAAGTGCCAGGTGACATCCAGTTGCTATAGTCTATAGCCTTATACAAATTGCAGATTATTGGCAACAAATCTGTACCCATTGCTATTTATCACCTTCTGAACCACCTCCTCCGCCATCGTGTAGTAATACTTACAGAAGTTTCACAATATTTTCTATTCATACATTTTCCACCTAACGGCTTCCACATTCTCTGTCATCTATTAGCATTTCTATAGGTTCCCCTCCTCTCCCTCTGCCCAACCAGCCTGGTTGTTTTTCAGGACTAGTTTAAGTGTCTCCTCTCTAGAAAGCTTTTCCTGACTTTGTATGGCTGGATAATTCACATATTTATACTCCTGGAGCCTCAGCATCTGCGCCAACTGCACCCCAATTACTCGTGCAGGGCCCTGCCTCCTCTACCTCTTGAGGGCAGAGACCTCTCAGCACCTTGCAACCTTGCACGGCTGGTCCACACTGACATTGTGGACGGACACCTTGTGGGCGTCTGTGGTTCCGGTACTGAATGGCATTCTCAACTCAACCAAATAGGCCTTTTCCAACCACTGTCTGAGATAGCACCCCCCACCCCACTACACCGCCCTCTTGCTCTCTCCCACCAGAACTGCCTTCTTTTATATACATACAGAGGGTGCCAAAATAATGTATGCACATTTTTTTTTTTTTTTTTTTTTTTTGAGACAGAGCCTCAAGCTGTCCCCCTGGGCAGAGTGCCGTGGCATTACAGCTCACAGCAACCTCCAGCTCCTGGGCTCAAGCGAGTCTCCTGCCTCCGCCTCCCAAGCAGCTGGGACCACAGGCGCCCGCCACAACGCCCGGCCATTTTTTGGTTGCAGCCGTCATTGTTGTTTGGCGGGTCCGGGCTGGGGATTTGAACCCGCCACCCTAGGTGTACGTGGCTGGCGCCCTAGCCGGTTGAGCTATAGGCGCCGAGCCAATGTATGCACATTTTAAAGAAAGGAAGAAACCAACTGTATTAAAATGGTGATCTCAATATATACTGATAATGTTTATTATCTTGTATGTTGTATCTTGTTATCTCTTATAACTGCAGACATCAAACGTGACTTGACTGTTACAACATATGACTTACATCTGGTTTTTTCCTATCTTCCCCAGCAGACCATACGAATCATGAGGGAGGACTTTGCCTTACTCCCCTTAACTCATCAAATGCCTGGCACCAGGAGGCATTCACTAAATACTATTTGTAAAAGAAATGAAAACATACGAAGTGGAAACAGCTGCTAACAGCTCCTAAAAGTGCTTCATCCAAGGTCATGGAGCAGGCCAATGTAGGGCCCAGAACTAGAACCCAGGAGTCCCAACTACCAGCACTATTAGCCTAATGATTCTGCCTTCCTTATGTGAAGTTTTGGAAATGCAAAGAAATTTTAACATTATCCTGTCGTTTGAAAGAGGAGATGAAAATAGCTAGACACTTGACATGTTATTTCATTTATTTTTCACTAAAACCGTCAGGTAGGTAATATTTCTTACTTCGATCTATCTAATTAACTAATGAAACTGAGGCACAGCAATTAAGTAACCTCACTAAGCAACAATGCCAAGATGACCCCAAAGTTGATTCTTTGTGACATCATAATATTTAAGAGAGTAAAATCGGAGGCTCAAAAGGCTCTTCATTACAGAATCAAATAAAAATAAATTTCTATAATTCATACCACTGTTCCCTCCCATCATAATGAAGAATTAACTATACTACTAAATCTTGAAGCCTTAACATTACATTTAAATCTTATACACAGGAGAGAGTACATTCTAAGAGAAGACTGTCAAAACACAGTGACATTTGTTTTGTTGTCTGAGTACACTGGCATTTCTTCACGTGCGTTGGCAGAGACTTGAGACCCTCTGACTACTGGTGTCCTTGACAGTGAGGGAAGGTAAATCAGAAGCTTGGCTCCCTGTGCTGCAAAGCCTTAGCATAGCTCTCGCACACTACACTGAATTTACATTTCCCACCAAAGGAACTGAGTGACAGGATTTTTTTCAGAATTTCTAAAAGGAAGACAAAACAAAGAAGCAATTTGAGCTCCTAGGCATATAAAAGAGGAATGGCACCACTGACGTGGAGAGCGCTGATGACAGAAGCTGCAGCCACTATGGAACTTTCTATAAGGAAGGACCTGAGATGACTTGTGGTTTTTTGAATGTGTCATCCAATTTCATACATACAAACGTTCACTGCGTAGTACGCCACCCAAATATGAACATCTTAAAAAGGAAATACAGAGTGAAAGCAACTATCCAGTAAGAAAAAATGATGCAAAATTTTAGACAAAGAAATTTGCTTGAGTTATCACTTTCAATATTCTTCCTCACCCGTATCTAAATATTTCCACAAGTTTATTATTTACTAATTTATGTACTAGTATAATTAAACCATGATTTAACTAAACTATGGTTCATAATTGGTGCCATACTCCTCATTAGTTTCACTAAACAGACAAAAGGACTGAGTTGAAGATTAACCCCAAATGGCAAAGCTGGTCCTAAAAGCCTAGAGTGAACATGACATTCTCAAGGCCAATTCATGGCCACACGTCACTGAGGCTATGATCAAACAAAGTCAGGAGAGGAGATGATCTGGAAGGAAAGGAATCTGGAAGGTGAAGCCAAATAATGGAACATTGACAGATCCAGGGAAATTCAACAGGAAGAAAAGATGTCTAAGAATAGCTAGCAGGTGGTTGAGGAAATAGAATTTTTTCAGTGTGATTCTGAAGCATGTAGATTTAGAATCTTAATTCTGAACCATATTGCCTCAGGACATAATGAACTTCTTGCTACTGCAAATATTTAGGCAGAGGCTTGGCTTGAATTCAGAACATGTCTGACTTCAAGCGTATTATAGCACGCCATCGTGTTAGTAAGTGGGCCCTTCCAACGGACATGGATGAGAACTCAGGTATTCCTAGAGAAATCTCATAGGTAAATCAAACCAGTCTGAACACTCAATGCAAATATATGTCCATAAATTGCTGGGCACAGTTTAAGTGACATGAACACAAAGGACTCCAGCACATACCATGTCTGAGTATCACACCCCATGCAGCCACTACTCTGCCCAATTTCCAGTAACTGGAAAACACCACTTTCTAACTCACGCTATTATTACCTGGCACTATAGTCTAACTGGTCTCCTTGTCTCCAGCCTTCTTTCCCTAAGCCCTTCCCCAAACAGCTGGCAACCGTTTCTAAAATGCACCTGTGATCATGCCATCCCCCTGTGTAGAAACCCTTTATGATCAGACCCCTGTCTACATTTCCAGCCCCGCCATCTTGACACTGTAGGCTTCTCCAGACTGTAATGTGCACTTTCAGTTAAGGAAATGTGCCTGTTGTCCTCCCTGCCTGGAATACAGCCCCCCACTCCAGCCCCACACCCCTTTTCCCTTTTACTTTATCTCAGAGGCGCTTTATATCCCTTATAATAGCACTATTCAAACTACTTTATTAGACAACATCTACCTGTTTGAATCCTATACTTTCCACTCACCACCAATTCTGACCAGAGGGGACAAACACCAGCAGCAGCACTAACAGTACAGCAGAATGAAGCTAATTTTAGGATTTTGTTTTGTCATCTTGTACGTCCACTCAAATTTCATATGGCCCTAATTATCCAAGGTCTGAGTTCCCCACTAGATTATAAATTTCATCAAGGCAAGGACCTCACCAGTCTTATTCCTACTGTATCCTCAGGAATTAGCACATGGAAGAAACTCAATAAATATTTATTGAAAGAATGAACAAATGAATGAGCCCATCTAACTCTCTGTATCTCCCTCAGTAAAGTTGGGGAAAATCACCTAGCTCTAATTGTAGTCATTTTTATTAAATGTTGCACATAATGCCACTAAGTCAGTCATCATTCACTCATTCCATCAGTTAATCATTTAACAGTATTTATGTCACATGTATCAAGTGCCTGGCCACATGCTGGACACTGTAAGCTCAATGGTGAAGAAGGCTGACATGCCCCTACCCTCACTGGGCTTACAGACAAATAAGGAAACAAGCCCTAAATAATCATAAGCATTCTAATAAGTGAAATACAGGACTTAATGAAAATGGGTAATGGGGGGGGGGGCAGTCAGTAAGAATGGAAAGGAAGACTGGATCAAAATCTTGATGATGAACCAAAAAACACCTCCAAGAACAGGAAGCCAAGTGTGTCTTGGCAGTAGCATATCACAAAGAAACAGGACTGGGCTACCAACATTTGTAACACAATGGATGTGAAAGAAACTAGAGAAAGCCTTGTTCCCACAGGTCACAGTTGGTTTGTTGAAGGGCTCCAAATTTACACATAAGCACAACAGTCAGCATATACCCTCCTACCCAAGTTTGACCTTCCAATCATTGTGTTCAGCTTATCTTTTAGAACAGATTCAGTACCCCCATGTGAGTATAATGTACTCTATATTTTCTTAGTCTAAAATTAACTTTTAATTTATTTTTGTAACTTCGGGGTGTTTAAAATATATTAATCAATAAATTATTCTATATTATTTTTATCCTAGAGTTGTTCAAATGAGGAAAGCAATTTTAAATATCTAAATAAATGAACCTACTTAAAATAGTGTTTATATTGTTTGAACATGCGCAGCTTAAGGGAAGGGACTTTTTTTGGTAATAGCATTAGAAAATAATTTACACTTATTTTTCTTGCTGTCCTATCTGTCTTTATAGTCGCAGCCACAGCTCTCTGACAGACACTACTAAAAGTAATTTCTTTGCCATACATAAAAAAATACAAGGAGAAACCAGTTTAAGACACCACCGTGGCAATTCTAAATCTATAAATCCAGCTGGAGGGTTTCTTTCTTTCTTTTTTTTTTTGTTGATGGTTCTAGGTTTTCAAAATACTTTCTTCTATTTTAACTGAATCATTAGGAAATCACTCAGCAAAACATTTGCTCTAAAAAAATTGACCTGTATTGCATGCTAACCTGAAGGAAAGGAAAAGAAAACTTGCTTCTCCTCCTTCCTCCCGAAATGTGCCTGAGAAGAGGAAGACCTGTTTGGGGACAAACAAGCTCAAGTGCTTCTGGAGCGCGCTCTGAGCAGAGTCAAGAAGAAGCTGTCCCCGAGCACAGCCCTGCCCACGGCACCTCACAGCACGCTGCTCATGCTGGCGTCCAGCAGGGCCACAGGAGCCTGCGTCCAAATGCCACCTACCTTCATTAACAAGATGTGTATTTTCAAACCCTGGGAAGTGATTTGGGCTGGGACTAATTATAAGGTCAGACAATTATGTTCATGAACTCATCCTAGAAAAAGTGCTACACACCGTATTGCCAAATATCACTATGGTCACCAGATGACCAAGGGGGGCACTTGGAAGGTGATTGTAGTGATATTCAGCAACGAGGGATGTAGCACTAGTTCCAGGATGAGTTTGCAAACTTAATTGTCTGAACTCGTATATCATAGTATAATAAATGGCAAAGAAGCCGATGAGCCTTTTATGGAAAAGCTATATCATGGTATCAGTGAGCCATGCTTATCTGTCCACTTGTTTTATTTGGGCAGGGGCAATGTCACTGCTGTGTGTTTACTGCCTGCTTCATAAAAGACAAACTATTGTGTTTCTTTTTGCTGTGCATTAAGTTCTTCTTGTATTACTGGGAGTAGACTTTAGCAATCATCTCTACCACATTGATTAGAATGGCATGAGAATCAAGATTCCTACTCATTCCAAGACCAGGTAATCACATTGATCTGATGTTACCTATTATTTACTTTCAAGGATTAACACTCTCATGGTGCTCTGTCCTTGCAAAGAGCTGGTATCTATTGGACATTCAGTTTACTTACCAACTTAAAGCTTTGCTGCAAAATGTCACTTAAATATTGAATTGCTTTAGAACTTGCTTAAAATTAATAGCCAAAATTAGAAATACCTGAGATTTTACCAGGAATAAACCATTGATGTATGCAACAACATCGATGAATTTCTAGGTCTTACAAGCCAATAAGCAAACTTACCCATATCTGAAGTATGTACTAAACTGTCTGCAGAGGCGGTGGGCAAGTTCTCGTTTCCCGCAAGCTTCGGGACCAGCTAGGATCAACATGGGGTAAGGGGCATCCAGGCTGGGAAGAGTGCTAGTACAAAAGACCAGAATTCATCGTTATCCTTACTCTAATAAGACAGCATATTAATGGCATCTGTTAGGTAAAGTTTCTATGTTGCAATTGTTGCAATCATAATTAACCCAGATAAATGAGCACTTCTTCTACGCAGACACTGTTTAGACACTGCTTTCTAGAAATAAGTTGATTATAATATGCCAAAAATAATATTCAAAGCATAGATAACAAACAAGGTAAAATATACATTTATGTAAATTTACTTTAACAAGACTTTTTAAAGGAAAAATATGGTTATATAGATATGTGTGTATATATATGTATATATATATATACCAGTTCTTGATGATATATATATCAGTTCTTGATTGCTAGAGTAAAATGTTCTACCCAGAATTCATCAATGAAAGAAATAAGACTGCCCTTTGAGGGCCACTTTAACATCCATATCTACCAAATTACAATACAGAAGCACAAAGCAAACTTAACAGAAATAACTGAAATTCACCTGGGCAATTGCTACATGGCAGGTACTATTCTAGATGTTTTACATATATTATGCCATTTAATTATCACAAGAAGCTGAAGAAGCTATTCCTGTTATTATCTCCATTTAACACAGGAAGACCCTGAAAGACACTAAACAACACAGCCTATGAGTCCCACAGATAAGAGGCAGAGTTCACCTCCTGGGTCCTGACTTCTGGCACTGGCCCAGAGGAGGAAAGGCATGGCCGGGATTGTCACTAGCTACCCATCCTGGCCCTACCTGGTCTTTGCTCTTGTTTACCCAACAGCCAGAAGTGACCAAGATATACGTGTTTATCAAATGCTGCTGCCCACTTCTTTGCTATATATTTTTATATAGATGTACGCTATGCATTTATATAAATATCTATATAAGCATGAAACAACTAGCAATATTACAAACTAGAAAAGAAACAACAATGAGGACATAAATACTCTCTTTTAAATCAAATGTGCTTTTCCAGATGTAGGTAAATAAATGATCATTCATTTCACCTTAGAGGGCTACCATAAACACATAAAACTGTCAGTGTCTGCATTATTAAATTACACGTAAAAATCATGGCCTGCATTGCAAAATAAAACATTTTGCTCTCTGTTGGAAACCACCCATGTGAAGTACAGGAACAAATACCACATGAAGAAGAGAAGCCATTTATAGCCAAGAGATTTTACAAGTATTTTTAAGACGCCTTCGGGTATTGCTAGAATTTCTGCATTATACTTAGAGCATAAATGGCCATCTGCTCCAACAGATTGTTTGAAAAGAAATGGAGGAACTGTGGTAAGTCTGTCTTCAAATTTAGAGGTGAGAGACTCTATTCATGTGTGCCACCAAGCTGGGCGATCCCTCCCTGCTGAGGTGATGGCAGCTCAGTGCAAAGACCATTTCAGGTTTCCCTCCGGCTACCTTGGCTTCTTTCTAGGGACTCCCTAATAATCTGAATTCATGGAACCCTCTCTGGCAAGAGTCTTTAGCATTCACTCACAGCGAAGGAAAAATTTACAATGGATCTAAACCATCGCAGTTTTCTGTTAATGAAATTAAGATCTGCATTTCTATCTTGAGGGAGAAAAGCTGACAAACTTTTATTTTGTTAATTTCACTGTTATAGGGTATAGGCTAGTCACCATGGAAGGGGCCAGATGAAAGCATGAGGATCAATGAACTCCTCACCATGCTTAGGAAAACACCAGGAGAAGGGCACATTCAAGTACATGGTAATAAGCCATAACGGAGACAACACAGTCCCTCACATAAAGACTCAGCCCCTTCCCTCCACAAAGGTGAGAAAGCAGCATTTGTAGGAAATAAATGGTCCTGAAATAGAGGGCTAGGAGAAAAGGATGAGAGGCCTACCCACCCTGAGTCCTACCCTGTGGATCCCTGATAAATACCTGTCAAAAATCCTCTGTGGCTGCATCATGCTGTTGACAACGTGGGTCAGGTGATCTCGGGCTGCGGCCACTTCAGGGGGAGGGTTATATTTATTCACAGCTGAAACCTTTTCCAGAATTAGAAATGTAAAAGGGAAAAAAGTGTTCTTTCAAGAAAGAAGACAAGGGCTAGACTGTCCTTAATGAAATATTCCAGATGGGCAACCAGGTACACAAAATAACTTAGCACACGCTCATGAACCTGTGCGTTCGGTCTTCACATGCACTCTAATTTTCCTGAGACCTAAAAAAGTGATAATTATTTTAAAACATTGAATGGTAGTCCTTTGATCTCCTACTTCTTCTTCATACTCTCTTGTTTGGCAGGGCACAAGGAAAGACAAAATCAAAAAGAATAAAAGACCTCAAAAACCTGTGATTACTTCTAACACATGTATAGTTTCAACACTCCAATTTTTATTATGTGAAAAAAAATAAAATTTGTAATTCTAGATTCTGGGAGCTGATTATCTGGAGAATATTGTTTTCTCACCAAGAACTATTCCCATGAACTGAAATTCTACCAAACCTTCCTTCTCGTTTAGCATAATTTTCTCCATTTAAGGATAAGGGCCTTTTCCTCAAAAGGTACAGTTCTCCATTCCCTTGTCTTTGCTATCCCTCTAAATAAATGTCCCCAGTCTACCACAGCTTTACTACTACATGATTTTGAATTTGATTCCCTTTGCAAAACATCAAAGGAAAAGAGAAATCTAATAAGTGCCTTTGAGTGTGAGAATAATGACAGACTAGCATATGCAACTATTTTAACCGAGATTTCACAAAGGCATTTATGGACTGGAACGTGTGCCTCTCTACATATTTATACCTGTTTTCATTCCATCCCAAAATTGCAACCAGTGTAAGAAATCCCTCATTAGTAGATATTTCAGCTGTCACCAGCCACTAAAGCAAGACAAAGCAGCTACCACAGGGATGGCAGGGAGGGAGGCAGGTGCCAGAATTCAAGGTCTGGTTACTCTGGAATTGTGTGACCAGATGAATCCTTATTTCAAAGAGCAGAATTAAAGACTTATCAAAGTAGTGACTTATCTGCATATCTTTTGATTATATGGTAGAATGACATTATAAAATGTTTTATTGTTAAACAAATTTTTAAAGTAACACAGAATTATATACCCTCCAAATATGATTGTTGTCCAAACTGATCATCTGCTACCTATACACAGGTGATGCTACCACCTGTGTCAAGTCGAGTGCTGTTTCTGTCCCCACTGCCAGCCTTTTCCCACACCAACAGCAGGCCTCTGACTGCATTGGTGCTGATGCTCAAGAGGGTTATAGATCCTAAGACAAAGAATCATTCCCTAAATAATTAATGTACATATTTTATGTGTCACATGTATTGATTATATTGGGTTTGTGGCAGGCAGTGTGAGCTTCTGAGCACATTAACCCATAAACCATGAAATATGATTACGTACCTTTTCTTCCACTTTAATCTTCCTCTGATCTAATTCTGTTAATCGCGGTAGTGTAAAAATTACAAAGGGCCAATATTCAGATTTTTCCTATTTAAAATAGCAAGAGGACTATTCAGTTGTCTTCTTTTCCCAAATCAACAAGCACCAGCATTCTATTGTCATGAGCCTGGGTCTTCCACCTGCTCCCTCATCATTCCCACAGCCCTGCAAAGGACTCGGCACCTCACGCTCACCAGTCCCCTTCTGTTAACGCAAATGCAGACCACGCTTTGTAACTTACAAAGTTCTTCCAATGCTTTTGTTTATCTCCCTTTAAGACTAATACAACAGGTAGGATTATCCTCATTTCCTTTTTTTTTTTTTTTAATTTTTTTCTCTCTAGAGACAAGGTCTTGTTCTTTTACCCAGGTTGGAGTACAGTGGCACAATCACTTCAAACTCCTGGGCTCAAACCAGTCCTCCTGCATCAGCCTCCTGAGTGCCTGGAATGACAGGCATGTGCCACCATACTTGGCTGGGTTTTCTTTTTTTTAATTTTTCATAGAGTTGGGTTCTTGTTACACTGCCCAGGGTGGTTTTGAACTGCTGGCCTCAAGCAATCCTGCCCTGCCCGGGCCCCCAAAGTGCTAGGATTACACTGTGAACAACCTGATTATTCTTATTTCTAAAGGGAAAAGCTACAAAGCCTCAGAGAGGTGAAGTCATCGAGTATCTTGCGGCCAGTGACTCAAACCATCTTCCAACTTCAGTGAATTTCATTACTCTAAATAATAAACCTATACTCTGTTATTCTTTATTTGCATTATTTTGTATTAATGTTTATCTTTATGAGCCTACCTTATAATAATAAAATCCTATTCTTTATAAGACTAGTTCATTATTATTCCCTTCTAATCTGCTGTATTAGGACTATCCACTTTTTAGAAATATTATTTAGAAAGGAAGTATTTAAATTATCTGCCACTATTCCTGTGGCAGGACTCTTTTGATTTTTAAATCTTTATTATTTGTTCTTAACTTATTTTATTTTTACCTATCCAAACATGTACATCAAGGTATGCACAACAAAAAAGGTACTCAGACATACATACAAAGTCAGGGGCCTGTGGGAATGTATGT
>NW_003852444.1:9963285-9974188 GCF_000181295.1 Otolemur garnettii
AGTCCTGAAAGTTAAGAAAGAACACTTAGGAAATCTTTTATTCTACAATTACTTACAACCACACCAATTTCATGGCTACATCCAGACAAATTATTTCAGATATCTAATCTTAGACTTCCTGTCCCCTGTTATAAAACAGAAACCACATTTTCCCTACACCTTTGGCACCTTGCACTCTCTAATGTAAATGAACATCCATCTGCAATCCCATTCTCTCCCTCCTGTAATCTCTACCGGGGATGAGTCATGAATGGCCAGGTAGATATTCATTGTCTAGCTTTACTTCACTGACAATGGTGAGATAGCCTATCAGTCAGGAAGGAAGATCTTATTTCAAAAAAGCCCAAGCCAGTTAGACGTTGCTAGTAAACCCTTCTATTGTTTCCTAAGAGAGAAGATAAACTGTATTCACGTTCCTGATATTCTTTACCAAAAGTACTTCTCAAAGAAGAATTCCAGAATAGTCCTCCTCTGCCTCCCCCTCCCCCATATAGATGATCTCTTACCTGAATCGGATTATTTATAAGATTGAGAATTCGAAGGAGAGGTAGATTTTCAATATATTCTATTTCACTTAGCTCAGCAATCTGTTTAATCAATGAAAAAAATATTATCAACAGACTAAATGTGCAAAGACAATTGAAAACATAATACCTAGAGCCACTTTGGGTGGTTTCAATTCAACTTATTTTTAAAAATGGCTCCGTTGAATATCTAGCTTTTTAATGAGAATTCTGCAGAGCCACGCAGAACAAGGGAATTATTGAATGCCTCTTCATTAAAAGTGAATGCACATAGCCACGCTTTCTTTTTTCCTCTCTAGCTTGTGTACAGTAAGGTTTCTCCTCTCACCCAGGTTCATTTTAAGGCAGAAATAAAATAGTATGTAAAGCCAGAGAAACAGTACAAAAATGCACGCAAGGATCACCTGGTTACCCTCCCTACCCCCACCCCTGTTCCTAACTCTCTAGGCCCCCAATTCCCTCCCAGTCCTGCCTCTGCTGCCTTGGCCATTCGTGACTGGTTAAGCCTTCTTACTGCATATACTTGTATGGCTCTATCACCTTTTCCACAAGAGAAATTATTTTTAAAAAGATAAAAGTTAAAAATTACATATTTCTTGATGGGTGCCCATAATTCACCTTAACATTTTTTTAGCTAACCTGTACATTTATGTTTTATACACTTTTTGTATGGGTTATGATTCACATTTTTTTAAAGGAAGGGAAAAGAGGGGGAAAAAAAGGATTGCTTGACAGTTTCTTAATTCAACCAATGATAGAGCTGAGGTTGCAGCAGTCCTGAATTCTCCACTAAAGAAAGGCAAATAGTTTTATTCAAATTTTCTCTAATTAACAATATCAATTTTATTTCTTTTATATCAAGTAGATACTGAACTTTTACAGAAAGTTATTAATGACTTCTTCATGTCTTTTTTTTTTTTTTTTGGCTGGGGCTGGGTTTGAACCTGCCACCTCCGGCATATGGGGCCAGTGCTCTACTCCTTTGAGCCACGGGTTCACGGCCCTTCACTTCTATTTTTCTCCAAATTATTTCTGCATGCATTGTCAAAGCACTCCAACAGCAGGGTCACCAAGAACTTCTGAGTTATCTAACCATGTTATGCAGATAAAATATAAACTAGAACCAAAGCCAACTCAAGAGACAAACATATGAGCCATTTTCAAAGATGTCATATGAAAGCCAAACTCCAGCATTGCAATATACAACCTGTACCCATTAATCTTGTTAGAGCAACATTAGGTTACTACCCACATCCTTTTTCTACAGGATGACTAGTCAGTCCATTAGACTACCCATTTGGATCACTCATAAGAAAAAGAGATCAACTATTTTCCATCGTTTTATTCAGAGAGGTGAAAAAGTGAATGATTCACACTGCTCTGTCAAAACTTTCAAGCAATGAATCCATTTTCCTCTAGCATACAGCTGTCATTCTCGGATCTCGCACCAATGTTAAGAGATGTGTTCCTGCATTCTTCATGTCTCACGGGCAAGTCCTGGCCACCTGCACTTGCACACATTGCTGGGGGAGTAGAAACTGGTACATCCTTTCTAAAGGTCAATCTGATGTGCTACGTGTGCATAAGCTATAAGCCACCCACCCTGCTTCAGGAAGTTCATATTAAAGAGATCATCAGATAGGCAAAAATTACATACAAGAATGTCCAGTCTAACTTTATTAGTAAAAGTGACAACTTTCTAAATGCCTAAGAACTTCATCATCATGTGATGGAATAAATCAGCACAGTCCCATGATAGGAAAACTCCACGCTGGTTGCATGGAAAGATCACTCTAATGTCTTCCAAACACCACGAATGCAATAATCGTGGGCTGTGTAAAATGATTTTTCCAGTTATATTGTGTCAGTTAGAGTCAGCTGGTCTTTGAGAGTCAAACAAAAGGGATCCAGCCTTCCTCCCAGGCCTTCAAGGGCAGTGAGGTAAGAGGGCAGCAAACACGGGCGGCTTGGCTTCAAGTTCCCACTTCTGCTGAGTTGGCAAAGTGAACAGATCCTGGCTGGCCGGCACGTGCCCCCCACGCACAGCCTCATCCCACGCAGACCCCACCTTCACATCTTCTCTCGAAAAGGCCATAATCCTCAGGCTGTGTGCAACAGAATTTTACAGTAGATGCATGGACAACAGCACCCCTAAATGACTTCTAGTAAAATACAGCCAGAAATGCTCATCTTTACAGGATCTTCAGCCATCTGCTGCCAAGAACGTCACAGCAGCCAGCTGATCCCCAGATTCCAGTCCACTCTCTTTCTCTAACCTCCTTTGCCTGGCTGGCCACAGCCTACCCCACAGAAGCCGGCAATGACTTTTTTTCCCATTTCCTTCCAGGCCCTGCTCTCCAAGCATTACCTTCCAGACCTAAGAGGGGGTGTTCTTTTCTTTAAAAATATTTTTTATATATGCCATAGGTACGTAGATATGTGTTAATATTTATATATATATATATATATATAACTTGAATAGAATCAACCACTCAAATTTTTTTCACTGCCACATATATATATGAATCTATGCAGGAAAACTTTTTCAAAGTGTGGGCCTATATCAACTAGTTAATGATGATGGTGATAATGACAAATATATTACTGAAATAATAGTCAACAGATAGATCGATGGAACAGAATAAATTGTTGAGAAAACAGATCTTAGTAGAAATAGGAATGATGCATATTAAAAAATAAACTATAAATCAGTGAGAAAAATATTATTCAATAAAACTATTGGTTAAATGAGTTAATGAGTAAGAATTACTTAGTACAAGGCTGAGTATATAACAAGTACTCAATAAACGGTAGCTTTTATTTATCATATTACTATTATATTTTTTAAGTAAATTTAAAATTTGTTTCAATTTTACCATAAAATAAATTATAGATTAAGAGTTAAAGGCAATAATAAAAAGTATATCAGATTTCAGAATGGAAAAAGATTTTACAAAATTTTTAAAAATATAGTAATAAAGGAAAGGCCAAGCATAGTTACTCATGCCTGCAGTATGAGCACTTTGGGAGGCTGAGGCAGGAGGATTGCTTAAGGCCAAGAGTTCAAGACCAGCCTGGGCAACAGCAAGACCAGGTATCTCAAAAAAAATTGAAATTAGCCAGGCATGGAGATGCACACCTTTAGAACCAGCTACTTGGGGGGCTAAGGGAGAAGGATCACTTGAACCAGGGAATCTCACTGGAGATTACAGTGAGCTATGATCAGGCCACTACACTCCAACCTGAGTGACAGAGCAAGACTCAAAACACAAAACAAAAACAAAAAATAAATGAATAAAGGAATACACAAAGAAAAATATTTATATGCCTCATAAATAATTTTAATATATATATCCAAAGTACCATAAGCACAATGAAAAGCAAAAGAACTGCACTAAATAAATGATAGTCATCAGCATGAATAGACAACTTTTAAAAAGGAAATCAAATGTCTAACAAGGAAAAAAATGTTTAACTTACTGGTAATCAATAAAAAGCATACAAAATATGATATGAATACTATTTTTCTAACAGATTACATAATTTTAAAAAGGTATTTGTTGATAAGGGTGTAGTAAGATGTGCCTTAAAGTTATTCTGACTTCATATACTGCTGGTGAGAGTATTAATTAGTATGAAGCTTCAGGAAATGTATCAAGAGTCTTAAAAATGTCCATACCCACTAATGGTATTTCTAAGATTCTATCCTAAAAAATAATAGATGCATTTTATTAATAGCAAAAGTTGTAAACACAGCAAATTTCGAATAAGTAAATGGCTCACTAAATCCTGGCATATCCATTCAATAGAATGTTTTACAATTATTAAATCAGAGTTTTGAAACAGTGGAACATGTGTCCATGTGGGAATTAAATGCCTACCTCACACTACACACAAAAATAAATCCCAGTTGAGTTAAAGACAGAACAGGAAAAAACAAAATTTGAAATTACCAAAAAATACAGAAGAATATTTAAAACCTTGGGGTCTAGAGAAGTTTCTTTAAGTAAAATGTAAAAAGAGAAACTATGGAAGACCATGATTAAGTACAACTTGCAGACTTAGTTCTCCATTTCCCAGACACTTAGTCTCAGTGTATGCGTCCTATGGTTGTCATAACAAATTACCACAACTTGGAGGATTAAAACAATGGAAATTTATTGTCATAGTTCTAGAGACCAATAGTCTGAAATCCAGGGGTTGGGAAAGCTATTTGTTCTCTGAAGGTTCTAGAGGAAAATCCTTCCTTGCCTCTTCTAGCTTCTGGTAGCTCCAGGCATTCCTTGGCTTGTAGCAACATAAGACCAATCTCTACCCCTGTCTTTACATGGGTCTCGGGGCCTTCTGCTCTGTATCTTCTCCCCTTCTATTTCTTATAAGGACATTGGATTTACGGATACCCTAAATCCAGAATAATTTCATCTTGAGGTGCTTAACTTGATTACATCTCCAAAGACTAGTTTCTGAACAAGGGCATGTTCACAAGCTCTTGGGGGTGGAGTTTGGATATATCTTTTGGAGGGCCACAATTCAACTCACTATACTTAATAAGAATTAGCTTCCACAAAAGTAGCTCCACATCATGGCTCACTGTCCATTATAAAAAGTTTGCATAGCTCGCCCATGCAGTGGTGTGGAATAGGATGCCTGCTTCTGAAGCTCAGAGCAAGATGAATATTCAAGAACTCAGAGGTTCTAGATGACTGAGTAAGGAGGTTACATGGCTCTGCTGTCACCCAGTCCCCTGAGCTAGAAACCTGGGGAGTCATCTTCAGCAATATCTTCTTCCTCATCCACCGCCTCCAGCCTACCCTATTAAGTCTACCTCCAAAACACCTCTGGACCTCAGCCTTCCTTCTCCTTCCTCATCACCACTGTCTAGGTCAAGGCCCTCATCAGTTCAGCTCAGACAGTTCCTCTGATCCCTATTCTGTCTCCTTTCTCTACCCAGTAAGGGAAACACTCGAGCCTCCCTTCTTATACACAATCACTGAATCTTACCACAGGGAACTTAAACACCAAACAAGTCCTCAGTAGAAGGAAAGCAATCAGGCATGGTCCCAGGACCATGCACTCAGTCGGTGTTCTTCATGCCAGCTGTGATCAGCACAGAGTTCTTTTTATTTATTTATTTTTAATTTGAGACAGAGTCTCACTATGTTGCCCTCTGTAGAGTGCTGTGGTGTTACAGCTAGTTCACAGCAACCTCAAACTCTTAGACTTAAGTGATTCTCTTGCCTCAGCCTCCCAAGTAGCTGGGACTACAGACTGCCCACCACCATGCTGGCTATTTTTATTGTTGTTGTTATCACTGTCACATTGTTGTTTAGCAGGACTGGGCCGGGTTTAAACCCACCAACCTCGGTGTATGAGGCCAGCACCCTAACCACTGAGCACCGGGTGCTGAGCTGAGCACAGAGTTCTTAAGGGCCAGGCCCACAGCACAAAGTACACAGATGAAGTCCCTGAGCTTGTGAAATCAACATTCTAGTAGGAGAGGCAATGAACACTTAAAAGATGTGCAAATGGAATATGTGATGCAACAATCTCAGGCAGTGGTAAGTACTGATGATGAATGAAGGAGTGGGAAGGGGTGAAGGGGACTGGGAGGATGTTGGAGAGGCCTTCTTGTGAGGGTTAGACAGAAGCTTAGATGAAATGAAGGAGAGAATTTTTTTGGAAAATTTGGGGAAAACCTTCTAGCAGAGACACCAGATGTTATGAAGCTCCTGGGGTGGAAATAAGCTTGGTCTGCATGAGGATCAGAAGAAAATGCCCATAATCCATTGCAAGTTGGCGTTCCAACCCCCTTCTTTAAGGGACCACTTCATTTCACCATCTGCCCCCAAGAGTGCTGGTCTAGGTTCCAAGTCACGTAAACTGATGGTAACAGGCTCTCTGTTTTCACTGCTGGCCTGACAGAGTCAGAAGACTATAGCCCAACAGCCTCGGGGTCTACAGCCTACACTCAAATCAGTGAACCAGTGCTAAAGGGAGGCACACACAACTCGCCGTGCAGGCTGACTGCATCATGGGGCCAGGCTAACTAAAGGTAGGAATTTAGTTAGGGGCCAAGAGCAAAGGATAAAGTCACATGGATATCAATCTGAAAGTTCAGAAGTATTTGGAAAAGTGATGAGGCAACATCAGGACCTGCACACAAAGTGTGCACCATCAGCATTCTCTAGAGAGCCAAGAGAGCCATTGCTGAGTAGATCAGGCTACACTGCCTTTGCTATCCCCTGTGGATATGAAGTGGCCAAAGGCCTCCAAAGGGGCCTCCTTCCTGTGTGCATCCCATGGCAGGGCACCTAGACCAGGTGGAATGGAGACTGATTTTAGCAGGCCACCTGATCATGCCTGCATCTCCTAAGCTCATCCGGGGCTGCCTCTCCATCAATGCTGTCAGCCTCCAAAAGCCGTAGGTTCCCCAAGGAATCATCTACTTCAACCCCTCTCTGTACAGGGCTAACAAACTTATATCCTGAGAGAAATTAAGTTCACTTATAAGCTAGAATATAGCTAGAATATGTTCAAATCCCCAAAATACATATTGGTCACATATGAGAACAGAAGTATGAGCCAGGGTCCAATAAAGGCAGACATAATGCCCATAGATTGTTTGTCTAAGACATTAAATGGCATCTATCTCTGAACAACAAGCAGCGAGAGGTCTGTCCCCTGCTAAGAACTTCCCACCTATATAAAGCATCAAAAAAATAAAGAGTAGGATAACGGTCTCCAGCTGCCACCGTCTCTGCCAGCATTCAGGGAGAATGAATTAGAAGGAAAGGCCAGAGCACTGCAAAAAATGAATAGCCTGTGAGCTCTGGGAGGACTGCTATCATTACTTAGGACTTAAGTTCTTTCCATGCTTTTATTGCTTTATGAGTATTACCTTGTTAATCCTTAAAAAAAAAAAAAAAGCTCAGAAAAGTTGTTGGGAACAAATGCTGTGAAATAAAAAAGCATTCTCTAAGTACTCCCAAAACAACATCTAGCTACTAAAGAAAAAACTGAGGTTATAATGGAGTTAACAGTTTGGGATACTACTTAAATGACAGAAATGATTTAAAATCTTAGAGGGACTACAGTGTAGAAAATGACTAAGGTCCCCAAATCACCAGCTGATGGTAAATGTTTGCAAATGACCTTAAGAGAGATGTTCAAAATAATGACAGGCAGGTGTTACAACGTTTCAACAGCTAAAACTAAATTCCTAACATCAATGAAAGTGCTACCAATAAAACAATATTTCTGCCATCAAATTCATCATGTGAGAAGCAGAAGTTATGTTATGTTTCTGTTAAATGATAAATTTTCCATCCCTGATACACAATATTCTCAGTAGTCCTGGAGAAATCTCTGAGGAACTCTTTCCATGGCTCAAAGAATATTTCAAAGGACTGTCAGTTGCTCCCCAACCTGTTCAGCAGGGAGCCAGGGAATTGTGTTATTGTTACAGACATAACTGTTGCCAAAGGATCCCCCTTCGGGACATGTGGCCACTTTTTTCTAATGGAGCCTCTTTAACATTTGAAAATTACAACCCCCCTTTTTTCTGTAAACTTTTTCAGATGTAATTTGAAAAGTCTCTTGAAATGGAAGAGAAGAATGTACTATTTTTGAGGTGTTTCTAGACCCATGCTATCCAATATGGTAGTTACTAGCCACAAGTGGCTACTGGGCACTTGAAACATGGCCAGATGAACTGATGTGTGCTGAGTGTAAGACGTATACCAGATGTCAAACTCAGCATGAAACAGGAGAAGGTAAAATAGCTCGTCAATAATTTTGAATGTAGATTACACATTGAACTGATAATATTTTGGATATATTAGGTTAAGTAAAATATATTGTTAAAATTTATAATACCTTTTATTCAGTCTATTCAAGAATGTTAAAAATTATATCTATGGTTCACAAAGTTGATGAGAAATCCTCATACCTCACCCTTTTCAGAAGGGAGGCCCCTTTGCATTTCATTTACTATGTCATCCTGCAAAGCTTGAGAACATTGACTCTAGAGGCAAAATATTCCAGATTGGAATCCTGGCTCTGCTACTAGCCAGACCTGTAACTTTACCTCTGTGCTATAGTTTCTTCTTTGGAACACAACAGTGATAGTAGTATTATAAGGAAGATTAAATGAGATAACTAGAGTGCTTAGAACAATGGCTGGTGAGTAAGTTCTCAGTGAAGATCTCTAGATTATCTTATGACTATAATTGTTATAATTACCATTACTCCTTTTCCTAAATCCTTACCATTACTCCTTTATCTGAGATGCACTGAAATGGGATTTAATGAGTGCCTTCTATCTTTCTAACATCCCCAGTAGATATGAGAAACACTGTCAGCAGGAAATTTTCTATAAGTTAGACTTTAATGGCAAGTGTGGGGAAAGTACATAAAACCACATGAAACAGAGACTGTGCTACCATCCTAGGATTTAGGGCACGGGATCAAAGGTCATCTGCTTTAATTAATTAACTTGATAAGATGGCAAAACAATTTAATATATAAGTGAGAATGAAAATGAACAGTTTTGTCTGTGATTAAAAGTTGACTTATACCTAGAGCTAATGACTAACCTCTCTCGATTTTTAATAACCTAGCAGATGATGAGAGTCTATGAAAGAGTCATCAGACAAAACCGGTAGGTACCATCACTGCAGAACAGGACAAAGCCTCCACAACACCACATCTTGCTCTACACAGCACACCAACTGCCTCTTTCAGGGCTGGCCCAGTTCTTCATGATCAAGAAGAATTAAATAGTCAACTTCCTTATGAAATCTTTCCCCCAAAATACTCAATATGTATAAAATCACCTTGTAGATCAATTGCATAAGCAATCAGCTATAGGTACCAAATTAATATACCATGATTAGGAGCCCAGATGCTTTATTAAATATAAAATCTATTTAAGAGTGAAAGCCAATTTATTTAATTTTTGAAGTGTACATTAAGTACAACATGAAAATTTGAGTAAGTCCAATCCCCAACTCTTCATGCAGATTGAAAACTTACACTATTATTACCAACAGGATATAAGAATTTACTGCCTGTGCCTCTTCTCTTTATTTTATTTTTAATAGTTTAAGTCTTTCCTAGGTATTTGCATTTTTTATTTTTTTATATCGACAGATAAAATTATATGTACTTATTGTATACAACATGATATTTTGAAATATATACACATTGTGGAATGGCTAAAATCTACCTAATTAATATATGCAGAAAGTCAGTTTTCTGTGGTGAGAATATTTAAAATCTACTCTCTTTTAGCATTCTTTGAAACATTTATTTTTATTAACTATAATCACCATGCTATACAATAGACCTCTGGAAAAGATTCCTCCTATCTGAATGAAAGTGGTACCCTTTGGCCAACATCTCCCCAACATCACCCACCCCCAGGTCCCCCAGCCCCAGTCCTAGCCAGTGGCTAGTCTTAGACCTTCCATCTCCTTACTCTGACATTTCAGACTTTCCTAATGCCATCTTTGTACACAAAAAATTTCATGAACACATCTATTTCAAAAAATCATGCACATGTGGTTTCAGTTTAAATCTTTAAAACAGTATAATTAGGACTCATCCGACTTGCAAAAATTAAGAATTCTAAGTATTTATTTAAAAAAGAAAAACACAGTCCTTCTGCAACTATTGCTCTAGGAAGCTTGCTAGAATCACATTTCTAAGCTAACATTTAGTGTGACAACCCCTGAGAAACAAATGATGGGGTGTGTGTCCGCTCATGCAGACACTGACATAAGACATGTAAAGAACAAGCACACTACCTTGTTATCCTCAAGGTTGATCACTTCCAGGAGGTCATGATTCTCTAAGCCTCGGAGGCTACTGATCTGATTGTGGGACAGATCAAGGTTCTGTAGGGTTTTCAGATCCTCCAAACCTTCGATCTTCTCGATTTCATTATTACTCTAAAATAGACAAAATATACCTAGTGTTTTAAAGGCCTCTCACAGGAAAAGTTGTAATGGCAAATTTCATTTTGGATCCTTCTCCAAATCTCTCAAAAAAATCAGTAAGGCATTCTTGTCCCTCCCCCTGCCACCCCATTTCCATCACTCACTTCCTCAAACACAAGCACACACCTCAGAAAGAAATCCCAGTTTCTCAGCTGGAAGACTCACAAAAGACTTCCAGCTGAAAACATGATATTTTCATTAAAATTAAAGCAAGCTTAGTATTCAGATCAGTAAAAAAGACAAAAGACTGGTAGTATGAGCTTTTAACTCTTCATATTTAAAACCTAATGGCAATATAACTCCATGTTTATCTTTAGAAATATAAATTTAATGCAATTCTTTCATCATCATCATCACAATAAACCACTTGAATATTGTATT
>NW_003852444.1:9974952-9985086 GCF_000181295.1 Otolemur garnettii
AGACTATTTGAACTCAGGAGTTTGAGACCAGCCCAAGCAAGAGCAAGACCCCATCTCTAAGAAAATAGGCGGGCATCGTGGTGGGCACATGTAATTCCAGCTACTGGGGAGCCTGAGGCAAGAGGATCATTAGCCCCCAGAGGTTGCTGTGAGCTATGACACCATAGCACTCTACCAAGGGTAACAAAGTGAGACTGTCTCAAAAAAAATAAATAAATAAAAATGAAATGTTAGTTTCTTCCCCAACCTCCCTGTATCCATAACAACAAATAAGAATGAAAATTTGCACTTTTTTGTACATTTTCCAACATACTCATCATTTGCTGGGTTCCTTAGCCTTGAGGTATAAGCAAATGCCACAGTAAAATTAAACTTCTAATTGGAGTTCAGAATCATGATGAAGGGAAATTTCAAGGTTTCAATTAATGCCATACCCATCCTTAAACTTTTATAACTTTTAATAAGCATTTAAGAACTGAAAAATTAAATTATAGTATTCTCTTTCATCTTCTACAATATTTTTCCCGGTAAATTTAACAGCAAGAGCTCATTTTTATCCTATTTTTAAAAATATAATCTCACTTCAATAATGAGCAAGATTTGTGTTCATTAGATAATTCTATGGCTCTTTAAAACATGTTAATATAATGTCAATAATTTACAAAGCTTGCTGATAGTATACAAGTGTTTATACTATTCTTTTATGTTTATATACATTAGAAAAATTCTATAATAGGAGAAATATTTATAGTGCATTTGCCAAAGTAAAGTCAAATTTCCTTCTGTTCAGAGTTCAAAAAAGTCAAAGAAAGAATACAAAAGGAAAATAAAAACAACATTCAACTTAACATCATACCCCTATTAATTTAACATATTGCAATACGATATCAATATCCTATTCAAAATATGCCCATGGATCAAATGTATATACAATACACTTCTTCCCAAAGAACTCTGAAGTGCTTTCTATGTGGTAGACTGCAATTCTTCTTTACAGCATCTCCGAAGGCTTTCAAAGAGTTAGATGATATAAGTAGAATGAGTCATAGAAAAGTTTAATTAGACAGCCTGTGGTCATAAAAGAAACCAGAACTGAGAAAATTTCAGGATCACAGAATTTCTGAATTGAAAGTGGTCTAGTTAAACCCTTTATCCAATGCTGAAAACCTAACGCACCACTCCTTGAAGTGGACAGTCAGCTTCTGCACGAACAGTTCTTCCTGATTGTTTTATGATTACCAGAGAAAAGACCTTCAGAGAGAAGCTATTTTCTTAAGTAAACAAAATTGAGAACATTTTTAGTCTACCCACTTGAGAGGAAAAAAAATCAAGCAAGTCTTATGATATTGAAGTTTGGAACGCACTGTCATTACTTGCTAAGATGCTGGACAACAGAACAGCCCTTTAGTGAACCACATTTCTCATTAAATGTATCAGAAAAGCTGATAGCATAGTCTGGATTTTCTAGTTTCATGAAGGACGGGTGGTGGAGACCCAAATCTATTTTCTGAAAAAAAATATTTTATGCTTTTTCTAAAAGCTACTAGAGATAGAATTGTCAACCTGAATTACTTATTTAGTTATTGAAACAAACTCTTAAGATGAAAGTGCTATGTGTTATTATTCCTAATAATAACTTCATTCTCATTCCCTTAAGCACACCCCCATCTCTCTTTCCACCTACCCTGATCCACTTAATGGGAATGTCAATACAGAGAAGATATGAAAAGAATAAGATAAGCTTCCCACAAACTCCAAAATGAGTAGTACATGCTGCCAATAATCCTTCAGATTATCATCATTTTAAAATGTTTATTTATTTCCTAGTTTTAAAATTTTGAAGCTCATTTATCAAATTCATTTTCATTTATGCTTTACTAACATGCCTTAGTGGGCAGAAAGCATGAAAGCTCAGGAAAATTATTAAACTTTTCCATGACTCAGTTCCATCCTCAGTACTGAGATGACAGTACCCTGATCTAACTCCCTATAGAGATAAGAGGATTTTTTAAAAGTACTTTGAGCACTAAGCTCTGGGAAAGAAAAATTAACACATAGCCAATCTTTAGAGATCTATGGTTAAATAAAACAAGAATAGTATATTACATATCCAAAAATTTGCAGATAACCCAAGATATTTCAAACAACAGTTCAACACCCTCTAGTGGGATAGTTCACATACAATATTAATAAGCTACAAGCCTAATGGCTTGAAATCCTTTCTGCAAACCGCCCCCCCTCCCCATGATAAATATGATGAGGATTGGCAAAGCCATCCAAGGTAAGAAGTAGGAAGGAGGAGGAAAGGGAGAGGAAAGAATCCTGGATATTCAACAAACAATATCACCAGTCCCAATTAATGAGCTATATTGCTACTTTTAAAACACTACTGTGATCCTACTGATTTTTTATAAATGATCTCTATTTTCATTGAGTCAAAAAGTGTATCACATAGTTAACAGTGCCATCCATGGGGGAAAAAAATCTTTAAACTCTCTGATTGGAATTGTTCATTTATTCTCAGCACTATTTCTGATTTTTCTAAAATGGGAGACTAGCATGTATTAATATAAAAGAACTGCCAAAATTCTGTGCCCAGAAAACATCTTATGGTTCACTTGAAAGCAATAAAGTGTTAACAGCAATAAATATTATGCTTAAATATTATTTTCACCAATAGGATGTTATAAAATATGTTTTTAAATACTTGGTAAAAGTATATCTTCCTTCCCAGTGTAAAAATCCAATCTTTAAAAAATTGCATTTGGATACCAAATTATAAAATCATTTTACTTTAGTATGAAATATTGATATCTCACTCTCTCACTCTCTCTTTCTCTCTCTCTCTTTCTCTCTCACACACACACACACACAAATATAGAAAGAGGCAAATGAAGATAAAGACAATAACATTTCATGAAGGAATTAGCTCTTTATGTAATTAAAAAATTCTGAGAAGTCATAATTCATGTATTTACTAAAACATTAACTACTACTTCCAAGGACAACATTTTGTTAAACTCACCAGACAAAGTATTTTGATTGGTAATGAATCTAAGCCATTAATTGCTGTGATCTTGTTGTTGGCCAAACTAAGGAGAGTTAGACTGCTGCACATCTCTAGGCCAATGATTTCTTCTATCTTATTGCCTATATACCACAACTACGTTTAAGGAAAATGTTATTAAAAGCATTTTGATGAAAAAAAAGAATCACCATTAAATCATCACTAGACAAACCAGACCAGAGCTTAAATACAGAAGTGTTATATATCCAATTCAAGATAAACATTAATCCTGAAACATATTTTTTCACATAGAATATCATATTTCATAAGAAAAAATTTGTTTAAGGTATAGTTTTTGAGTGTTCCTGGTTGTGTTTGAATTCATAAGTGACTCACATAATCTCTAAAGAACCACAGTGGATCACAGCTGCATCCTTGGCCTTGTATTATTTTCTCATGATTAGTTGATGGTCTCCATGAGAAACTCATGTGCTTTCCCACAGGTGGGACTTCAGAACACAGGGTTGCCCTGCAGAGGCAGCATGTGCCAAGCTTTATCATCCTGGTAACTAGGATAACAGCCTGGAAAATGCCAACTGTAGCAAATGACCAATACACTGTTATATGTAGTAGAGGGGAACAGTACTTTCTTCCTATCTATATTGCCTTTTCTTCTCTCTTTAAAATAAACTAGGTTTAAACTCCAACTTAATTTCCTCATCTGTTGATTAAGTTTTCATTCATTGCTAACATTTTATCCTCTCTTCTGTGTTCCATTCATGTAGCCACAATCTCAAAGCCACCCATTCTACTCATCCTCCTCTCACCATGACCAGTTTCCAGAATTTAATTTCATTTGGACATCAAAGCTCAGTTTTCCCTCTCCTGTGACCTATGACATCATCCCTTCTCAGCCACTCATAATCAGCAAGGCATCCAATCAATCACCAAGACCTGGCATGTTTTGCTTTAAACATCTCCTTAATTATTCGCTTCCTTTACATTCACTTGTATTCATTAACATACTACTGCTTCCTGCCCTCACATGATACACTACATGTATAGTCAGGTTAATTTTTTTCAAAATATTGATTAGATATCATGTTTCAATTAAAAAATTCTCTTAGGATGAATTTCTTGCTCTAGCATTTCAGGCCCTTTCCTATAAGCAAAACCTATTTTTCCAATTCCACCCCTATTATAATCCAGTGAGAATTCTCTATTTCTACTAGGTCAGTCCTGTCAGTAATTCTGGAAGGTACCAGGAACTTTCTTACTTGGTAGTGTGTCATTTACTCCTTTCCAAACCACACCCATTCTTCAAGACTTAACTCCAAATTCTACTTTTTTCTTTTCTCTTTTCTTTTTAACATTCACATTAAACCAATATCTTAAATATTTCTCTTTAACAGATAACTGGCATTTACTCATTATTTCCTTTTTATTACTTTTTAATTATATGAAAAAGTGATAGGCTGGGAGAATGCTGGGAGAATGGAGACCGAAGACCCCATTCTTGACAAAGGAAAGCATCCCCAGAAAAAAAGGAAAACTAAAAAGTAAGCTGAGTGAGTCAGAACAAGGAAAAGTCAGCTAGTTTACATTTAAACTACCCATTGCTAGCAAGCTTCTTGCCTTTTCTGAAATTCTAGCCTGTTGGGGGATACAGCTTACAAACACCCTGCTGGGTCTGTGAGCACCCTGAGGAGAATAGTGGTCATAGAAGAGGCTATGACAATGTTCTAGAAAAGATACATCTTCTAGGGTGTTTCCTGTCCATTAAACAGGCAAAGCAGATACCCACTGTGGACATTTGCATTTGCCTGGGGCAGAGACAAAGGGAGTAGCTTGAGCTCTGAAATATGGGCAGAAGGGCTTATATCCCTTATAGCAGAGGAAAATCCTCCGTGGTGGTGATGGGAGAGAAATGCTTCCCTCCCCTGATCCCTCGGGGAGATTAACACTGGTGGAGTTTTACTCCACAGAGAACTAGCAGAGCTTAACACTTCCCTAGAAATCTGTGTGTGTGACCTCAAGCAGGAGGCTCTCCCAATACAAGGCTCAGATTTCAGATTTCTGAAGGCTACCCTTAAGGCTAATAATAATAATAGAAGCTGATATGATCAATCCAAGAAACTGCTGATGTCTTTGTTCCCTCACTCATCTTACTCTCTGGGCAAATAGACGTCAATAAAATCAGAGTGGAGCAAAGACTCTGGGCCATTGCCAGAATCCCATGATGGGCAATGGACCCCTGAGTTCCCACTTTTAATTCTACTCTATGTCTATAGTCTTTCTTTACCATTGCTCCTAACTTTATATTTCTTCAGTCGATGGCCGCCAGTTTCCACAGGTCTCAGCAGATGCTGCGCTCAGGGCAGGACCCCAACAGGAGAATATATTCACTATTCATAATGTATGTAGCAGACAAAGGATTACTACCTATAATACATTAAAAAATCAATCAATCGATCAAAAATGACAACCCAACAGAAAATGGATAAATATTATATTCCAGGCAATTTGCAGAAGAGCAAATCCTAGTGGCTAATAAACATATGAAAAGATGTTCCTTTACAGATATAGTCAGAAAAAATATAAATTAATATAATCTGCCATTCTTTATCCATCAGCTTAGCAAACATTTTAAAGTACAAAGTTTTGAAGAATATTTACTTTTATACTACTGAGTGAGAGATTTCATTATGATATAGCCACTTCAGAGACATATGGCAATGTCCATCATAGCTGTAAATATGCCACAGCAATTCCACTTCTTGGTCTCCACTCTAAACAAACCATTCCTTCTTCTACGAAGCCTTTTCTGGTCAACTGATGACCTCTAGCTCTCTCCCCCTCCATTAATCAAAGAATTTTTTAAAAATTTAAGGAAGGAATGGATTGTAAATATCACAAAACATGTATTTTGTTTCATGATTATTTGTAATCATTCTAAGTCTATTATTTGCTAGATTTTTCATTTGTAAAATGGGGGTAGCACCAGGTTGCTCTTAGGGTCAAAAGTTAGGCTACAGGGAAAAAATTAGAAAATGGGTGTCAATGAGCTACACAAACTATAAATCACTTCACAATTATAAGGCACTGATAACATTACTACATTAACAATTAGGTGAGGCTGGGAAATCATGCCATCTACCTCTTGGCCAACAGCATGGAAATGGAACATTCAAGGTTGGGATCAAATCTAAAAAGACCCAGGCCAGAGAGAGAAGTAAATAAGGATACTAGACAAAAACACACTGCTAAATGTCCCAGAAATTCCTAAGTTGTCCTCATTGTTTTCAGATTCAATCTCTAGACTGAAGCACAGTTCTGTTTATGGTCAATATTCATTTTCAAATCTATTTCCATAATGTTCCCAGTCAGAATAGCCCTACAAATAAACTGACATTTATGCTCACAAATGCCCCTTTCTGCTTCCATTGCGGGGGGAGGGCTGTTAAATAATTATTCTGGAACTAGAACAAAGACTAGATCTTTGTTGTTAGAGATTCTAACGCAAAACAAGTGTGAATATTGGAAATAGGAGATTAAACTACCTCACACAGACATCGATGATATAAAATACTCTTGGATCAGGCAATCTTTGGCAACAAAAACGAGGCAAGCAAAACCTCACGTGGCCATCTGTCTCAGTTTAGGCAGGAGAGAAACAGTCCTTAAGTCCTATTTCAGGAGCATTAGTGTCCTAGAAGCTCTATTCCAGCTGAGATGGAGACACTTGGAATGGTGGCAGAGTGAACAGATGCTTGCGGAGAGCTGGGACAGGAAGCATTCCCATGGAAAGCAGGTGAGGATCAGAAAACTAGAAAACAGGGTTCCTGAAAATAGGAAGAGATTACATCAAGAATCGAAAAGAAATGCTTGTTTATTGTGTCTACACAAATTTTCCAAGACATTAGAGGTTAACCATAGTTCTCTGGGTACATCTAGCTTTGACTACTACAGCTAGCCATGTTTTCTGAAATTAGCATTGCAAGGACAAAAAGGAGGAGGAACACGGGTGCCTCACTGCAGTCACAGCTGCTTTTTCTGCAGACACCACGTCACTCCCAGTGCTGAAGCAAAGGGTCAGGGATTGACTGAACATCTCTGTTGAGAAATGTGCTCGTTTCAGATAAAACTGTCTCCTACTTCCTAATTTTTCACTTCCCTTTAAGTTTCAAGGAATTTCAGGTACTATAGATTAATCTGGCTCTTGAGTAGACTACTTTTTATGGTGACACAACAGCTTTTTCCCCCTAATTGCTCCCACAGTCACATTACGTGTTCCTGGCAGCAGTGCTGACAAGTTGATGTGCAGACGTGGACCATAAAATACTGAGTTCACAGCTGGCCTTCAAGAATACCTTTATCTCCCCTGTCTCCCGTTTTCTCAAGAACCTTCATGAAACATTATTTGCTTTCCCTCCTAACATTATTCTTTCCTATTCTTGTGTAGGTTTGGGGACTTCCTGATAAGAAGAAATATAACCTGATAAATCACTAAACTCTGACAATGAATTAGCTTACCAGGTTAATATTCTTAGATATATTTGAATTTTAAAGGAGCACTAACCGGAAAAAGAGACTCAAAGAAGTAAAAAAAATCATCCTGTTGCATTCCAGCTCTAAACTTTTACAATTCTGTGAATAAATCTTTTACAGTGGAACTTTAGATCCTTGAATGAAACTGAATGAAGGAACCCTGTGGCACTTAAGTGTAACTTTACAACATGGGAAAAGCCCAACAGTATATTTTTATATTTTGGCAATGCTGTCAGTAGTTCACAATGCTTGACATGAATTATTCACTAGCTCAGGATTTGATCTTACTCATTTGTCTACAATCGTAAAATATGGTTCAGGTGTATAGAAAATAGTTACTAAGAAATAAGTAGGAAATCCATCACAATTTTCTTAGAGGAGAGAGCTGCAATGATGGCTTTAATCAGAACCAATCCTGAAAGATCTATATCACCTTACCAGTGAAAAATGTTCTTCACCATAGGAGGGAATCTCTCTAAGAAATGAAATGTGCATACAGTTTAAATGGCCATGCAATAACAGTACTAATTACTCAATGAATTACAGCATGGCAAAAAAACCCAAAAGGCTTGAGGAAACTAGTCTCAGTTCAACCATTTACCAAATAATCCCTGGCAAACTGCTGACCCTCTGTGGGTTTAAAATATGTAAAATAATGGTTAGCACTAGATGATCTCTAAAATCCTGCCTGGATTCAAAATTCTTTGAACTTTTTTATTTCATTATAATAAAATAAATTCTAATGAGCAACCAATGTTTATAGGTAAAAAATCAACTGCATTCTTTCTTAAGAATAAATACATTTACTTAACCTTGGCAAAGTTTATCCTCTTAGAATTTAGGGTAATTATCAATTAATCATCAATTATCTACATGTGAAAAGACAAAATAGCATAATGAGATCAAATTAAAAACTGTTATCTTAATTCATTCTGGGGCATTAATATAATCTATTACAATCACATTATTGTCGTTATTAGCTTGATTAACTGACTTGTTTATGGTTTAGATAATTGTTTTCAAAGAGATTAATTTAGATTTCAGATTTTTAAATTTTTACATAGAACTGGGTTAAACTTAATTGATTCTCATTGGCCAATGTATGGCACACTTTTCTTTACTCTTTAAAATATAAAAAATGTTCTTGAAACGACTCCCTAACCCAGCCCAAGAAGTAGAACATTAGCAAAAACGTAAATCTCTCTCTGTACATGTCTCCTGCAGAATCCTGTGTCTCCCTCTCAGAGATCACCACTCTGCTTAGTTGTCTCTTTCCTGCTCCCTTCCTCCTTTATACTTAAATTACATTTACTTTCATTAAACTTCATCCTTACTGCAGTAAGTAGATATGCTTCACTCATTTCACTACTATACGATACCCTGTTTTGTGAGTATACCATAATGTATGCTTTCTCGTATCAATGAGCATTTGGGATGTTCCAATTTTTTTTGTTATTACAAGGAATACTGCTGTAAACATTCTTATAGAAGCCTCAGTCACATATATGCTTAACTTTCCATATGTAGGAATAAAAGTACTAGGTCATAGTGAAACTGGATGTTCAACTTTACAAGATATAAGATAAAATTGTTTTCCAGGGTGTCTAGACAAATCTCATACCCACAAACAGAGTAAAAAGCAATCCGCTGGGTCTACTTGTTCTCCATACTTGGTATTTTCGGTTTCTTAAGTTTTGTCAGATGACTGGATCTAATAAAGTATCTCACTCATGTAGCCTTAACTTGAATTTCTCTGAAAACAAATGAAGCTGATGTCGCTGCCTATGCCTATTAGTTTAACCTGATTTATTTTCCATAAAATGACTTTTCACATCATTTATTGCATCCATATTCTTATCAAGGGGCATAGGATATATTTCTCTTTAGTTAGGTCTTCAATACTCTTCCACAAAGCGTTATTACGTTGCCCCACAGGTCTTACTCACCTCTGATCAGACTCATTTGTATTGCTCTTGTCAATAGTGTCTCTTTTTAAAGTTGTGTTTTCTAAATCATTAGGAATCAAGAAGGGCGGTGGAGGGGAGAAAGAAAGGGGTAAATCCTACCTAACAGGTACAATGACCAACATTCTGGTGATGGGCACAGTTATATCCTTGCCTAAAGCAGCATAAAGCTATTTTTTAAATTAAAAAATGAAGTTGTGTTTTCTAACCGCTTGCCTCTGGTACAGAGAAATGCTATGATTTCTACTTATTGAAGTCATATACAGCTACCTTGTTGAATTCTGAAAACTATTATTTCTAGTAGTTAACTGCAAATTCTTTTTTATCTTCTCTGTAGTGAAATAGTCATTTGCAAAGATTAACTTTTATTTTCTCCTTACAAATCTTTAGACCTCAAATTTTTTTCTCCCATTTCATGGCGTTGGCTAATACCTCCAAGACAATGATGCATAGAAGTAGCAATGGTGAGCATCCTTAACTTGTTCCCAACTTTAAAGGAGAATGCTTAGAACATGTTCCCAGTTAGGATAAAAGTTTGCTTCAAATATTTTTGTAGATACACTTTATCACGTTGTGAAAATTACCTATTAATAATTTACTGAGCATTTTATTCTG
>NW_003852444.1:9985157-9988687 GCF_000181295.1 Otolemur garnettii
AGTTAGGATAAAAGTTTGCTTCAAATATTTTTGTAGATACACTTTATCACGTTGTGAAAATTACCTATTAATAATTTACTGAGCATTTTATTCTGAATGAATATTGAATTTTATTAAATTTTCTATGTCTGTTGTACTTCTTTATCTGTTAATTATAAGGTTTACTTCCTTTAATCAGTTAGTATAGTTATCGACATTTAATAGATTTTCTGATAATTAAACTATCCTTACATATCTAAGAAAAACCCAGTTTAATCATAATACAGTGTACTTTTAATATGCTGTCAGATTCAATTGCTTATATTTTGTTTAGGATTTTTACAACTACGTCATGAGTGAAGTGAGCTTCTTCTTTCTGTTTCTTTTACTATTCCTTGTTTCATTTGTACATCAAAGGAACCTCATCAGAATGAATTATGAATATGCTTCCTATTTTTAATTTTAATTTTTTTTTCCTATTGGAAGGTCTATTCTTAAAAGCCTGTTTGGTTTTTTTAGGAAGAGCTTCAGTTTTTAAATTTAGTTTATTTTACTTTAGCTTTTTTTTTTTTTTAAATTTTTCCGCCACCTCCAGCATATGGAGCCGGCGCCCTTCCTTTTTGAGCCACAGGTGCCGCCCTAGTTTATTTTAATTTATAATGAATTATTTTGATAGTTACAGGACTATACAGGATTTCTATTTCCAAATTAGTGTTTTGACACACAAAATTGGTCTAGGAATTTGTCCATTTTATAATTCTCCTACCTTTTTATCTCATTTAAAGTTTTTTAGTCTTTTCAAAAACCAATATCATCTAGTGCTTTTTTCCCCCGGATTCATTTATAACTTGTCATTTATAACTTGAAACTTCTACTTTCAGCTATCCAGAAAAACTTGTAAAACTCTACTACCTAAATCACGCACAATATGGTTGAACAGAATAAAGGAGGTGGCTTATTTAGTACTGTCTAGAAACTAGCCTACTATCTTTTCAAAACTGTAAGATATCCAAGTTTATCTCATCAATCGTCTATGAAGGGTAGTTTGTTTTGGCTACCTGTCTTTGCATTAAAAAAAAAAAAAACTCAGGTGAGAAATGGTGTCATGTTACACTCTAATTATATACCCATGTTCTGACTTTCAATTGGTTCTGATGTACTAATTACAGCTTTTTATACTTCAGTGATAAGGCTCAATTGCTAAATCTAATGTCAAGTTAAAAGGAAAAAACCTAATTCCTTTCTTCATGATATTTGACATTTATAAAGTCATAATACCTTAGGTTTTTACATGAAAAGCTAAATTTATATACAAGTTAAGATGTATTCATGATAGAAATGTTTTAAACCATATTTTGGGTCAAAAATACTGTGGAGTTGGGCAGCGCCTGTGGTTCAAAGGAGTAGGGTGCTGGCCCCATATGCGGGAGGTGGCAGGTTCAAGCCCAGGCCCGGCCAAAAACTGCAAAAAAAAAAAAACTGTGGAATTGTTTTCTTTGGCAATTCTATGCAGCATGTGGAAGAATGTTTTTGTGGGAGACAGAGCTCTCCATGTCAGACTCGAGCCCACCATGTCACCTTCCTCATTCAGGGGACCCAAGTGATTCTTCTAGTTGCTGAACCTCTTCTGGCTACAGGTGTTTAGGGGACTGCTGACTTCTAGACCAACCAGTGTTTAAGTTTTAATGTGCTCTGAAATTGTCTAGATGGAGGGGCTTGTTAAAATGCAGGTTCTGATGTCGTAGGTCTGGAGTAGAGCCCCAGAATCTGCACTACTAAGAAGTTGTAGGTGATTGTGCTGCTGGTGTCTTCCTGAAGAAGCACTCTTCAGCACCCACAGCCTAAGCTGGACTATCAGCCTGTCTGTCTGCAAACTCAATACACATGACAGTCAATCACAAAGTTCAGGTTCTACAGAAAGATGCTGCCAAAATGTTTACTTCTGGTTTGTCATGAAAACATTTCATCGCGGTCACTTGCTGATTTCTCTAATTAGGCTGTCATCAGAACTTGCTCATTTAAGCACCATCTAAATATCCTCCGATAGCCCATTTTCACACATAAATTCTAAAGGGAGCGGTGCCGTTCTAAGCTCTCCATTGTATATGAAAAAAGTGTTCTTTACAAAATATCCTTTTGAGAAAATGTACCTTCTCCCCACAGCTCAGCCTTATTATAAACGTAGCACACCCCAGCGGTTGCCACATCCCTGGAATGAGGCACCCAGGGGTGATCAAATCATTCTCCACTCCGCCCTGAATGATCCTCAGGAGGACAGAGGGATACTTAGTGAGAAAGAGCCGGCACTGCTCCCCTGTTACCCAGAGAACATCAGTCTCTGGTGTAAAGACTCAAGCTCATTAAACTCACAGGCCCCTGGTTAGCCCCTTAGGCTCTAGAAGTTGGAACGAAGTAGGTACTCTGTTTGCATGGAGCCTGGTCCACAATGTTCCTAACGTTTGTAGAGCAAAAGATAATGGAAACATATTTTAAGTAAACTAGAAATGCTTCCTATTTAAAGGGAACTTAGTATGAAGTCTTTTGTAAAATATTCACTAATTTTTCTTATGACTACATCTGAATTTTCAAATGCTGAATTTACTATATAAAATAAGGCATAAGTAAAAGTAAATTTGAAGAAAGGAATTAATTAAAATAGAACTTCTTCTCTGGTTCTGGAATCAAGAATAAGTCTACATTTGTGAGGAAAAAAATGACTGTCTTAGCTTTTCAGAGCTAAGATGCTCTTGGCAAGCTTGACCCATGGTTTATTCCTTAGTAAACAAAATATCTTTCCTCATTTTGAGAGAATCAATTCTTCACCATTTAAACGAGTCACATATTTAGCAAATTACTTATCTAGAACTGTTCCTTTACTTTTCATTTTACATTTTAATCCCTTCATTTTTCTCTTTACTCATTCAAAGGATACTGTCCAAGATTAGTGTCGTGAGAGCATGATACGCCGACAGATCACACATTTCAGAAATTTGGTTGTAGGAAAAATCCACCTTCTGGCAAAAAAAAACCCAAACGAAACAAAACAAAAACAGCATGTTATACTTTAGTTTTCATTCATATGCACCATAATTACAAACTGCACACGAAAAATGTATTTCTGAATGTTGAGATAGAACTCATTACTAAAAGTCCACTAAGGCTAAAGGATTCCTCTTTCATCATTTTCTAACTGGGATCTTTGTCCACTTTGAGGGATATAAGGAGACCCCTTCCTCGTGGCTCACAGAGACCTCCCTATAACTGAAATGCCTTCAGTTCTGTAGTTTCTCTCCCACTTTCCGTATAATATTTATTGAAGCTTTTTGTTCTTCCTTTGGGATTTACTTCTAGTCTACCTTTACCTACCGCCATTTCATTCTCTCTAATGCCCAGTAACCTGGATTTACTTAGTTTATGCCCACGTCTTGCTTCCCTTTTATTTGCCTTTTCTGTTCCTATCTCGATATATTTTCCCAAGTCATTCCCTAAATGCCAGAATAGCCTTTCTGATTCTTCCCTCAGGCCAGACTCTTTCAACCTTAAATACTTTC
>NW_003852444.1:9988785-9991910 GCF_000181295.1 Otolemur garnettii
AATCATTTACTAGAAAACTACCAAACAATTATATAATAAACACTATTCTTATCTTCTTATGCCCTTTAAAAACAGTGCTTCCACTCCCCAAATTTATTAAGATTATTTCAGCAATGCATTAAGTATTAAAATACTTAAAATGCTAAAACATTATATACTAAATACTAAAAAATAATTTAGAAACAACTTTGGTTAAGTTAATTACAGTATAGCAACAAGAAGACGTAGCATCATAGAAATTTGTAAACCATGTGAAGAAATAGAAATGTACAAATGAAATAGTATTTGGTAAAAAATCAGAATATCAAATTTATACATTATAAATGACAGCTATTTAAAAATACATATCATGAAATAAATTTAGGGTGAATAAATGGAATTTTTAACATTCACTTTTTTCTCCTATATAGTAATAATAGACTAGAAATAAACTAATCGTGAATGGGTTACTTGGAATTGATGCTTTTTCACCGATACCTTTCATTCTCGTGCCATAGCATGATGCTATCTAACTACACCTCAGCCAGGGCTAGAGCCGATACCATGCCCTCTAGGTAGTTATATTAGGTTTGGTAAGAGACCTTAAAGTTATGATGATACTGCTCTGACTCTTGTTGGAACCCAGAGCTTGAAGGAAATACCCATCAAATCAAATTAACATTTTTCACCTACTAAGAGCAAAACCACTCTAACAAATACAGAAAACGTGCAAAGGTCCCTGCTCTCTAGGAAATGCAGGCTCTCTCTGGCTAGTGGTATAAGACTCAGAAATCTTAAATGAGCCAAGGCAGGAGGACTGCTTGAGCCCAGAAGTTTAAGGCTGCAGTGAGCTATGATGAGGCTACTGCACTCTAGCCAGAGCGCTAGAACAAGACTGTCTCAACAACAACAACAAAAAGAAAGAAATACTAAATAAAAAGGAAGCAGAGCTGCTCAAGAGGATGGGGCCTAGCACATAAGTCTGACTTACTGGAAAGGTACAGGCTTTGGAGTCTCAGATACGGGGTTCAATCTCAGTTCTGCTACTTTCTAGCAAAAGTTAAGTAAATTACTTAAGCTTTCCATGCTTCAGTGTATTTATTTGTAAAATCAGACATGACCAGCTGCCTCACAGCGTCATTGGAAAGATTAAATGAGATAATGTATTGAAAACACTGGAGAGCCTAAGTCATTCTCTCTCAGAGCCACATGGAGTTCGTGTGGGTGGCAACACCTCATGGGCAGTCTGGTCCATGATACATACTCCTTTAAAGTTAATGTATTTGCTCTTAATTCTCCAAAATTCCAGTACCTTAAAGATGGGGCACATGGTGTGGTTTTGTTCATTTGTGGGGTCTTTGGTGGAGGAGAAGGTAGGGGTGTGAATGGAAGAAATTCTAAGAAATTCTTTCCCAGGGTAAGGGTTACACTGTTACCATGACTGATTTCCCTGGGACTTAGGGCAAGGCCAGTGGGACAGCAAAAGGGGAATCAAAACAGCTCTGCAAACACAATTCCTAACAACCCGGTGTGGCTCAGCTTATGTTCATGAAAGAATCCTACCCTGGTAACAACTATAATTTTTATATGTATTTTATTTTTTATTATCTTTTTTTATTTCAATGAAATAAAAGATAAAATAGAAATCTAAAACAAACCACAAAAACAATGCAGGAAATGATTTTTAAATGTCACTAAAGAAACTGAATTATTAAAATAAAGAAATCAAGCAAGAGCTTCAGGAAATAAAAACGTCATTCAAGGAAATACGGAACACATCGGAAAACCTTAAGAATAGGCTAGATCAGGCAGAAGAAAAAATTCCAGAGCTTGAAGATAACATCTTAGAATTAAACAAGTCAGTCAAAGAGAAAGAGCAGAGAAATGAGAGGAACAAACCAATCCTGTGAGAAACAGGATTATGTAAAGAAGCCTAAGAATCGTAGGCATCCCGAAGAAGAAAATACACAAGGGCTGGAAAACCTATTTAAGGGACTATTAGAAGAGAATGTCCCAGGCCTTGCTAGCAATCTGGACTTCCATGTGCTAGAAGCTCCACAGACTCCTGAAGATTCATGGCCAAGAGGCAATGACCACAACAAATAGTCATCACACCGGCCAAAGTTAACACGAAAGAGAAACTCCTACACCCCATAAGGGGAAAACAGCTGTAATATTAAAGGGAAAAAACATAATGGTGATCAAAAATGGAGTGATATAAAGCCACAGAAAAATCAAAAATGAAGACGTCTTACTATCAGTATAGGCAACGTCAGCTTCTTGATTTGGGGCAGATTTGTGTATTTGTGCAAGCCTCCACAGGAGTTTTGGTTCTAAGTTAATTTAGTTTGTAACTAAAATAAAACTAAGATTAAAATAAAAGGCAATGGTTGACATCTATTCCTTCAAATAACTTTTTAATTAAATATTTGAGTCCAGAGCCAGGCACAGCGATGTGCATATGGTCCCAGCTACTTGGAAGGCTACGGCAGGAGGCTCATTGAGCCCAGGAGTTCCAGCCCAGCCTGGGAAGCATAGTGAGATCCTCATCTCAGATAAATAAATAATTGAGTCCAATAGAAGAACTATAATTACAAGCTCTGTGGCATTGGTTCTCAATTTTGTCAGACATTAAATCCACCTAGGGGGTCTTTTAAAGCGTCCAAAGCCCAGGACCTATCGTGGACCACTTAAATCAGATCCCCTGGCAGTGGATTCAGCATCAGTAGGTTTTAAAACTCCCTAGGAGTTTCCAATATGCAGAAAATTTGGGGAACCATTTCCCTATGGCCTTTCTACTTAAGTGTGATCCATGGAGCAGCAGCCATGACTGACATCACCTGAAGGTGTTCAGAAATCAGTCTTGGGCCCCATCCCAGAGTCACAAGGTGGGGATCTCTTTTCCAGGAGAACCACAGGTGAGGCTGGCGCACACTATAGCCGATGTACCACTCCAGGGCACAGCAAACTGTTCCAGCAGCCACAGTTCACAAGTAGTTTATTTCTGATTCAGCAAGTACACAAAAACAAGAATGGAGATCTGAAGACATTATTTTCTTAAAAGGTAAAGTTCAGATAAATAAGAGGACAAAGGGGTGGTGCCTGTGGCTCAAAGAAGTAGGGCACTGGCCCCATATACCAGAGAT
>NW_003852444.1:9991948-9993334 GCF_000181295.1 Otolemur garnettii
AAAAAAAAAAAAAAAAGGCAAAGTTGGAGCCTCTACAAAAATGTTTACTGACTTTTCAGATATAAAATCTTTCAGATAAAATTATTCTGTTTTAACAAAAAATGCAATAAAAACTACTATTCAAACGAAGGAAAGAGGAGAACAGAAGGAAGGTCTTTGAACACTGGGTTTGAGAAAACCTTCCTAAAGTGACTGTCCACGGACAAACCATCTCTTTTATTTCATTAAGACACTCAACAGTACCTACCCCTACACCTTATTCTCTCTGAATCCTCTATGTTAGTGCTATTTAGCTTATGGAATGCACGTTGAAAACCACTTAACATACGTAAATAGTGTTTATAAAGTCTACCTTGAGATTTTTGGGTGGCTTGAAATCGAAGAATGTAGTCAGCTTATTGTGAGAAACATTAAGTTCTAGAAGATAAGGCATAAAGCTCACACAAGACAAATCTGGGGGAGAAATAGATACAGAATAAGATAAGCCAACAAAATAACTAACGGCATTAAAATCAGCACATGTTCTATCAGTATATTTCTAAATTATACCAGTTGTGAGCCCATCTTAATTATTGCAGATGAAATGAATTAAATCAGGAGTGTATGAAATACAGCCCCCCCCCAAAAGTGTGGATACTCTTGATGAGTCACTAATTCAAACCTACTCCCCAGGGCCTGCCCATCTCTTGCATTGCCCTATTTTCAGGACAGCCAAGTAACCAATGGCCCAAGCCTCCTCCATGTCTCTCCTTACTCTCCCACCATCTGCTATGGCTCAGATGCTTCCAGACTCACCAGCCTTAAAAGAAAGAAGGAGAAGCTTAAGCCTTAGATAATCCTCTTGATAATTAGCCTCTAAATAACTGAATTCGGTCTTTTCAGAAAGACCAAAAATGCTGCAATAAGGAAACTCTTTGTAATAAATTAAACTCCATTTCAGTTGCATTTAATGCTAAATCTCGTTAATTATTTGAAGTGATTTAAATCATTGCTATTATTTTACTCTCCATTGGTTCAAAAGTACATCTGAGTTTTGCATTTTACCTCAAGCAAATATTCTCAACCTCAAATTCTAAGAACTATTGTGCTCATCAAGGATACTACTGATGAAATTACCTGGGGTAGCAGAATGAACCAGGGAAGGGATCAGGAAGAATCTCACAACAAAAGTTACAGCCCTGTCTCTACAATAATTCATTTCTCTACCTGAAAATGGCAATGCTAATAGCATCTCCTCTCTCTCCTCTCTCTCTCTCTCTCTCTCCAGACTTTCACTTTGTCGCCCTGGGTAAAGTGCCCTGGCGTCACTCACAGCAACCTCCATCTCTTGGGCTTAGGCGATTCTCTTGCCTCAGCCTCCCAAGTAGCTGGGGCTACAGGCGCCTG
>NW_003852444.1:9993605-10032410 GCF_000181295.1 Otolemur garnettii
TCAGTGGTGGTCTCGACTACGGTGTCCACTGGGCCCCTAGACTCCCTTGGAGCTGATCTTTCTCCAGGCAGGTAAACTCAGGTACCATGGAGATCTGTCTTGAAACAGAAGCAAAACTGAGTACTTAGCTAAAGACAAAGAGGTGGTGAGTATATGTCATACTTTGTAGACAGTCGATGTTTTAAAAACATTTTAATAAAAATGATTTTAATCATTTTAATTAAAAAAAACAAAAACACAAAAACCCTGGTCTGGGTTGCCGGACTTCAGCTTCAGCAAGCCCATTGTCCCTACTTGGTGCAGTTCTCTCCTTGTCCACTAGATGGCAGGAGCTCCCCATGTCTACACCAGCGGTTCTCAAAGTGTGGTCCTAGACCTGCACAGACAGCATCAGACTCATCTGGGAATTCATCCAAAATGCAAATTCTCAAGGCCCTACCCTAAATCTACCGAATCAGAAACTCGGAGGGTGAGCTAAGTAATCTGTTTTAACTAGTTCCCCAGGTGATTCTGATGCAAGCTGAAATTTGGTCCATATCAGAACATCAGTAAGGCTGTCAACACAAAAAGAAAACTATACTATACTTAGACCCAGTGGGCTCTCAAACACCTGATGAATTAATGAAATGAGCCATGGAAGACTAATGAAGACTGATCTGGCTGCAGAGGAATGCTTCAGTCACAACCGTGGCCTCCATGCTCAACTGGCAAAGATAGGAAGCCAAATCTTTCTCCTCCTTGTTAGCACTGAGCACTGTTAAAGCCTCCCACCACTCTGCAATTTATCTACTTAATGAAACCAACTTTAGAGGTGTGGAGTAGGCAAAAGGCTCCTGCCAGAAACACTAAAAAAGAAGGCTTTCTGATGATCTGATAGTCTGAGATTTGCTTTAAAATTTATACCCCAGGAAGCAGGGAGGGAGGTATAGGCAAAAACAGAATTGGCCATGAGGTGACAGCTGTTGAACCTGAATATTCCTTCTTACGTTCTATTTTTGCACATGGTTATAATTTTCCACATTGATACTTTATAAAACTAGAAAAAATAACGTAAAGTCTTTTAAAAACCAGCCACATTTTAAAAATAAAAACAGGCTAGAATATTTCTTAGCTATTAAAAGAATAGATTTAAATTATCAGTGTCATGTAAGGGGAGGAAATCAGAAAATGAACCAGAGAAGACCATGTCGGCAACATTAAATTGTCATTAAACAGGCAGGCAAAGTAGCAAGCAGAAAGACTATCAGTGAAGAAAGCAGGTCGGAAGTAATGATTTGCTTACTTCCCTGGAAGTCTAAAAGAAAAACATTGTACACTGTCAGCTTCAAACAAGATCAGAAAATTAGAAATGAGGATCAAGCTTTGAAGAAAACGTGGCAATTGCAAGACTAATTTCATTAAATGTGAACAAGATGTCATAACAAATATATGAATGATGAAGTTAAGGTTGAAAGAATCAACTAAATAAATAAAGATAGCACAGAGGGGGGAAAGTACATTTGTGAATACTATGAATAGAAGAGCTAAAATGTAAATGCAAAAGCAAAATAAGGAAAATTATGCTATAAATGGGAAAAAAACTAATTCATTTGAATAACTCATACAGGGAAAGAAAAGGAATCATCAAACATTCAGGACATATTGAAAAAGTAATGATCCATTTCTTAAAAGGAAAAAAAATAAAGCAAACATTTCATATCAAACTCTTAAATATCAAGGAGCACGTCTCAACCAGATCATGAAAGGCAGACCTATGCCTTTTTCTTCACCATCAGTCCCTGGTGGCTTTTTTGGAAAGCAAAGGATCCATATGTAAATTGGTCCACAAATTACTTCTATCAAGTTTGGTAGTGTTAAACTGCAGCTTTTAAATTTTGAAATAATTCAGTGATCAATCCAGAATGACAATTACGTACCTTCAATTTTATTTACTGAAAGATCCAGCTTGTGTAGGTGAATGTATCCACAGAGAATGCTAATGTCAGCTAAATCACAATCCTGAGAGGAAAAAAGGTGAAAGACTTTAAAATTACTTTAACCCGTTAGCATTCAGTCTTCTGGAAAGAATAGTTGATGGAAAGAAACCCAGAATTTCTTCCATAATACAGAAGTGAGAGAACAAAATCTGAAGCCTACTACTAATACGATCTCAAAACAGACTACAGATCCCCATCAAAAAAAAATTGCATTCCTTTGAACAAAATAATAGCTTAGAAAATTAGTGTTGTTAGCAAGAACAAATACAACATGAAAAGGCCAATTAAAGCAGTGTTCATGGAGACTGTTAGAGCAGTTTTATTTTTTAAAAAAATCAAATAATACCAATAAAGACAGGGCCTTTATCTAGTAGAAGAAAAGAGAAAGCAAATGCTTAGAATTTAAATGAAGTTTTAAAGAGAGTTCACACCTGATCAGGAGATCATTAATAACAATACTATCTACACTTTTCCCAGCGTTGATTTCCAAAGCTCTTTCACAGTAATCTCATCCGATCAAACACACCTGTGATATCTGTGGGGCAGAGGATTCCTAATCTAGAAATGAAAAGTATGTCACATTGCAAGTTAGAATTGCCTGATAGAGAAGCAGCATCCAAGTCTCCTGAGTCCTTATCCAAAATTCTTTCCATGAATTATTGCTTCGAGTCAACTTCAAGGGAGGTGAGGAGGAAATTGGGTCCCATCAGACAAAGACATATTCTACTGATTTATGTCATGATGTCAGAGTTAGAAAAAAGCCAACCAATGGAGAACCATTTTAAGCAAGTTCTCATATAGAATAATGACTGTTTAATGAAGGCTGCTATAACAGTAAATAAAAACTTACTGAGTATCTACCAGGTTTGGGCCTCATGCTTGGCATGATGAGAAATACAATGATGGAAGAGAGCTATGCTGTGCCCTTAAGAAATTTATGACTTTCGTAGGAGAGAAGACACATACACAAATGATAAAAGAAAGTAAAAAATAATGTGTAACATAAGTAAGATATAAAGGGGGGGAAAGAACTAAATCAGGCAATTCTAAAAAAGTGTATTCAGTACGACAGGTTATTAAGGCAAAGTAATTCAACCTGCAATATCTCAAGCGTAAGGAGGTCGGTTGGCAAAATAAGTTAAGCTTCAGTCCATCTAGCAGAAACAAGATTTAAAGGATTGCTTTGGGGGTAGATCAATTTAAGGCATAGCACTACGTACATAAGTAGAATATTGATTGACAGGGACGTGTGTGGGGATGCATTGGCTGCTGGAATTATATACCATTCCAATGTCGAACATGGTGCAGTACACACAGGATGCTCCCTGTCTGTTATTGCCTGGCTGGCTGAGTCCTCCATAAAATGTTATAAAGTGAAAATAGTAAAAGATTTGAGTCTTAATATGTTGACCTCAAAGGGCATGCCATGGAACCAGCATAAGTGAAAGAGCTTAACATTTCTTGACTAGTTTACTAATTCAAACCTAAGATAGAACAGTCTTGCAATGAATTATATATATTAGCCAAATCATGGTGCTATAGTAAAATTTCAATGTGTCTTTTTTCCCACTTATGTATCTACATTTATTCCATGAATCTCCAAGGAATATTTAATGCCTTGCAATATAAGGAAGCCAAAAGAGTTAAATTATTTTTCTAGGACTACAGAGAAACAAAACAAGGAAAGATTACATACTTCAAGTAGTCTGCTCTTACAGCTTCTCTTATGATAAGATTTTGTTTTACTCTATGGCTAGTATTGAAATCTTGAAAATTGATGAATAATAGTTTTTTCTTTAATGATAGGTATCTTTTAGAAAATAAGATATAGCTGAAAGGTACTTCTTTCTTGACATACTTAGGGGGTTAAAGTCAATATCAAAATACACTGTTCCCTAGGATTCAGACATAAATTCAGTGCTGCTTCTACTGATCAGACAGAAAAGTCTTAAAGGGTCTTTGATTGGTTTTACAGAATCAAATTCAACCTTCTGGAAAGAAAGCATTGATTGCTGTAATATAGACTACTTAAGATGAAAGAGAGAGAGTATGAAGAGAATGAAAACAAAGGAGTCTGGGTGCTGATTACTGGATTGTCTAGGGCTCTTTGAAGTCTAATATTTACATAAATATCTCTTATCACTAGTCTCCATCAAATGCAAGACTCTGAGATTTGCTGCCACCACCAAAGCTACGAGTACAAAAGAAAATGAATATGGTTTAGTCCGTATCAAACCGTAGCTGGCCAAGGTGATTCTGTCACACTCACCGATAAAGTTAGATTGAGATAGACCTGCTTGGTCCCAGAGCCCGAGCGCCCCAGTTGGTAGAGTGCGGCAGCCACAGCGTCTTCTTTCAGTACCCCATCAAATTCCTTCTGCAAAACACCCAGAGAGGAGGACAAAGAAAGAGTTCCCATCAGAAAGGAAATGATCCATTTATCATATCTGGCACATCTTTAGGATACTTTACACCCAGGAGAGGTGTATACCCAGAGCTTAGCTCTCCAAAATTTACCATCCCCAAAGAAAATTCTGCGCTGAGGACATATACATATTACATACAGTTAAACAAATATCTACCAAATCAATGTGTTCATTGCCATTGAACTTAGGCAGTCAATGCCTCAGGCAGTCAAAGTTGAGCCAACACAGTAGCCAACACCCAAGCATCAGTGTTAGTGGTGAAGCCTCCATCCACTGAGTCTGTCTCATTCCAGGCACTACGCTAAGAGCTACCAATGGGTTCGCTCTTTTAATGCTTTTGATAACCCTGAGGTTCAGCTCCTTGAGTTCTTCTGACAAGCCCAAGGTAGGTATTCTTGTCCCTACTTTACAGATAAGAGTCCAACTTGTCTGAAACTAACAGAGCTGGAATGAAACCCTTAATCTGTCTGACCCAAGAGCAGTTCTCCTAACCACTACACTTGACTGCTTGCCCACACTCCAAAGGATGGTTATTTCCATTAAGGCAATTGCTTCTTTAAATCTGGCATTCTTGCTAAAGAAAACAGGACCTCAGTTTACTTCCTATTGGCTAGTTATGTTAAATTCATATCCAGTACTTAGAGTATTCACAGGATTTTTTAAAAGGGTGATTATCATTTCAATAAGGAAATTGGCCCTTGCACCACAGGCAGGCCTACCCGTCCTTCCTCAGTACTGACAGACCAGAAGAGGTAACAAGCAGATCACTGTTTGTGTTTCTTTCAGCTCCACGGTGGCCAACATATGAACACTGAGCATGAGGACATGACATACAGTAACACATCATCACTGACATAACCAACCAGGACTCTCACATGGACAACCAGGGCAAAATTCCCTCATTCCACATCCAACAATGCTGCTCGGGCTTGTGGCACCAAGGACATATGTATATAGATTTGTACTATAGTAAAGAGTTTCTTTCCCACCAAATTTCTGCTTACTTAGGGAAAAAAATACCATGTGCACAGAAATAGCTCATGGGTTTGGGAACTGGGCAGGTGTGGCTTGAACCCTAGCTCTGTAATTTTGGATGTGTGACTTTGAGGAGGCAACTTTTTCACTGAGCCTCACATTTTTCACCTATAAATAGAAACTGTTATTAGCTATGAAGGAGTTCAGGACCCGTCACCCCAAAATATGCCATTTTAGCCTATTAATTATTTTGAGCTGAAAGCACTTGAAAAACAGCAAATGCAAAGAGAGCTTACTCTGAACTCCCCTTATCTGCCTGAAGGCGGATCCTCCAGCAGGAACTCAATTGTCCTAAATCCCCTCCCCAGGAGTTTTATCAAACATAAGAAGATTGACCACAGGACAGGCTTCTAGAAGTCAGTAACATACTCAAAACTGCCTGTGTCCCATCTATTCATCTAAGGCAGTGGTTCTCAACCTTCCTAATGCTGCAATGTATTTTCATTGTTAAAAAGGGGTCACAACCCACAGAATGAGAACCGCTCAAGGATCCAGCCATCTTTCCTAAAAGGCATTTCCTCTCCCCTAAGGGACGCATTCCCTTCTCCCCTACATGCTCCCCCTCTCCTATTAAGATAGTATGTAAGTTCTCAAATCTCATTTTTTCTTGTTCCTGTAATGCTCCCATGTACATAATATTAAAAATTAATCCGTTTGCATACATTGTCTCCTGTTAATCTGCCCGTTATAAGTTTATTTTATAGACCCAGCTATCAAAGCTAGGAGGGTACAAGGAAAGTCTTTCCTCTTCTACACCTTCTTTGAATGTTTAGGGGAGCAAGAAAAAAAAATAATGGATATAAGATTCTTAGCACAGTGCCTGGAACATAGCAAATGTTCCAAATAAGTGACAGACGTTACTACCAACTGATGAAGTCAGAAATTCCATATCTGAAGCTTTCACTCATCTATACCAATCAATCTATTCACAGAATGAATCAAACACATTCACCTTTCTAAATAAGTTTTAATTATTCATGCAAGACCTGGGAAGGAATGGAAGTGGGGAACTGTTACTTTCCCTCTACAACTTTCCACCTAGACCTCAGAAGCTACCTGGCTCCCCCATTTCTTGGAGATAAGGCCTTACCTGCTTGCTTCTAGCAGATGGATGCCTATTTTTCAATGTAGCCACTGATATAGAGACAGGCCACACTGGTCAGTATTTTCCCAGATCCCCAAAGCAGGACCCTGTACAGCCACCCCTCACGCCTCCAGCTTGGCAGTAGCTGTCCCCTTCTTCATTGGTCATTTTTAAACATTCACAAATCCTGTCCTTATCTCAGGTGGCTTCAGAATCCCTTTGGAAGGCCACCCAACACCCAACTCCCAGCACATGTGCACACACATTTCCTTACCGCTCCGACTCCAGACACCTAAACTTGATTTCCAACTTCACACTCACGCACAGGGCCATGTTCGGAGCTTGTCATCATGCCAACCTGCTCCACCCCAGAAACCTCTGACCTAGCATTCCACTCTCTCTTCCCACAACTCCCTACCCTTCAACCTTTCCAGCACCTACTGAACTTGATTGTGATCATGACCAAATGTCCAGTTTGTTCACTTTTCCCTTTCTCAGAGTCTATCTGTTCCCTTCCTTACTGGGAAGCACATGTACAATTTCAATTTCTCTCTACCCTCAACACTCTTGACTCTGTGACCCCTAATTTGACTACACATATCCATACCCAAACCTCAATCAAGTTCACAGTCAACTACCACATCAAGGCAGAGATTATGTCATGTTCATGGTTCACCTGGGAGGAAAGTCTTTATAGAACGCCTACCACATGCCAGTCAGCGTGCTAGGCTCGGTGGAGAAGACCTAGGGAATAACCAGACAGACATGGTGCCTGTCTGTAAGGGACTTACTGTGCAGTCTGGGAGACAGAAAAGTACATACCACAAGCAATTTCAGGTGTTTGATAAATAAAAGGTAAGCAGGAGTCTCCTACTCTGAGACCCCTCTCCTGACTCCCACTCTTAGGGCTTATAGTTCCAATTATTTAATACATTGCTCCATCTTTCTGATTCCTATTGTAGAAAATAGCCTTAGTTTCTCCCCAGACCATGCCATAGGCCTCACAGTCATCCTAGACTTCTAATATTCAATTAATAACTGTCCCATCTTTTCAAATTGTATATAAAACCAGCACATTGTACTCCATGACTGCATTAACGTACACAGCTATGATTTACTAAAAAAAAAAAATATTAAATATTTTAAATATGTTTTCATCTTGAGCTTCCTTTCCATTCCTGCAGCCATTGCCTTAATCCAGACTCTCTCCCTCCCTCCTGGATACTGGTAGACTCTGCCCACTGACCTCCCTGACTGTGTCTTACTATCCTCTAATCTAATCTCACCTGAACAACAAAGCAATTCCCACTGCTGAGACTCAAGTCTGTGTCCCCACTCCATCTATATTCTGGCCTGTACCTAGGCTGCTGCCTCTGCTGTCATAACTGAGCAGTAGGAAAGGCTGGTGCCAGCCGCACACTGCCTCTCGGACCATAGTCTGCTTCCCCTGAAGTTCTCCCTGATCCCCACAGCTGAGCTATCATCTGCACTCACCTCTATATAGCATACTACAGAGGCCAAATTGCTATGATGGTCTCAGATTCTTATCTCACTTTGACTGCAGGGACCATGTAAGCCCTCAATCACATTCTCATCTTCTGTCATTACTGTTTGTTGTTACTATTTATCAATCTTTAATTTTTTTTTTTTTTTTTGCAGTTTTTGGCCAGGGCCGGGGTTGAACCCACCACCTCCCCTATATGGGGCCAGTGCCCTGCTCCTTGAGCCACAGGCACCACCCAATCTATAATTTTTTGAGAGTCGACTCTGAATCAGACAGTATATTAAGAATGGTAACATAGAGTTTATTAAATTTGATGTTCATAACCATAAGTAGGCATTATTACTCACTTTAGGTTACTGGAAAAAAAGGGGTTTTCATGCATCAGTTTGGGGGCCCAGATACTTCTACTGCATGTACCCAATCCAGAAACTGCCTCCTACATAGCAATCATTCAATGAATCTTTGTTCAATGAAGGCTAGATTAATTAAATCATTTAATGGGCTATAGTTAGCAGATAAAAACATGTAAGTTACTATTACATGTTTTGTTAGTAATAGTATCAAAAATAAATCAGCATTATGCTGGGCATTTTACATGAAAGATCTCATTTAATTCTCATATTATTATAATTTTCACATTACAGATGAAACACAGAGAGGTTAAATAACTTCCTCAAGATCTCGCAGCTAACAAAAGGCTAAACCAAACCTTAGGTATAAATCTCTGATTCCAAAGAGTGTTTTGAACAGCTGGTCTGTACTGCCACCCTTAAATTCATAAGGGCTTCTGAGGTTTGAGGTTAAGTGCATCACAAGCATTCAATAATCATCGTGACCACAATAACATTGCAAATCTTAACCAAGCTAAGACATACAAAACAAAGCATTGAACGTGAATGTCCAAATGTTTCTTTTTACAACTTAACTTTTCAGTTTATTCAGCATATTAAAGTGTATGCAATACTATGAAAGTCAGAATAGAATGTAAGAACACAAAATAAATACTAATATTTATCATGTAAATGGAAGACATAATGAAACTTTTCCCACACTCATATATAAGCCAAAAAGAATTACTTCAAGTCAACCCTTTCTATGGTTTGTTAATGGCATACTGAAGACAGATTAACAGTGGTACTAATGAACCCCATAGCTGAAGAGCTGTGTATTAATCACAATAATAAAGTATACTGGTGGCTCATTTGTGAATTCCTCTGGGTGGAAGCTGGTGGAAACCGTACAAACATTTCAAAGTTGCAAAAACACTGTTACAGTTTTGCAACAGTCACTGTTAAATGTAGCAAAGTAAAAGAACAAAAGAAGTACTACTAAGGAACAGAATAATAGTATTCTAACTTCTAGTAGTCTACCTTCTCATAGTGGCAGAAGTAATAGTTATCTGTGGTCAACTTTAAGCAAAACTAAAGTATAACTAGTTTTTATAGAAGGAAGCTAAAGAAGAGAAAAGACAAAATGGGGGATAAAGGTGTAAAAAAACAAATGCTGAATGTGAACAGGGGACATCATAAAAGAAGAGGAACCCAAGTGGGGGAAGAGTATAAATGGTTAATGGTAGAACCGAGTAACAGACAACTTGCAGGTTGAGGGGAGGGGGGTACAGGTTGAGAAGAGATAAGACAAAGGACAAAAGGAATCTGTGAAAGGGCACAGGCATAACACGGAGTATGTTTGACCTCACGGAGGAAAGGAGACTAGCAAAAGATGGAAAGATGCGAAGAAGAAAAATCAGAAGAGTTATCACAGAAAGAAGACATTGAAAATATTATATTCCTGTATATTACATCTACTTCTCAAAAGAATTTGAAGCAGTTTATAGTGTAAAGGAAAAGGAAAAATGAGAGAAAAACCTAATCTAAAGAAAACTATGGAAATGAAGAAAAATATTAGTTCTGAGTTTCCCGGAAGACAAAGAGAAAAACCTAACAGAATATGGCAAGAGTGAAAATCTAATGATGTTTTTGAAAGAAAGCCAATAATTTATTGGAAGCCAAGAGAAGGAAGGGATGTTATGAGAAGTTAAAAAAGACAAGAAGGTGATAATAAGTGTAAGAAAGAAGTTGGATGTATAGAAAAGAGGGAATTTGTCATAATGTGAAAGACCAAGTGACCGTCCCAGGCAATACAGGTGAAAATGCTGGGAACTTCCACAGTGAGCTGCCTGTGGCTTTTGAACAACCTGTGGCTTCTTTCTGCTGCGTGGACATGTTGCTGGTATTAATATAAGGCATATACATACCCCTGGCAGACATAACATGTTAAACTTTTAAGTCACCTAGTCTTCGAGGAAGCACTTATCAGATTATTTCAAGAAAGTAATTTCTTTCTTTTTCTATTTTTATGTATTTATTTATTTCCTGGAAGGAGGAGGCTGAAGGGATAAGAACTGGGGAAGGGTGTTGGAGTACTTTATAGTCTGGCAAACAGGTCCTGGAGATGCCAAAGATGAGCCCTGTTTATTCACAATACTGTCAGAGTATAATTTTTGGAAAAATTAAAACCATAACTCCCATACAAATACATAGATGCTTTTTTCAAAACGACGCTGCGCAGCTTGACTCCTAAGAAATCAAATGTGTTAATGAAAAAGAAAGAAATCGGGAGACGCTTCAGGTAGGGGTGAGGAAATGGGGTAGGAGAAAGGGAAGAAAAGAGGGGCCTCGTGGTGGTCAGGGAGAGGTGTTCTTGGAGGCGACAGCCTGCGAAGGTGTGGGCCACCCTAGGACTGGCCAGGGGTGCGTCGGGGGCCGCGGTGAAGCAGCAGCGCCGGGCGGCTGGAGGAGGGAACCAGGGAGTGAGGGGTGGGGGAAGGCACACCTCCAGATTCTTCATTTCCGACTCTGAGGACGGGTCGGATTCCACCTCGTCCTCGCCCTGGTCCTCCTCTCCGTCCGTGTCCAACTCCTGAAAGCGGTGAATGATCTGCTGCAGCAGGTAGGAGGAGGTTCTGTTCAAAGAGTTTTTCGTCCTCTGTCCATTGGGAAAAGAAGACCCGCAAGCCTGACGCTCTTTCTCTGAGCGCAACAGCATCGCTGGTGCTCCAGTTCGTGAACTGCTCAGGCCTCCTTGGAGAGAAGGAGCTCTTGCCCTCTGGGGAGGGCCCTCTGAGACCGACATCTTGTTTAGCGGGGTTGCTAGGAGACGGGCGCCGCAAGGCATCTTGGGGGCTGTAGTCTCCGCGCATGCTCGCCTGCTGCTCAGCGCTGCGGTGGGGGCTCGGTTTTCCTTTTAATTTTGTCGTCCTCTTCTGTTATTTTTCTCTCTTTAGTCTGTTCTTTTTGCTTGCTTCGATCATTTTCACCTCTTTTCTCCACTCCCCTTTTCTTTGTCTCCAGCAGTCTGCTTTCTCCCTAACTCTAGGCCCCTTTTAGGGGGTTTTCCTCCAGCACTGGGATCGCACGTGGTCCTCTCTTCCAGCCTCATTCACCGAGCCCCCTTTCTGAGTTGTGCTTTGGCAGTGTCTGATGTCTTTAAAACTATCTGTCAGAAAGCTAGAACACTGGAATTTAGCTCTATGCACACTAGGAGATGAGGGTGCACATAACGAAATAGAAGGCATGGTTCCTGTCCTTACGGTTTAATAAGGAGAAACTACCAAAGGACGCCTGAGAGCTGATTTGCAATTAATTTACATTCCCCCTCCCCCAAGTGATAAACCATGTCCTTGGGGACAAAAACTGGCAGTAGTCTAACAATCCACACCAAGAGAAAAAAAAAAAAAAACTGCTGTCAAATTGACAGTGTATCTGAAAGCCTCTGAAAAGCTATTAGCATCCCATAAATAATTGTATTAGTCAAGTGACCTGCATTGGTAATGACTTTAATCTTGTTGCATAGGTTCTCTTTGCGGTTTCATAAGATACTCTTGCAAAATTACAAAGTGTGATTTTATGCAAGTGTGAGTTTATGTGACCTAAATCCTGTACCCTTAAGCTCCACAATGTAGATAGACACTCTGTAGAAAAGCAAAATGAAAATTATAGTCATTATTATTGCTGTCGTGATGACAATAGAGATCCTTGCGGGGAAGTTGCCCTCATCCTACTGGCCTTACAGGGCCTTTTCTCCATGCTCCAATGACAGCAGTTGTGAATGCAAAATGATCCTGTCAATGGCTGTCAGGGGAGAAGGAGAAAAAATCCTTATGGACACCATCCATTGACTATTATCTCTCTCAGTGCTTCAGGGACTGTTAAAACTGACATAAAGCCTTCAGAATTACCTTCCTTCATTATCTTGCTAGTCATAAATGTAAAGGCCACAATGAGAGTATCTCTTTCTGCCTGGCTCATACTCCTTCTTGCTTATTTCTTATTCTAGTAGGTAGAGATTCCTCCAAGGAATTCCCCTCCCCCCCATAGGGCCTGGCTTCAGCCTACTGATACAAGGAAGAAGGGGGCAGAAAGTATCAAAATGCCATTGCAGTGTGTTTTTATTTTTTTCCAATAATTTAATCTGCCTTTCTAGTAAAGCAAGAATTGCCCATGTCAATCTATTGAGCAGAGTTAGTCAGAACCCATCAAAGAACAATTTTCAAAAAGTTAAAAGCAGGATTTTTGTACCAAAAAACATAGAATAAAATACATATGAAAGATTCCATTCAACTCATTAATTAATGAAGGAACCAGTAAAATGGTAATAGGGTATTCAGAGTCTGTGGAGGAAAGATATTCTGAAATAAGTTGCCAAGTTAGAGACAAACTGGTTAATGCCCTATAGGACAATAGAGCTATAACCTTTGGGATTATATAGTCTAAATATTTCGGCTCTTTTCATCTTCACACCTACCCTCTGCCCATCCCCATTTGTCACTGAGGCCTAGGGAAGTTAAATCACTGGCCTAAAGCCAAGTGATAGTCTTGAAATCCAAAGCTAGAATGACCACTCCGTAGTCTACCTTCAACTATCGTGTTTGCCTGTGAAAAATGGGAAGCAAGTTAAAGCTACACAATAAGAGGTTGCAGAAGAAAAAAACGTTATCTGTCAAGGTTCTTAAGTATAAATAAAAGCATCCACCCAGAGAAAAACCTTTTCCTATAGAATCATAGCATATCAAAATCAGAAAGAACTTTAAAGTCCATCTTACCCCAACTCTTCCTTTTATGAAAGAAATTGATGGCCCTCAGGGAATGATGACTTGCCCAAAATTGCCTGACTTGTTAAAACAGCAGAGCAGGTTGTGTTGGGTGCCTGTAGTCCCAGCTACTTGGGAGGCTGAGGCCAGAGAATCAGTTAAGCCCAAGAGTTTGAGGTTGCTGTGAGCTATGATGCCATGGCACTCTACCCAGGGTGACAGCTTGGGACTCTGTCTCAAAAAAAAAAAAAAATAGCAGAGCAGGAATTAGACTGCAGACCTCTTGTTGATCAATCCTTGCTCTTGCTTGTTCACCAAAATGTTCATTAGGCTGAAATTTTACTAAAAGAAGCCCTATTCTGGGATTCTGGGCATCAAAACAGAAGGCGTTGTCTCTATAAAACAAGTTATTTTACCAGGTAAGAAAGACAGAATTAGGCAGAGAGGGAGGGCACATAAAGCAAAAGAATATTGTGTCTAAACTCTTCTCATTAGTACACAAACATCAATGATCACTTCCATTTATTCATTGCTTACTGTAAACCAGGCCTGTGGTTTAAGTGCTGTATATAAATCTCAATTATTCCAACTGCTCTCTAACATAGGAATTCATATTCCCACTTTTCAAAAAAGAAGAATAAGCATCAAAGATGTTAAGTAAGGTGCCCAGTCACACAATTGGTGTCTAAACCAACACTACAACTCAGGTCTTCCCGGATCCCTAGTCCCTGAACTTAAACCATAAATACTCTACTTTCCCCCAAAGTATAAATTTGTTTCTTAGGAACTTACTGTGAGGCACAAAGAGCCTTGCCCTGGTGAGATACTGAAAATGGCAGAGTGAGAAAGAGAGAGAGTGTGTGTGTATATATGTGTTGGGGTAGCAGTGGGCTGGAGAAGTAGAGTAGGGTAGGCGAAGGCAGTGGAATGGGATTGTCCAGGAGGGCAGAGTCTTCTGTGATAGCCCTGGATCCTTACCACCTTGGATGAGAGGAAGGAGAAAATGGAATAGTGACACCATGACACTCAGGAGCACCTCTCTGGAGGGCGTCCCGGAGAGGCAACTATAAGGAGGGAATCAAAAGGGTAGAGAACGTTAGTTTAAAAGAGGGTATTAACTACCAGCTTCAGGTTCATGATAGCTTTGCCTCTGTCCTACTATTGACTCTTATCCCTGACTTTTCTGTGTGCAACTGTAGTGTTCTCCTAGTTTGAAGCCAGCACCTTACCTCCTGGAGAATGAAAAGGCAGGATAAGCCCCCTGTTGCCAATATTTAGAAAGAGTAGCTTCCCAGGAGGCATGGACCTTCAGCAAGACAAAGAATGAGTGTCTCCCTCTTTACATCCCTGTACCTCTCCTCTAATTCTTTGCCAAAAAAAAAAAAAAAAAAAAAAATAGTGCTTTTTAAGCATGTTTAGATGGCAGCACTTTGAGTTGATGGTCATTTTTTTTTACAGACACTATAATTTTTATAGAACACCACAAAATGGATAGACAAGATAAGTAGTAGATGGCACGACTGATATAATAACAACAATTATAGAATGCAACCACACTAATATTTATGAGTAATCATTATGCGCCAGGCAGCTTTCTAAGAACTTTACATATATTAATTCATTTAATACCTACAGGGACCCTATAAGGCAGAGATTAATATTATTATCCCCATATTATAGGTAAGGAACAATAGGCATAGAAAGGTCATGTAATTTCTCAACCCACTTTGTCAAATAGTGACAAAACTTTCTCAAATAGAGAGAGTCTGGTTTCCCAGCCCACATCCTTAATCAAAATACATACTTCAACTCACTGCTTTGGTAAAAGTTTACGGAGGATAACCTTAAATTTGAGATGATCTGATGAATTAACTTCTTATCCTTTTATGTTCTCTTATCCCTTTCGGGAAAGAAGAGATGATTCTTCATAGGAAAGGAAGCTTATTATCTAATAAAAGCTTAGTGAGTATATAGACATTAAATAAGTAATTACACCAATACCAATTTAGTTTTAATTGTTATAAGGGCTAAGGAGAGAAAATATAGGACCTGGGGTCTTGACCCAATATAATAGGGAGGGATCCTTTCAAATATCAGGCAAACACTTTGAACTTCATGATGACAATAAAGAAATCTGAGAAAAGACAGAACAACAAATGAGGGATTTGTTACCTTTGCTGAAATGAACTTTATTCAGATTAGGATTGTCATAATTGATTGGGCTAGCAGAACCTGATAAAATCTAGGCAGCAAATAATATCTGTTCTAGTAGATACCAGAGGCATTTAGGGGGCTGCCCTATTAATAGATCAGCCAACTCAAATACTGGTGTTGAGATCAAAGATATAAATTGCAGTCTAGAAAAAGATAATCTTAAAAGCTCAGAGACTAAAGCAAAAAGACCAGCCAATGAAGAATTGTTGCAAAGGAATTGCAAGCATCATGTTGTCAACAAAATCTGAACAGAGGACTAAGCAGGGATTACTGAGACTTTCTAGCTGAGATTATTTTAGTAGATGAAAAACTGGATTTTATCAGGGAATTCACAAAGACTTATGATCAAAATGATTAAAATGATGACCAGAAGGGACTATGTGAAACCGTTTGGATGAGGATATGAGGACTTGAGGATGTTATGCTGGGACATTCAGAAGGTCAAAGAAGACCAGGAGGAACTCAGGAAGCAATAATCACAGAAAGTGGTAGAAAGGAAAAAGAGCTTGAGAGACACAAGTTTTAATAACCAAATCATCACCGTGGTAGCAAATAACAAAAACAGAGTGAGGAGCAAACAGAAGACAAGTGAATGAGATGTGCAAGAAATCCAGCCACTTTCCACAAGGCCAAGGTGGGCAGATTCCTTGAGCTCAGGAGTTCGAAACCAGCTCAAGCATGAGTGAGACCTTGTCTCTAAAAAGTAGCTGGCGTCATGGCAGGTGCGTGTAGTCCCAGCTACTCAGGAGGCTGAAGCAAAAGAATCTCTTGAGTCTAAGAGTTTGAGGTTGCTGTGAGCTATGAGACCATGGCACTCACCCCCATGGTGACTGAATGAGACCCTGTCTTGGAGAGGGGAGAGGAGGGGAAAACTGCCTCATGTGAAAAATGTCTAACAAGGATTTAGGGCTGAGACTTAAAGGAAGAAAAGATGAGCAGGGTGAGAGGTCCTGACAGCGTGGAGGAGAATGCAGGGACTTCATAATTCCTGGTCTTACATGAAGTCTGTGTCACCTAAATGATGCCTTCCTAGGACTTTTACAGGAAGCTCTGTTGTCTCTACTGTACTTATACAAGTTGTATTTATGTCTCACAGCCAAATCTCCTTAGTTACCCTTGTCCACTTGGGGTGCCCTCACTTTCTTGTGGAAAGTGCCCTGCATGTGGTAGGTCCTTTGTAAAAATGCATATGACTGCTCAGAAACTCAGCTTTTGGATGATTAGACTAAATGCAGCTGCCTCTTCATCCTCCTGAGTGCAATGACATATGTATAGGTGAGTGTGTGGAATTAAATTATTCATCCAGACAGGATGCCTGTCTCTGAAAGAAGTACCTGGACTCTGAAGCCTCCAAAGAAACAAAAAGATACAAGCCAGCCTTCAAAGGGCCTAACAGGCTTTCTTCAGGGTCACACCTGGGATCTCATCCAAGACTACCCTAACACCTACTTCACAAGGTTATAGGGAGAGTTAAAGGGGATGAGGGTGACCTTCCCTGAGTCCCTGTGGTAGACTACAAACATAGCCACTAATTCTTCCCATCTTTGTATGTACAACCCTTCCAAAGTGACTAGCTACCAATTCTCCCATCCCTGCGTGCACAACCCTTCCAAAGTAACTTTGTAATTCCTCCCATCAAGAAGTGGAGTCTGTTTCATGGCTTGACCATGAATCTCACTTTGGCCAACAGAAAGGTAGCAAACGTGGTACCAGATTTGAAAATACTTGGGCATTGACTGCTCTTTCTTGCTGCTCTTAGGAATCCTAGCCAGCCTCCTCTGAATCTCTTTCTTTTTTTTTTTTTTTTTTGAGACCAAGTCTCAAGCTATCCCCCTGGGTAGAGTGCTGTGGCATCACAGCTCACAGCAACCTCCAACTCCTGGGCTCAAGTGAGTTTCCTGCCTCCGCCTCCCAAGTAGCTGGGACCACAGGTGCCTGCCACAATGCCCAGCTATTTTTTGGTTGCAGCCATCATTGTTGTTTTTGGCAGGCCCAGGCTGGATTTGAACCCACCACCTTAGGTGTATGTGGCTGGTGCCTTAGCCACTTGAGCCACAGGCACCAAGCCCCGAATCTCTTTCAATACCACTTCCTGTTCCAGAGAAAATGAATCTTCCTGCCCCTCCCCATTCCTTCTCCTCTCCTTCTTCCCTGTGAAGAAGCTTGAGCTAGTCTGCTGGATAAAGAGAAACACTGTGCCCAATTTCATCTCTGGCCTTGGCCAACTACTTCCCATTGCCAGACATGTGAATGAAGGTACCCTGGGTTACCCAGTACCAGCTGACTTGCAATTGACTCATTAGGAAACACAGCAAAAATCAGCTGAGATGACCTAGACCAGAAGAACTACACAGTCTACACAAAGAATCATGAGCCAAATAAATGGTTGTTTTAAGCCACTAAGATCTGGGATGGTTTGGAAAAAGGGAATAAAAGTGAATTTATATATGTCTGGATCGTTATAGTCTCACCAACTGGTAATTGAGGCTAAAATCTTTATTTTCTGACTGTCACTGAAAGGGCTAGGTTCACATTAGTCTTTGCTATTGTCAGTACTATCTTCCATAATGAACAAATATTTGCTGCTATCATGGCCAAAAAAGAAGCTGTGAATCTTTCTATAATGCAGGTTTAATAGTAGTCAGGATTCTCCAGAGAAGAAACAGAACCAATAGGAGGGAGATATACAGGAGAGAGAGAAAGAGAATTCCATAATCTTCAACTGGCAAGCTGGAGCCCCAGGAGAGTGCAGTATAAGTTCAAAGGCCTGAGAACCAAGAAAGGAGATGGGATGAGTACTAATCTTAGAGCAAAGAGAGACCAAAGTCCCAGCTCAAGCAGTCAGGTAGGCAAAGTTCTCTCTTAGCCACTTTTGTTCTATTTAGGTCTTTAATAGATTAGATGAAGCCCACCCACATTAGAGAGAGCAATCTGCTTTACTCAGTTCACCAATTCATATGTTTGTTTCATCCAGAAACTCCCTCACATACACACCCAGAATAATGCTTGGCCAAATATCTAGGCACCCCATAAAAAAAGATGGAAAGGTGAAACCTGGATGGAGCTGAAACTCATTCTTCTTAGAAAAGTATCACAAGAATGGAAAAGCAAGTACCCAACATACTCAATATTAATATGAAGCCAGTAGAAAAACTAATACATGCCTGCACAAGATAAAAAATCAATTCAATTCAAATTGGGGGGAGGGAGAAGGAAAGAGGGGAGAGAGGGAAGCAGGGAGGGGGTGCCATATACCCTTACATTGTGCTCCACCTAATGAGCACAATGTAAGGTAATACCCTCATTACCCAATGTAAGCATATTACACCCAGTGTAAGGGTATATGGCACACCTCCTGGGTGTGAGACACAAGTACAACAGGGACATTACCTAACAAATGCAAACATTGTGACCTAATCATTTATACCCTTATATTAATCTGAAATTTAAAATAAATAATAAAGTGAAAGAAACCCCACAAATATCTGGGCACCAAGTAGCCCGATTAGTTAACTTTCACAATGGGTAAATTTATGGGAAGTTTCTCACTAAGGGACAGTGTCTTAGTCTGTTTTCTGCTTCTATAACAGAATACTACAGACTGAGTAATTTATGAAGAAGAGAAATGTATTTCTTACAGCTCTGGAGGCTGGGAAATCCAAGAACATGGTACTGGCAACTTGTCAGGGTCATTCCACAGTGGATGGGCAGAAGGCAGAAGGGCAAGAAATGGTGACAGAACTTAATACAGAAAAGAGGACCAAACTCCTGCAATAACTAATGCACTCCCATGATAATGACATTAATCCATTCATAAGGGTAGAGTCCTCGTGGCCTAATCACCCCCCAAGGGCCCATCCCTTAACACCACCACAATGGCAACCAATTCTAAATGAGTTTTGGAGGGGGGATTCAAACCATAATAAACAGAAAGTCCTTGGGAATCTATGAAAGCAAAAGAACAAATTTCACTTCTCTGTCATCAGCCTTCCCGTTCAGCCAAGTGGAGCTCATGAATGGTCTACTTGAACATTCTCCTCCCTTTCATGCACCACTGCCTGGAAAGATGCCTGCCTGCCTTATAATCTGTGATGATTCAAACCACTAAGAGTTTAAAAGAACTCTAATAACAATAATAATATTAACAGGAACAATAATCATAGTGAAAAGAGCTCCACTTGCAAAAAGTACAAGTAGACAACAGGTAGCTTTGAAATTATTTTCCTTTCATATCAAACATTAGATATCCAGAGTGGGAAAGGAAGATAAAGAGAGAATCACACACTGAGTCTTGCCACAGGCCCTTTTGGTGAGTCATAGGACACTGCCAGTATAGATTTCTAGAGAACAAAAATCCATAACCATTAGAAAATACCCAGGTGAATGAATTTGTGTTTGAATTATTAATCTGGTTTATAAGGAATATTACAGATAGAATCAGCCCTGAGTATGCAGAGTATTTTCATTAGAAATAAATAGAGGCTTTGAACATTTTTCAAAGTTCATTAATTATTGAGGTCCTTTCAAGCAGCTCTCACTTTGTCAAGTTTTGATTTTTGTTCCTGACCAAATCAAGATACTCAAGAGTCCACATTGACTGTGACCTCATTCAGAAAGTGATTTATGGCTTTCCTAAATTCTTTTCAATAAAAATCATTCTGGAGAAATTTGATTTTAATTCTAGGTACTGAGTTATTCTTAATATTACAGCTTTTAAAAAAGAAATTTTGGTAAAATACACATAACATAAAATTTACCATTTAACCGTTTCTAAGTGTGCTGTCCAGTGGCATAAAGTACATTCATTTTGTGATGCAGTCAGGACCACCATCTATGTCCAGAATTCTATTCATCTTGCAAAACTACAATTCTCTTGCCATTACATAGTAGTTCCCCACTGCCCTGTTCCCTTTCCCCACCACCATTCTATCTCTGTCTGTATGAATTTGACTACTTTAAGATCATACAGCATTTGTCCTTTAGTAACTGGCTTATTTTAGTTGGCTTATGGTCTTCAAGGTTTATCCATGTTTTAGCATGTGTCAGAGTTTCCTTCCTCTTTAAGGCTAAATAATATTCTATTGTCTTTTTTTTCAAGGTAAGATGGAGCCTGCCTAGCTCACAACCACTCAAACTCAAGCAATCCTCCTGCCTCAGCCTCCTGAGTAGCTGAGACTACAGCCATTTTTCACCATGGCCAACTAATTTTTTGATTTTAATAGAGACAGCATCTTGCTTTGACTCAGGCTGGTCTTGAACCCCTGACCTCAAGCAATGCTCCCACCTCCCCACCTTCCAGACTACTAGGATTATAGGTGCCAGCCACTGAGCCTGGCCATCCATTGTAAATACTATATACATATATTAATCATCTGTCAATGAATGCTGAGGTTGTTTCCACCTTTTGGCTCTTAGAAATAGTACTGTTATGAACATGGTGTGCAATAATCTCTTCCAGAGCCTGCTTTCAATTCTTTGGGTGTATACCCAGAAGTGGAACTGCTAGATCATATAGTAATTCTATAATTAATTTTGTTTTGAGGAAAGACCAGAGGTTTTCACAGTGGTTGTACCAGTCTACATTCCCACCAACAGTACGTAAGGACTCCAGTTTTGCCACATCCTCATGGGTGCTTATTTTCTGTTTTTTGATAGTAGACATCCTAATGGGTGTGAAGTTATACTTCAGTGTGGTTTTGGTTAACATTTTCCTAATTATGAGTGACATTGAACATCTTTTCATCTGCTTATTTGCCATCTGTGTATCTTCTCTAGAGAAATGTCTGAGTCCTTTCCTCATTTTTAAATTGTTTTGTTGTTTTGTTGTTGTTGAATTGAGGAAATTCTTTACATACTTTTGATATTAGCCCCTTATCAGATCTCTGCTTTGCATGTATTTTCTCCCATCCCAGGGTTGTGTTTCACTGTGTTGCTTGTGATCTTTAATGCATAGAATTTATAAATGTTGATGGAGTCAAGTTTATCAATTTTTCCTTTTGTTGCTTGTGCTTTTGGTGTTGTATAAAAAAATTGCCAAGTCCAGTATCATGAAACTTCATCCCCTCTTCTGTTTTCAGCTGTCCTGAAATATAATTGGCAAGTAAAAATTGTATATGCTTAAGGTGCACAACTTGATGCTTTCACATAAGTATACATTGTGAAACCATTACCATAACAAGCTAATTAATGTATTCATTACTCATAAAGTTATCATTTTCTTTTCATTCTTGTGTGTGTGTGTCTGTGTGTGGTGAGAACACTTGAAGTCTGCCCTCTTAGCGAATTTTAGTACAATATAGTACAATATAGTACAATTTAGTACAATATATTTAGTACAATATAGTACAATTTAGTACAATATATTTAGTACAATATAGTATTGTTAGTTATTTTCACCGTGATGTACCTCAGATCACCAGGACTTATTCCTATTGCATAACTGAAACTTTGTACCTTTCAACCAAAAGCTCTCTATTTCTTTCTCACGTTCTTGGCAACCATAATTCTACTATTACTATGAATTCACTTTTTTTTAGATTGTACATGTAAGTAAGATCATTTAGTATTTGTCTTTTGGTATTTGACTTACTTCACTTAGCATAACATCCTTCAGTTAAATCCACATTTCTTTCTTTTTTAAGGCTGAATAAATATATATATATCATACTTTCTTTAGCCATTCACCCTTCAATTGATATTAGGTTGTTTTCATATCTTGATTATTGTAAATAATGCTTCAGTAAACATGGCAGTGTAGACATTTCTTCATGATCCAGGTTTCATATTCCTCGGATACATACTCAGAAGTGGGGTTGCCAGATCATATGGTAGTTCTATATTTAATGCTTTAGGAAATTCTATACCATGTTCCATAACGCCGACACCAATTTACATTCCTAACGACAGTGTACAGAGTTCTAATTTCTACACATTCCCATTAACACTTGTCACCCTTAATAGGCAGTGATGTTGAGCACCTATTGGCCGTCTGTGTGTCTTCTTGGGAAAAATACCTATTCAGGTCCTTTGGCCATTTTTAAATTGGGTTATTTGAGGTTTTACTGTAAAGTTTTATGAGTTCCTTATACATGCATAGATTTTTGGATATTGCTCCCTTATCCTAGTTATGGCTTGTAAATATTTTAACTGTCAATTGTTTTCTTCACTGTGCCCAAGAGTTTTAGTTTGATGCAATGCTGTCACCTGTCTTTGCTTTTGTTACCTGTGCTTTTGTAGTCATATCCAAAATATCATAACTAAAACCAATGTCAAGAATTTTTTTCTTGGGCAGGGTTTGTAATCCTAGGTCTCTGGGAGGCCAATGAGGATGACCTGAGCTCAGAAGTTTGAGACCAGCCTGTGCAAGAGTGAGACCTTGTCTCTAGTAAAAATAGAAAAATTAGCTGGGTGTTGTGGCAGGCACCTGTTGTCCCAACTACTTGGGAGGCTGAGGCAAGAGGATTGCTCAAACCCAGGAGTTTGAGGTTGCTGTGAGCTATGATGCCTCAGCACTCTAGCCAGGGTAACAGAGTAAAACTCTATCTCCAAAAAAAAAAGAAAGAAAGAAAGAAAGAAAAAGAAAAAAGAATCCTTTCTCTGTGTTTCCTTCTAGTCTTCTAGTAGTTTTATAGTTTCAGATCTTGTAGTTAGGTCTTGAGTCTACTGTAAGGTTATTTTTGTATATAGTGTGAGGTAAGGGTCCAATTTTATTCTTCTGCATGTGGATATAGAGTGTTCCCTAAGTCATTTGTTAAAAAGACACTACTGCTTCTTTAAAAAAAGAAAAGTGTTTGCTTCCTTTGGTCCCTTGGCTTCCTGCTGTGGTTAGCCCCTGGGAATCTCTACATGTCTGTTGGTCCCCTTAACCTTGCCTAAGCCTTTGTAAATAGTCCCTTCATTAAAATGTCATCAGAACTTGGGAGTGGGTCTAATGTTTCCCGCTTGGCCTGAGCCTGCCAAGAATGGTATGTGAACATAAAGACAACTAGGAAACTAATTAGTCTAGAGAGATAGTCATAATGGCACTTATGTCCTGTTTGGAAGTTGAAGGTTGAGTGAGAGAGACTCAGGAGTCATCTCTTTGCTTTTTTTTCCCTCCCACATAGGTGAGAAAGGAAAAGAAGAGAAGGGAAATTGTGGATTTTTTTTAAAAGGCCCAGATTCCAAAGGGAAATCTTGATGTAAAGGACCAGCATCTCCTGCTGAGTACTTATTAAGATAATCCTTATATGGGAACTAATAGTTTTATTTAATTTTATAATTATAATTATTTTATAATTTATTGATTTTATACTACCAGCAGCTTAAAGGATCAGAAGGGTTTCCCCCATCACCCCAAACCCAGTCAAGAAGTTAACCATTGTTCATATATCACTCTGCCACAGACATATGTTTACAGTTTGGGCACAAGAAGTGAGCCCAGGGCTAGATTACATTAAGTAATAATTAATCATATCAGAGGTTAACACGGAAGATGGCACCAATTTGGGTTTGCCCAAGTACTCTATTTCTTTTAATCTTACTTCTTTAGTGCTTTCTTAAAGGGATTGTATCTTCTCCAGATTAATTTTCTTCTATGCAATTGAACTTACTAATTGGGCAAACCCAATTCATACTTGGGCTATCTCAGTTATTGAAGCAATTTGAGTTTGGAGGGGCCCTCTGCCTTCTAACTGGACTTGAATTAAATCATTCTATAAACTACACCCAGAATTTAATACCCTGGGAGTGAATCCTGGGCACATGTTCTTAGACTCAGAGTACTATCAGCTACCCCTCCTTGAGAATTCAATCCGTCAGACTGTGCTTCCACCCTTACTTGCTACCTCCTAACAGCAGCTGTCAGAATTACAGACTTAGCCTCTTGCCTCACACAGAAATAATCAACGTCCCACTTGTGGAATACTTTATAAATTCAACCTATTTCAAGGATGACAACCATCACAATTTACAAAGTTACATGACTAATTCCTCACTTTTTGCCATCTCAGAAATTATTCTTTATGTTAAAAATAAACAAATAGATATGAATCACAGTTTGAAGTACAGATGGAGAGATCTTCCTCCTGTCCAATCAACTCATACTTATTCAAATAATGACATAAGACCAGGAGAGAAAAATTCTAAATTTGATCCATCTCTCTCTGTCCAACCATTTCTCAAAGATGCCAAATCTTCTTCTTAGCTACATCCTAAACAACATTTTATATTTTTATTATGCTTGTTTTAAAAAATTAAACTAAAAAGACAGCATTTTTCACCCTGGCTGTAAACCTGCACACGCAGAGAATTAGATGTCAGAATCTTTAGTGGAAGCCACATTGTGTAGCTGATGAATTATTAGGAATTTGTGGAAGAGGAGGTAGGATTTAAAGTTAAAGCTGAATAACAAACAGGTTCTTGTGTCATTAAAATTCTACTTTCAGCTGCTACTAATTTTCTTTTGACCACAAAAGACATTAGCTTTTCTGAGTTAAAAGGGAAAAGATCTGTATTGTTTTACAACAGTACCCACCAAAGAGGCTGCCACTGTAGTAAGAGGTTCTCATTTGAATTATGTAGACAGGAATAAATGAAGAGAAAAGGAAAGACAGGGAGAGAAAGGGGTGCACTGTGGTGCATATTAAATCTTGAAAGCATGAGTAAACTCAGATGAGAAACAATAATGCTGTTTCCAGTGGTAAGAAAACAGATAAAGGAGGGCAAGAAGGAAGAACAGAGACAAGCACCGTGACCCAGGGGACAGAACAGCACTGTACACCGAAGGGGCCATGGGCCAGACACTATCAAGAAAAGGACCAAGTGCTTTGAAAGGGAAGGTTGGGGATGTCACATAACACAAAGACAAGTCCACGTAACTTCAAATGATGGTCTGGCTATTGCTTTAAGCCATTAGCAAACTTCTATCATTGAGATACTGGTTGGTATTTGGAAGTTGGGGACTATGAAGTTCATGAAGCACTACCCCAAAATACGGCACCTTGGTGTACTGAATATTTTACACCGAAGGAATTTGAGAAAACTGCAGAAGAAGGAAGGTCACTGTCCAGCCTTCTTCACCCTTCTCCCCTGTAGCAGGTCATCAGACCCTCACTTGAGAGGTGCTCTCCCTAATTGTGGAAGAAGGGAACAGAGATGCAAGACACAGAGATGGCAGGAAGAATCTGAACAGGCTGTGCTAAGTTTCTCCCAGTTTGTTACCATTAGATCTTTGACTTATATTCTTCCATGATTTTCTATTCTTCATCAAACCTGCTATAAAAAAAAAAATACTCCAGTTTAACCTCTTTGAGTCTTATTTCCTTATGAAGTTTCCCATATACATTTATCTAATAAAAGCTTTACATGATATGTTTTTCCCTTGTTAATTTGTGTTTTGGGGGCCCCAGCCAATGAACCTAAGATGGGTAGAAGGAAAAGATATTTTTACTCTCCTACAAAGTGCAGAACTTGGTGATGCAGCATAATTCTGCCTTCCCAACCAACCCTCTGTCCCTTCCCCAGAATTAAGTGCTGGTCTACTCTAAGTGTCACCAGGGCTATCCACCCACCTAATTCCTCACCATCAATAATAAATATAGAAACTGAATACATTTCATTGTTCAGCAGGCCCATTGATGTATTAATTGAGAGCAAGAGTGCATAAGCATTTTAATTATGTGACAAACTGTAGTATCTGAGCTATAGACTGTCAAAGCTACAATTCTCAGCTCAACCACTCAAAAAACAAAGCATCTAAGGTGAGGAGGAAATATCACAGCATGAGCAATGTGTGGAAATCCAAACTAGAGATAGAAGCTACCACTGCTGAAACGTAAGACTGTTATTAGAAAGTTAGATATTTTCTTAAAGCAAGTCTGGAAAACACACAGGTCCTGGAGAGAAACAGCAAATCAATGAAATCTGATTCCATAAATTTGGAAGCACTCCACTGGAACAGAAGAACAAGAACTGCTTCTTTAAGGACAGCAGTTAAAAAAGAGAGCTGCCAAGAGAGGCTCAGATGAAAAAGGAATGACTCAGCAAGAAGATGGCAGCCCCTTAAATATGAAATGTGGGTCAAAGCCTCAGCCCTCCTTTACCTTCCTAATAGCTCCTCAGAGGGTAGCTCTTTTAACTTTGCAGCCATCACTTAAAGACATGAGGAAATGAACACCCCATGACCTCATCACAGCACTAAAAGGGGTCACACTGTAGTTGGAAAATGGCAGTCTCTCTTTGTAATTTACATACAATACAGAAGCTTCTAGATTCCTGGAATTTCCCTTAGGAAGACAAGATGAATAACAAAAGGTGCCTATGCTAACCCATGGATGAAGAGAGCTGAAGCCAGACGATTCATAAGGATGGGCAGGTGTGGTCACACCATGTGATAGATGCTAATAATGGCGCTATGGACCAGTGTTAATGGAAAGCAGCAGGAGTTGTGGCTGGCTGAGCCTCTTGAACCTAACCGACCTCACTATCACATGCTAGTGAACAAGCAGAGTATCAGGTCCTAGAGAGGAGAGAAAGTATGCCAATGTTTTCCTTTTCTGTTTGAGTCCCCTAATTTGCTACACTGGCTTTAGCGGCCTCATTTTCTTAGTATGCATGAAAAATATCTCATTCTACCAGTTTTCTCTGTGGACTCTAAGGAACTGTAAATTATTTAATGTGTTTTCCCCTGAAAACGAATCTAGAAAGCCACTAGCAAATGAGTAAGCTGCTGGCCCACTGGGTACTGCCACCATTTTGAACACAGTCATGGAAGAAAGGGATTTCACAGTAAGGACACCTGCTATATTTCAGGTTCTTTGCATACTGTTTCTTAATATGAATAAGGGCGGGAATTATTATCCCCATTTTGCTGGCAGGCAGTTTTTGGAAGTTAGGTACTAAGGACCCATAACCACTCCAGGTGCAGCAAAAAAATGTGGACCCAGGTCTTCTGATCCCTAAACTCATGCTCTTTCTACCACATTGTGTTTTCCACAGAAAACTGAAATACCATCAAATACCCATGAAATGTCTTAAAGGAAAATTAAACTTCAAAACTAAGGCACGAGAAACCCAGGCTGGAGCACGCCTCAGACCTACCACCCTGACCTCTATCTATACTCCCAACCCCACTGCACCCTCCCTCCTTCAGGAAACGCAATCCCCTCCAGAGCCCCGCCTTCCAGCCGGGCCTTGGTTAATGTCAGCCAATCAGAGTGTCTGGTTCCTTGCTACTGATTGGTTTAGGAGGAGCACTAGGAACTCATCTGGCCAATGATTTATCTCTGCTAGAGGTGCTTCCGGGAACAGTTCCCCTGATTCCCAGGAAGAGAAAGACATGTTGTTTTGCTTGGATTGGTGACACCTCAGCTTAGGGCCGCTGGGGCTATCTCGGAGGTCAGCCTCTCGGAGGTCTCAAGACAGGCTGGCATCTGAAGATGTATCAGTAGCGGACATAGCAATGACCCAAACTTGCATCTTTGGGTATGGTGCTGAGCAAGCCTGGTTACAACCCCGGGCTGCTGTCCTCTGGATTTTTCGTTCTATGGCGAATCATCTCCTTTCTGGTTAAAGCTACAGGACATTAAAGCCTTGCGGTCTGTGTGTGTGGCCCTACTCCTTCCTCTAAGGCAGGGGCTGGATACCTACTTTCCAGCCACACGTGCTTTGTGGGCCAGCGTGCTTCAAGCTTTGCCAAGGCAACCCAGGAGAAAACTTTAGGATTCATCTCAAGCCTCCCCACAAGTTGGGGTTTTTTGGAAATAGATCAGGGCCAAATCACTTTCCTCCCCCTCATTCAGAATTTTGGAGCCTAAATTCCTGAAAAAATCACTAGACTTCCTAGGTAGCAGGATCAGGTAGAGTCTGTGGGAGGACAACAAGATTCTGAAAATGGCTGCCTTCTGCCCAGGCCCAGGGCAGACTTGCCCCTTTCATTATTTCCCGGGATGATGGTAAATTTCCAAACAATATTTGGATATTTCCAATGATTACTCAAATTATTTATGTGGTTTCCTCAAGTTGCTAAATATTAAATATGCCACCAGTCATCATATGCGGGGGTAGCATGTCCTGAACGCCATCAACAAAATAATATTAGTAAACTGAGTCTTGTAGTCATTAAATAGGAGTAAATGCCTTATGACTTTGAAGAAATCTCTAGCAAATTAGTTGGTCATAAAATTTTTTTATTTTTTGAGACAGAGTCTTACTCTGTCACCCTGGCATCATCATAGCTCACAGCAACCTCAAACTCCTGGGTTCCAGCAATCTTCTTGCCTCAGCCTCCTGAGTAGCTGGGACTACAAGTGCCTGCCACAACACTTGGCTAATTTTTCTATTTTTAATAGAGACAGGACCTTGCTCTTGCTCAGGCTGGTCTTGAATTCCTGAGCTTGGGCAATCCACCTGACTCAGCCTCCTGAAGTGCTAGGATTACAGGAGTGAGCCACCATGCCTAGACAATTGGTCAACATTTTTAAATGTTAAAAAAAAAAAAAAAAATCAGAGGGGAGTTCATTAGGCTGGGGTGACTCTCATGCTTTTTGTTTCTGTATAAGCAAAATGAAACCCAGTGGAAACAGTAAAAAAAATTTCTACTCTAACCAAATATATTTTGTCTTACTTCCTTCCACATCAGCCTATAAAAGCTTGCTACCCACACTGCTGTAGCTGCAGAATTCTCTGAACCTCTTCTAGTTTGGGGTGTTGCCTGATTCATGAATCACTCTTTGCTCAAATAAATTTTGTTAAATTTAGTTTGCCTGAAAGTTTTCCTTCGTGAGCTAAAATAAAATCCAAAGCACCCCCACAACTGAACAGATCCTCCCCCTTAGCTGAGGGGACCTCAGAGAAATCTTAAAACTGAGCTCCCAGCCATGATGGAATGGGAGGTCAGACATGCTTTGTTGTATCCCCTCCCTCTTGAGTGGTCATTAGGCTTTTTTCCTAAGAGCTAAAGAAAACCAATCTCCTGATTCAGACCAGCATCCTTTCCTGATAAGACACCACCAGCCACAGAATGATTTTAATCAGTCTATGGAGCATGTGCAGAGAGGGATTTTGTGTCCCTCTTCTTCACCTTCTGACTAAGAGGTGTTCTGAACATGAACCCCATGAAAGGGCATAGAGCTCAGTTGTGCTGGCGTATGTTTCTCCTTTTGTAAATATTCATCACTTCTCCTAATAGCTTGTTAAATATGTATATTTGGCCATCCTGCTCAGTCCAAATTCCTGTTCCCATTGTCCCTGCCATGAAGCATGTGTTTCTGGCTTCTGTTCGGGGCCTTCACTTTCCAATCTGTTGGAATGACCACCCATAGGCTGTAGCCCTTTATGAGAAATAAAGGTCTCCTTTCCAAATTATGAACCTCGTTATTTCTTAACACTTTCATCAGAAGTTAAGAAAAATCACCCATTTTGAAAATAAGGTATGATCCCATCACTAGAGAACTGATGTATATAAATAGCTTAGCTAGGGCTGGCTACAAGTCTCCTGTTTAGAAGACAAAGTGCTACACATTCCATAAAGGCCCCATGAGGCCCTTAATACACTTGAAAATGAGATACACTTTGGATTTCGAAGATTTCCTACCAAAAAATAAAATACTTCAACAATTCTAAAATATTGATCGTATGTTGAAATCATAATATTTTGGACATACTAAAATTAAAATGTTATTAAAATTAACTTCACCTGTTCCTTTTTTTTTTAATGCTGCTACTAAATAAGTTTAAAGGTACACGTGGTTTCTATTTTTACTGAACAGCACTGAGGTAGCAAGTTTGACGACAAGCCTCCCTGAGTAATCTCATTCACTGGTATTTGGCCTAGTGAGTTTTGGTGACAAAGGATCACATGAGATATAAACTTGCACCCGGATTAATAAATACTTAAGCATGGAAGAAGTTAAGTAAGGTTGGGTATGAATTAGGTGTGTTCTGCTACCCTTCACTGTTTAACTGAACCAAGGCTGCTCTTACTGTGATTTAAAGAAAAGGCTTTCTCTCATTCTGGTGCTAAAAGCATCCAAGGTCTGCCCGGATGCTGATTCTTCAGTCTCTTTCTCCGAATGCATCAATTAAGAATACTTTGATGACCCCAGCTTCCTCTGTGTCAGAGAGCTCAGTGCTCAGCAGCTAATTAACTCTCCAAAGAAAGCAGAGCTGCTATCATCTCAAATGTTTCCACTTTTGCTTCCTGCTATGGCCAGGAGAGCAAAGCAGGAGATCACCCCTGGGGGCTGTGGGGACATCAGGCTTGAGTTCCTGCATCTGTTTTTCCAGCTGAGAGAGATTTTCCTCAACAAACAAGAATTACCCCTTCCAAAGAAAGGGATGACTTTGCTCAAAGCAAAGTACCAGTAGTTTTTGCCACTGACCAGACACTGTCTTTGTTAATAGTATTTACATACTCACGCAAACACACACACTCCAATAGATTAGAACAATCTATAAAGGATTAACATGTGGGGTTGCTTTCCCCATTTCACTTCATTTCCTGTTAATTTTCACCTGGTTTCAAGTTATCCATTCTCTTTTTTGGTGAATTTTGTCTTACCTTCTTCCAAGCCCATCTGTTTGCTGACCTCTTCTGCTGCCTCAGAGTCAGTATGGGTAAATCAAACTCCTCAACTCCCTCCTCACTAAATTTATGAATGGCATACTGTCCCTTAAGTCACCAGGCATTGCAACACTCTGGTCAGCTCCTCTCTCGCCTCTCCTCTCCATTCACAAGCATTGGCCAGGTCTACGTGTAATTTCACCTCTTATCCTCGTTCAGACCCTGCTACTTTTTCAGATGGTTGCTGTAGCTTCTTATCCAGGCTGTTTCTTATCTCTTGCTTCTCTGAGGAGATGCATCCAAGTTCATTTTCCTGGGGTGACTCTGATCAAATTGCTTCCTGGCACACAACCTGGTTCCCCAGGACCTGCATGGGAAGGAAGACCACCTCAAATCACGTTAGGCTGAGATAGATATGAATAAACATAAACATAGAACAAGCAAACTCCCCCAGACAAAAATCTAGATGTCTCTCCTAGCATTCAAAGCCTCTGTCACTTGCCTGCAATATACCTTCCCAGGGATCCTCTTCAGAGTCTCGGTTCCATTAGAACTAAACCTCTAGATACACAAGTGCACGATATTAACCCAATCAGCGCACGCTCTGCCCTTCACCTAAGGTTCTGTTTTACCATGTTTAAAAATAAAGTCCTAAAATCTATATTCATTTGCCAGGGCTACTGTCATCAAGTAACACAAACTAAGTGACTCAAAACAGAAATTAATTATCTCACAGTGTGGGAGGCCAACAATTCACAATCGGGATGTTGGCAAGGTTATGCTCCTTCCCAAGGAGCTAGGGAAAGATCTGTCCAGGCCTCCCTCCCAATTTCGGATAAGTTCCTGGGCTTGTGAGAGCATATGCCATCTCCCTGTGTATGTCTGCCTCCAAATTTCTTTTTCTAGTGGAGAAAGTGTAATCTCTTTTTCTTATCCATTGCAAAGTTCATGGCTGAGATCCATATTAACAAAAGACGTATCAACAAGAGAAAAACATACAAATGTATGAAATGTAAGTTTCACCTGATACAGGAGACTTCAGAAATAAAGACCATGTGTTAACGTGTGGCGTTGCTTTTCCTGTTTCACTTCATTTCTGTAATTTTCAGTCATGAAGTGTGATTGGAGGACAAAGGAGGAGGATCTAATGGTAAAAAACCGGGAGAACTTACCAAGGCCTGTTTGTTCAGATTCTGGCCATCCCTGTGTGACAGTCCTTCCCTTAGGACGTAGGACAGGGCATCTGTCACATGAAAGTCTTCAGAGAGAAGGGAGGGGGAAAGTCAGAGAGCGGCTTCTCTGGGTTTTATGGTCTGTTTCAGGGATAAAAGATCAGAGTGACTTATGGCTTCTGCTGTTTTCTCAAACACCATGGGGTTATTTTGGGGTAATCTATCCTGAGCCCCATCACCCTTTTTATAAGGACATCATTCTTTTTTTTTCTCTTTTTTTTTTTAATTTTTTTTTTTTTGTTCTTTGGGACATCATTTTTAATTAATGTCCTTCATTAAGCCCACCTTACTCCAGTAGAAGGTCATTTTAATTAGTTACATTTACAGTGACCCTACTTCCCAATCAGGTCACTTTGTGAGGTACTGTGGGTTAGGACTTCAACACAAACATTTTTAGAGGACCCAGGTCAACCCATTGTCACATGGGCAAGTCCCTTACTCTTACAACCTTTCCAAGGTTTATGACTTGAAGCATTGGCCTCAGCACTGTGTTTCTAGTAGGAATGTTGACCCAGGAGCCTCTAATTCTCATGGCTGTGTCTCATCTTCCTTAGAGGGTGGAGGACAAAAAGCAGAAGTGCTTCAATGACAGCTCTCCTTGGCCATGGGAACCTGCTGAGTTGTGACAAGGATGTGTCTTTGTGGTGAGTCCCTGCCACAACAGTTGTCCCCAGACTGAAGACACCTCTGAGAACTTCTTACCTCCAGCTGCTAAAAGCAGCACCTCCACTTGCCACCACAGAAGCACTGATGTTGTTCTGAGCCACCCAATCGCCCGTAGCAACCTCTATCCAGAGCAGTTAATCTGCTGTTTAAAATGCAGATCTTGATTTCCTTCCACAGTCTGCTCAGCCACATCTTGCGGTTTTGATTAGGAGATAACACCCTGTGTGCAAGAATTGGGTCAGGTCACACTGTTTAATAAAGCTATTGTGACTGATGTGAGCACTACACACAAAAGAGAACGGGAGTCTCGCAGCTTCGTGGCATGAAATCATGCAGCTTGCACTTGGGTAGGGGCCTTTTTGATGTCACAGGGTGAGGGATTAAGTCATAATTATGTAGATCTAAATTACCTTCCAGCAAACCCACTGGCAGTTCTTCATTAACACCTCAGCAGGCTTTAATTCCAGCAGAAGACTGATCACCCTTCAGCCGCCTGACACTCAACCTGCGGAATATATTTGGAATTAAGCAGGGACCTTGGCTGAAAAGAACATCAGGTTGTGGCCTTTCTTGGGTTTTATGTTGATTAATACGTGTGGGTCCTCCTTTGGTCACAGTGGTCGGGATGTGAGGGTACCAGATCCCACACATCAGGCTTCACCACCCAGTGCTCACAGCACTGGGATCTGAGCATTCAGTAGTGATTAGGGACCTGGGACCTCACTGATCATCTGAGTTTGGGTCAGAATGGGGTGCAACTCCAAGTCAGATTTTCAAATATATATATGTAACTATGTATGATGGAGGTGGCCAATTGGTATCACCATGAACATTTCCCAGGCTCCAAATGCCCCTTTATATTCTGAACCAGAGATATAACATTTTAGTGTTTAGTGCTAGGGAAGCCAAAATAACCAGGAGGAAGGGCTTAGGGATCAATAGGACTGTCTGGGAACTTGGGCGTTTCCATCCTTTATCAGCTTGTGGGGGTAGATCCCCAGTCAATGTGCAGGAAGCCTTGGGGTTGATTAGTTGAACTTGTATTTGGAATCACCCAGATGCTTATCTCAGCAAGGATTGTCTCTGAACCAATACCTCCTCCGTCTTCTATTAGGGTGAACCAAGGTGACTGCCCCTCAAGTAGGCAAGATAAAATACCATGCTTCAGTGGCCCGCAAGGCAGTCACTATGAACAACAGACAGTGAGATTTGTTGTTTTCCATTGAGGAAGGCACTGGGCTTCCTCAAACCATCTTCTACCATGCACTGCCCATGAATGTTTCTGTCACAGGAATATTCTTCAGCTTACCTTAAATGAGGTAAGTTTAGCCCTTCACAAAAGCACAAAGGAGATGACAAAGAGTTGGGAGGAATAGCCTGAGCCAATAGATCTCTAACCGGAATTAGATAGGAGTTTAAAAAATACATATCTGGTCCCACTCAGGCCTATTAAATTAACATCTCTAGTGGCTGGGAGTTAGACTTTCATCTTTGAGCTTCCCTAAAGTTAGTTTTAATTGTTGCAGTCCTCCTAATTCATCTATGTGGTTTCTGATCTCTGTTTTTAAAAATTTTATCCTAATTTTTTGATGTATACATGTCATAATTCCAGACTACTTCAAACTCTTTCTGGAAAGCAGATGGTAGTGGTGGTGGGTATCAAATTAGTTTGAAAACAGAGGCCATCTAAAAAATCTTCTGTCCATCAGTGAAGAAAATCACATTCATCATCTGTGATTAATGGCTGTCTATCGTCAGCTGAAATCTTTAAGTGACAAGTAGCACCCTGGCTTTAAAATGTGACTTACTCCATTGTGGACAGCTCTGCCCAGGTAAAGTTCTTCTCCCCATATTAAAATAAAATCAGCTGGATGTGAACATTTCTCTATTTATCTTAATTCTTTCTTTTGATTGTTTTAGAGGATGTTTTTCCTCTTAGTATGTATAAGCTGCATAACAAACAATTCCAAAACTTAGTCACTTAAACAACAGACACACTTTATGTGACATACATGGCTTCCCAGGGCCAGAAATTAAGAGCGAAGTGTCTGGGTGGTTTTAGCTCAGGGTCTCTCATGAGGTTATTACTAAGAGGGGAGTGGGGGGAGGGGCTTGATTGCAGTTGGAAGATTTGCTTCCAAGATGACCCACTTAAGCCAATGCAGTGGCTCATGCCTTTAATCCTAGCATGCTGGGAGGCCGAGGTAGGTGGATTATTTGAACTCATGAGTCAATAATGACCAAACGTGAGACCCTGTCTCTAAAAAATAGCTGAGTGTTATGGTGGGCACCTGTAGTCCCAGCTACTCAGGAAACTGAGGCAAGAGGATTGCCTGAGCCCAAGAGTTTGAGGTTGCTATGAGCTATGATGCCACCACAGCACTCTACTAAACAAAAAGTTGACCCGTGTGGTTGTTAGAAGAGGGAAAGCAAAATATTCTTCTTTAAAATACCAGGGATTTTAGTTAAAGATAAAAGGTTAAAACCCAGGAACACACTCTGCCCATCCTTTCTGCCTTTCCCACCTAAAGGCAGGTCTTTTTGTAACACCTGCTTATCAGCTTAGAAACCAAGTCCAGAGAGAGCAGCATACTCTCCCCACATTTCCCTTTCTGCCCTTTTGGAAGCCTGAAGATACTCCCTTCTTTGTCTTGTCTCTATGCGAGATTTACAGCTCTTTTTAAAAATACTATTTAAGCAAGCCCCCTAAGCCTCTGCCTTGAGAGAGAAATTTTTTTGAACTGAGGCCTCTCAGGGTGTCACGTGATAGATACAGGGCAAGTCAATAAACTTCTGCTTGTTTTTCTTTCATGAATCTGACTTTGTTTTTAGAAGAATGTCTCAACTGAGGACCTAATAGGGAAGCTAGGAAATTATGTCTTCCCTCCTACATACATAGCCTGAAGGAAATTTTACACAATATTTCTAATAATTTTGTGCATGACAGAATGACTCATCACATGAGGTCAGGTGTGGAATCTTTCCTTTGTAGCATGATGTTGGCACCTAAAAACTTTTGGATTTGAGAGCATTGCAGATTTTCAGACTAGGGATCCTCACCATGTACTTTTCTTCCACTCAGGGTTTGTTGTTGTTGTTACTTGTTTAGTAAATTTCCTGAACAAATTCTATAAAATATGTATTCCCATCATGACTGAAGTCTTTGTTCAATTAACTTAGTGGTCAGCTATTAATTGAACAGTGATTTCCTTAAATGTGTAGAAGCACTAAATCTCTAGCCTTTGCCAAAGGGCTCTGTTTATTATTGTATGCTGGCCACACTTTCAGCAGTTTACAATTTCTGGCTAACACAGGGTCTCAAAATCAACCAGAGATGAGAAGTTAGGTCCCACTTAGGTCTTTCCTGAGCACATACATAGCCCTGCATGTGTGCCTGGCCTTCCAGCTGCCCAGCGACCTGTTGGGGCTCTCTCTTCAGAGCTCTGTATGGACATCTCCTTCCCCAAATCCTTCCTTTAAATGTTTGGCCAGGCTCCTGTTCACCCCAATGGGTATCATTGCCTTAGGTAGCCACAATGTTAAACAATTGCCATTTATTGTTTTTGACAAATGTCCTAAGGATAAGGTACTTCCTACCCCTGGTGAGCTCTCATTGAGGTCAAAACCCACAACATCCTGTGAATGGGTCTTTTCTAGGGAGCTATAAGGCAAAATAGTAGCAATTCTATGTGGTTGTGCTTTTTGAGGAGCTCTAAACCCAGTCTGCTTCTCCAGTGGCTATACATCTGCTCACTTTTACAGCTACTATGATTGCAAAGCTGCTAGTTTTCAAGGCTACCACAGAGCTGTGGTGATGGGTCTTGGACTTGTGCAAGTTAAAACACCATAACCTTTGCTAGTCTTACCAAGATTCAGCAGCTTATCTTGAAAATCTCCTTGGATATTGTAAGCCTAAGGTTAATTTCCAGAGTTCAAAAAAAAATTGATTTTTTGTGGGGTGGGTCAGTATGCTTGTTGCTTTTATGTTGGAGTAGATTTTCAGAAGGTTATTATTCACCCATTCTGGAAGTCTCCCAGCTCCACCTTCTGAAGGGAGGAGCAAGCAAAGAAATTGTGGACATCTTTTAAAACCACCACACAACCTCTATGCTCAAAATAGAAAACTAAGATCTTACCTCTTAACCTATTCCACCACTGCCCTTAGTAGTTATGTGATTTAGCAGTGGAATTAAGGGGATAGGGAAGCTTGTTATTTTGGTAAGTATGCTCTTTATAGTGAATTAAATGCTTTTACAGGAGATCTTGTCTTTTCTTTGAGCACTTGGAAAGCCTATGCCCTCTGTAACTCCTGCCAGGCTTGCAAGATGGGAAGGCACTAACAGTCGTAGAAGCCTGTCTGAAGTCCTCCTGATAGATAATCCAAGGGGAGCCCAGAAGTCAACCTAAGGAGAAAGGATCTGCCAGCCTCTGGGTACCTCCTTTCTGATTAGCTTTCCTTGGGAGGTTTCCCAGTGCCCCCAACACCCATTCTCCTTGCCTCCATGGTGCCACCCACCAATTAGTGGCTGTATCCTCACTTTTGGCCAGCTTCTTGGAAACTTTTTGTATAGCTCACAGTGCCCTGCCAGAAGGTCTTATGCTGTTTGTAACACTGGCAAGAACTCTATCTCTGTACAGGTGGATAAATTAGGGAGTACTAATGGCTTCCACAAGAACATCTAGGAGTTATAACTTGGGTTTACAGATTTGGCTTAGAAGCTGCTGCCTTCTGAATGGCCAGTCTTTGCTGATGACCAGCATGATAACTTATCAGTTATCCACACCCTTAGATGAGCCAGGTTTCCAGAGATGTATGGCTGAGGTGAGGCTGAGGATATCTTCTTCATAGCAAAACACCTTCTCAGGAGAGCCAGGCTAACAGTTCACTGGAGCCAGACAGCCTTAGTTTGTGTCACATATAGGTATCAAAGTGATATCACAAGCGATTCTTTTTGTTCACTATTATGATGCTCGTTTTCCATCAAGAACAAAACAGAGAGGTTTTCACTTTGCAAGATACTTCCAGAGAGGATTTTACCCACATAGTAGAGGAGTAAAGGGAAATAACTTGAATGTAGATGGCAGAACTTGCCCTCTCAGAAATCCTGAACCAGGGAGTGTGGCAGATTAAAGATGGCAACAAATCCACTGACATCTCCTATTGAGAGTTGGGATTTATTACTTGCCTGTTGTTTCCTTATTGTTAGAGTACGACCAAAATCATTATATGTAAAAGGACTGATGGCCTCTGCTTTGGTCTCTTAAAGCCCTGAGCAACCATGTAAGAAGTCCAACTGCCCTCCTGGAGAGACCACACATGGAGAAGTTCTAAGACTGCATCGACAGAGAAAGAGCCCAGTGGAGCTCAGGCTAAGAACTATTCCCACCAAGGTGCCAGGCTTGTTAGTGATGGTCCATACTGGCTCTGGTGCCAGCTTAATACCACCAAACAATCCAAGTTGGTGCCACATGGAACAGAAGAATCATCCAACTGAGCCCTGCCCAAATTCTTGACCTACAGAGTCATGAGATATAATCATTGTTTTAAGCTACAAGGACTTGGGTTAGTTTGTCACACAGATAAATAACCAGAACAGGGAACCAGTTAATCTCTGTGAGAGTATGTCTCGGATAGGGGCAAAGGACCAGAGGTAGACCTTGACTTTTATGTAGCTGTGTCTAGATGGGGCCCATATAGTCCCTTTTATAGTGCAAGGGCTGAGACCTGCTCTGTACCTCTTACCAGATGGAGCTCCTAGGTGCCTGCTTGATAGGAATTGTTGGTCATACCCATGTGGAGATCTCCTTTGTCCTCTTAGTGGGTAGCAAATCTTGTAATTATGAGTAGCAAATAAATAACTAGAAGGGAAACTGCTCAAATATGATATATAAATTTCTAAGGTTCTTGATGCATACTGCACAAATGGAGTCTAGAGAGGTTCTACCAGTTTTTAGTTCCTTCCAAAGTCTATGAACATGCTTGCTTCCTGCTGTTATCAACTGGGGTAGTGACTGATCTGTGAATAATGCCATCC
>NW_003852444.1:10032430-10035805 GCF_000181295.1 Otolemur garnettii
CTAGGGAGTGCAAAGATCCCATGTATCCATGGACTCCCACTAAGAACAAAAACATTGAGAACATTAAATATACCAGATCTCTCTCTCTCTCTCTCTCCCCCTCTCCTATTTGTGCTGTATCTCAGGAAAACTCTGACTCATACACTCCTCAGGTGAACAACATGTGCCTGTTGCTTCTTTCTGTCTGTCAGACAAATAAATGTGTACTGACTGAGGACTTATTAGCAAAGCACTTTTTCTCCCTTAAGCCTCTAAGTGTGGCTCCAATTCTCAACTCTGCTAACTAGTTCTCTTTGAAGTCAATTATTTCTTTCTTCACTAAAACTCCTTTGCTCTTTCTGCTCCCCCATCCTGGCCAGCCTCTGTTATGTGTATCAGTTGGGATAGGCAAGGTTATGCTGCAGTAACAAATAACCTCAAAAGTTCAGTGGTTTTGATAACAAAGGTTTATATCTTGTTTGCATCCTGTGTCCATTGCTGGTCAGCTGGGGCTCTGCATCTCCTTCCTTCTGGGATCCATGCTGAGTGATCACTACCTGGACATTGCTGATTGAGGTGGCAGAGGAGGGACTGAGATCTGGAGGGTTCCACACAAATTATTAGATGCTTTGGGTGAGAAATGACACACTTCCACTCACAACTCATTGACCACCTAATCTTGAGGTACCATCCAAACAAAGAGAAGCCTGGAAATGCAATCCTACTGTATTCCTGAAGGTGGACAACAGGAAATATTGAAAATCTGAGGAAAACCTCAGACTCTATTTCTATAGTGCACTTACACACTTTCATCCCAAATCATCCATGCTACATACATGTAATTCCAGGGAGCACAAAGATTTCATGTATTTGCTGACTGCCAGGAAGGTAAGAACAAAGATGTCTAGAACATCTAATGTGCTGGGCCTCCTGCTAGTCTGCTTTCCTTCCTGACTGGGTTTCGTAACTGCACTTTGCTGACCCTCACAATCCAGAGCTGTTTTTTGCTTCACATTCTTTGCTTACTTTTTCTTAAATATGTGGAAGTTGTCAAAATGCATCCATTCATTCCAGAACCCTTATCAATTCCTCAAGACCGTGGTCTAATTCCACCTCCTCTGGGAAGCTGTATTCTGCTAACAATAGTCTACATTCATTCTTCCTATTTCTGAATTTCTCGAAGATTTAACCTGAGCCACACAGTGGGTATTCACTGGTGTTCTGGCTTATGATATTCCATAGGGGGTTTGTGTGTAATCCCTGGTTTATCCAGGAAATGGTCATGTCCTTGAAGGCGGAGCCTTGCCTTCTACCCCTGTACTCAGCAGCCTAACAGTGTGATTCACCTGCTGGGGGTCTGGGAGGGAAGCTGCAAGAGATGGGGATGTTAGTTCTGGCTCAAACGTTAGCCCTGTGTCCCCACTCTCTTCTCTTGGTCCTCTTTTTGCTCTCCTAAAAAGTGAGATGGTCGAGACAAAAGCTCTCTAAAGTTCTTCCCAGTTTTTGTTAGAGATACTACACTATGTATATGAGCTCACTAATACTACAGGAGTTAAGACAAATGAGAGAGACAGAGAAAGTGAAAGACACAAATACAGTGGGAGAATCCAGGGTCACTCCTTGCACTAGTTAATTTTATGTCAACTTGACTGGGCTAAGGGGTGCCCAGAAAGCTGGTAAAACATTTGTTTCTGGGCCTGTGAGGGTGTTTGTGGAAGAAAATTCAAATTAGTAGACTGTAAGGATCTGACCTCCCCAATGTGAGTGGGAATCATTTAATTTGTTAAGGGTCCTATAGAACAAAAAGACAAAGTAAGGGTAAATTCTCTCCTTGAGTGGGGACATCTATCTCCCCTTACTCTCAGATGGTACAGGAGCCTGTGGTTCTCAGGCCTTTGTACTCTGGGACTTAGACCAGCACCTTACTGGCCCCCCACTGAGGGTCACACCACTGACTCCCCTTGTTCTTAGGCCTTTGTACTGGGCTGAACTACACCACCAGCCTTCCTGGTTCTCCAGCTTAGAGAACAATAGAGATACTGCACTATGATCATGTGAGCCAATTCCTACAATAAATCTCCCTGTCTCTCTCTCTCTATGTATATATTGTGTATACATATGTATATATACATAATATACATACATATACAGTTAACTTATGATGGATTTATTGGGGTGTAACCCCACTATAAATTCAAGAGCAAACCTAATTAATATTGCTTCTGAACCACTGTAAAGCTGAAATATTTATAGGAAGGACAGGATAGCCCAGCTGAGAAATGCTGTCCTTAAAGACTAGACTCAGGAGCATCTTTTCATAATCTACTCTCAAGAAGTGGTTTTGGGAAAGTTTTCAAGGATAGCCATCTAAATTGGAACAGTAATGGAAGATTGGCTAATCAGCATAAGAGGGGTTAGAAATGAGTGGTGAGATGTGTGTGTTCAAAGTATGTGGTTGGCTGGTAAGACTTTATGGGTTTTACCACCTTTTTGTGTATAAATTCAAAGTTAAGTGAACCCAGTAATTGACAGCTGTGGAATAGAACTCTAGGTCCCCAATGCCCCATAACGAACAGAGTACTCTGTCTCCAGATCTGTGTAGAAGGTGGATCTCTGCTCCTGCTGTTTGCCTTGGAGGAACCTTTCCAATATAGTGCTGGTCAGAGAGTAGGAACAGAGCACAGGGACTTCACTAAGCTTATAGAGCATGTTGGAAGACTTTTGTGCTCACTTGCTCGTAAAGATTGTCTATGGACCACTTACTTTGCAGCATATTGCCTGCAAGCAATGTTGTGGAGAAGAGGCATAATCTTCCCACCCTATCTCATGACAGAGGTTACTAATGTTTACCAAAGGCAGCTGGAAAACAGGAATGTCTAATAGGCTCAGATCAGTCAGTCCACAATGGAGGGGTGGGATGTGGGGCAAATTATATAATTGTTGATTCTTTTTTCATTTAGATTTGAGATGCATTTTAGAGAACCCAGCTTTCTTTCTTTCTTTTTTTTTTTTTTTTTGAGATAGAGCCCCAATTTGTCCCCCTGGGTAGTTCCTCTAGTATATGGTGCGGGTGCCCTACTCACTGAGCCACAGGTGCTGCCCTCAGCTTTCTTTAAAAGGGCCATTCATTCAGAAAGGGTAACTTTTGTGATGGGATGAAACTTTCTAATCAGTAAGGTAAGAGCTAATCATGCAGATGAGAGACATTCTGTGAGAGTATGTCTCGGATAGGGGCAAAGGACCAGAGGTAGACCTTGACTTTTATGTAGCTGTGTCTAGATGGGGCCCATATAGTCCCTTGTATAGTGCAAGGGCTGAGACCTGCTCTGTACCTCTTACCAGATGGAGCTCCTAGGTGCCTGCTTGATAGGAATTGTTGGTCATACCCATGTGGAG
>NW_003852444.1:10035825-10036875 GCF_000181295.1 Otolemur garnettii
AAAGATTCTGAAGGCTGCAAAATTTATTCCTCCACCCCACAGCCCCCTCTTACTGCTCTACATCTTGTCCTAGATGTCCCACAGATGTCCTGAATTTATGGCATACCTGCAGTTTCACCTCCAACCCTGCTTCTCCTGCGTGATGTCCCTGAGCAGCACACCACTCTCTCTGTTAGCCTTACTGGAAACCTGGGAACCTCCCTTCACTCCTTTACTATTTCCTCTCACTTGGCCTTCTCCTTCACCCAACAATTCAACCCTCTCTATTCTATTATCCTTCATCTACTCATTCCTTCTAAACATGTTTATTGGCTATTTAGGGTGTGTCAGGGATTGTTCTATGTATTGGAGATACAGAGAACAAAAGATACAAAAATCCCTGCTGTCACAGAGTATATATTTTAGGTGGGGAAGTCAAATAATAATCAAATTAACAAATAATATAGAATACCTGGTGGTGACAAAAGCTATGAAGAAAAATTAAGCAGGGAAGGGGTTAGTATATGGGGAGGGGCTGCTGTTTTAAACAGGTGATCAAGGAAGGACTCATTTAGAAGGTGAAATTCAGGCAGAGGCCTAAAGGAAGTAAAGGAGTGATCACACTTTATTCCCAGACTCTGCTGCTCTACAGCTACACTATCATTCCTCTATTTCAAGCCACCATCATCACCTGGACCACTGACTAGTCTTCCTGCTACCCACCTTTCAGTTCATTATGTATCTATATGGGTGCTATTGCTAAAGTTAAAACCCAATACCACTTTTCTACTTAAAAGCCCTTATGGGTACCCCCAAGTTCCTCAAGGTAAAAAAATAAAAACTTATTAACATCTCCTACAATGCCCTGAGTTCTTCTCCAATCTCACCTCCCTGAAGTCCCCCATGTGTATCCACAATTACTTTTAGTTTCTTCAATAAGCATGGAGCTGAACTTTAAAAAACTATCTTCACCTCTTTTCTTCTTATTCCATAAAGAAAATTGTGTTTTGTCATTGTTGATTCTTTTTTCATTTAGATTTGAGATGCATTTTAGAGAACCCAGCTTTCTTT
>NW_003852444.1:10037116-10038861 GCF_000181295.1 Otolemur garnettii
GCCGGTTGAGCTATAGGCGCCGAGCCGACAAAAGCTCTCTAGAGTTCTACCCAGGTCTAAGGATCTACAACAGGTGAGCTATAGAGAAATTAACTGATGCCACCCCAAATTAGAGTAAAAGAAATATCCACTCTCCCTGCCACATTATAGAAAAGTGACCTGGTGACTGCTCTTGAGCAGTGACTGCTCAAAATTCCTGTTTCAGGGCAGAAGAAAAAGGAATGGAGGGGAGGGGGAGAACTTACCTTCACTTGGAAAACTCCCTCCCAGGCTATTGTTTTGAAAGGTCTAAGAGACTAAGCCAAAGGAAGGGAGCTTGGATCTCCCAGAGGCAGAAAGGATGAAGATACTAGCTCTTTTGGAGGAAAGAGGAGGAAGCTGGAGTGTTGGTCCCCTCAAAGCTGAGAAGGGAAGCAGGGGCTGAAGTATCCATGGAAGCTCCACTGCATTCATAGAGCTCACTGATAGCCAGAGCTCGGGTATGAAGAAGGTGGGGACTTCATGGAGGCTGGATGTCCCTGGGGTCACTGGAGAGGGTCCCTGCACGTGGAGCTGCAGGACCTCAGGACAGCGTGCATCCAGAGCCCTGGCTGTGTCACAGGAGCAGAGCGCAAAGGGCTCAGCATGTGCCGATGACACACTGTCTTCACCCCGTTTTCCTGACCTGCTTCAGCAGAGGGATGGATGTCCTCCACTCCCACTGCCCCATGAGGACACCACAAAGAATTAATGACCTTGGACCTCTGCTGAGAATGTGGGAATTCAGAGCTAGATTTGATTTAGTAAAATTAAAAGAAAAGAATCTGACATTTTTCTCACCTCAATTTCATAGAGCAATTTGTGAACTTATTAGAAATCCATGATCTGACATTCCCCACCATAGGTGGAAAGAGGAACAGCAAACTCAAACCCCAGCCGTAGGCCATTAAGTCCGTGAAAGCTCGGTCCCTAAAGGGTCCAGAAACATTCATCAGAGTTAATGAAATGCACATAATACATCGCCGGGCAATGAGATGCAAAATCTCACTCACAGCTAAAATGGCAGCAGGCTTAAGAACCAGACACTCGAGGGCAGCTGTCCTGTGCTGGGGAGGGGGCTGAGGCAGTCTTGGAACACCAGGAAATCCAGTTCAGTGGGGGCTTCAGGCATCCAAACACAGCAAGGATCTGTCTTGGGCCCTGCCTGCCATAGCTTAGAGGACTTTCTAACAACCAGCCAGTCAGGCTGGCTGCACTTTTATGCTACTTCAGCAGAACAGATTTTCTTGATATTGGGCCAAAAGCTCCTCAAAGAAATGGGGAAGATAATATTATTATTCATTATGTACTTATGATATTCATTAAATGCTAGGTACTGTATATTTCTGCTGGATAGGAGCCATTAGTGTCATTATTACCCATTTCACAGGTGATAAAATGGAGGCTTAGGGTATTTAATAACATCAAACCACTTACAAAGGTGATGGGGTTCAGGACATGCTAATTCCAAATCTGGCATGTTGGCATATTGAATATGTTAAGCTGAAACACTTGAGAGACAGCAGGTTCAGGAAAAAGTCCCTCTGATGATCCCCTTTTTATCTGAGTTTCAACAAACAGGCCTTGTTAAGTCCCCCCCCCACCCCCACCCCCCGTTGTTAACTCATGGCCTTGATCCTATCATTTCTCCCTGACTCTCCATTCTTCATCAAACCTACTATAAAAACACTTAGGTTTAACTGTTTCATTGGGTCTTCATTTCTTCA
>NW_003852444.1:10039219-10051410 GCF_000181295.1 Otolemur garnettii
CAGATAGAAGGGTCGAACTACCAGAGACTGTCACTTGGTGCTCAAATATAGCAGGCAAGGGTCCCTGCCACATTAGACAAGGGGGTTGGCTTAAAATTTAAAAAAGAGGGGTTCTGAGTATGAACGTGGTGTCGGGTAGAGTTAGAGAGATCACTTACTGGCTGTGGGATGAATTCCTGGAACTGAGCCTTAGTTTCCTCTGTAAAGTGGGATAATAATATCTCTTTTAGGGTTACTGTGACGGTTAGATGAAGAGTGTGGTAAAAGCAGTTAGCACAGCACCTGACATTATGTGTTCAAGAAATGTTGTCTACAACAACACACGGCAATCATAAATAAAAACAATCAAAGATACAGCTGTTAATGGTTTCCTGGTCTCTCATAGTAAATAAATTCTTGGGAAAGAAAGCTTGGCCTGGTAGGTAATTAAATGTTTGGGAAGAGAAGATTGCCAGTTGTTCTGTTAGGAGTCCGGTTCCTGCTGGATTATCTACACAGTTAGCAGGAATCTGCGGTCACCTTTCTAAATGGGGATGGAGTAGAACGGGAATGCCAAGTCCCTAACCTCCTTAGTTTCTCTCCAGGTGTATACACACAGGCATTTAAAAAGTGTGCGTGTGACTTTTACAGCTCACTGTGTTCTTGGGTTCCCAGGGACGCCTGCTCCAGATGTGTGAATGTCCTGGCAATGTTTTTAATTACAGACATGTCTTTGGCCCAGGCATGTTAAAAGAACCCCTCAAATCATGTACTTTTCATCACACTCACACCTCGCTCCATTAGCAGAAATTCTTTCCTGGTGTTTTCATCTTACTTAGCTCATTCTTAAAGAAATTTCCAGCTCAGTTCCAGTGGCTTTTGCATCTCATTACACTTTTGATAATTAGCTCTATCTCATTACCCCCCCCCCCTGCCCAGTTGGAATAGGATTAGTTGTTTTCAGGTGTAAACCTGTGGTGTGCATCTCTCTACACCTCTTCAAAATTCCAGGCAGGCCTTCTGCCTCAGCTGAATTAGGACAACTACTTCCAGCTGCGTATGGTTCATTACAACTTCCATTTCAGGAAGAAACTCCACTGTATTTCACATCTGGTCACACGCTTATTAATTATGTACTTCTTATAACAACTGTGCCTAATTAGGACAGAGTTGAGACCTTGCCGAGCCTAGCGATTCGTTATGTTTTCTTGTTCTTGGTACCTCGTTACCCTCCCTCCAAATTATGCCCAATTTGTTTTACATTCCTGCCACATTAAGACAATTGCTCCCAGGTGTGTGTATTTCAGCATCCACTTTGCTATTCAAGCAAAATTTTGTTGACCAGGACTCTCCCTGTTTTCACATCCTGCTGAAGGGACATCCGCTTTGCTGGTCTTCTGCTCACATTTGCCCTGAATGGAGTGGGTCTAGCTTAGGCTGCTGAGCCCTGGGGCTGGCCTCTGGTCTCCTTGGTTCTTTACTGTAAAACGTCTGTGCTCTCATCTCGGGGAGGTAGCCACAGCGATGCATTAGAACAAGGATCCTGAATGCAGTGGCTTTACTCTGTTCACAGAGCCTGGGAGGTAAAATCCATTAGTTCCATCAAGAAATGGTAAAGGGTCCTCTATGTAACAAAAAAATACTTGTACTTCTTATGTCTACTGAAATTTTTTTTAAAAGGGAGAAAAAGAAAAACAAGCAAAAAAAAAAAAGAGAAAAAGAAAAAAAGAAATGGTAAAGGGTTAACTGCTAGCCAGCAGGGGCACAGTGAACAGTGGCAATCCTGAGCTTCTGGAAGGGCAAAGCTCAGAAGAGACCAGCAGAAGGTCAGGCTCAAGATTTCGGTCCTCAGTCCTAAAGGAAGGGTAGTCTTGGAAAATTGAGGAGGATGGCAAGATCAGAGAGGAAGATGTGAGAAGCCAGAGGAAGTGTGAAGCTCCACGCCACGGGGACTGTCTCTTTTGCTCGCCACTGTGTGACCCCCATGTCATAGCTGTAAGAGGCAATTCTATCTTTTGGACAGACCGAATGACTGCATCAGTGCAAAGAAATTCACTGATATGACTGAGAACCATCAGGATTTAGCTGCCAATTCAACCTGTCTGTATTGGAGTTTTTCTTCCCAAGCTTTTGAAACATCAATAATGACTGTCAGGCTCAGAAAACCTTCAGGTAAGAATGAAGTCCTGGAGAGGGGTCAGGGCTTCTGTAAAGAAGTCTCTGCACAGAAGGCAAAAGGATTCCAGGTGGAATTTCCCACCACAGAGGCTGTGACTGCCTGTCTCAGAACTACAGGCTGTAGGAACCCAGGCCTGGTCCTCCCACCACATTTGAGCTGATTTGGACTTTGAGAGCTTGGAAGCAGGGCTGGTCCTCTTCCAGCAAAGGGAACACAAGGAACTAATCCCTGTCTAATCAGCAGGAACATAATGAGTAGTAAGGGGGGAAAGTTCTAGTTGGGCAATAAGATTTAAAGCCCCCGCCTATGGTAGAAGTAGAAACAATGTACTAGGATGAAAGTCCCTGTAAGAAACGAGTGCTCATGTGGGAAAGGGCACAATATTACCCAAAGAGTAGTTTTGTTTACGAGTTAAAAGATTTCCTGATAGGTGACAATAAGGTGGCTCAAAGTAACAAAAAACTGTATGAGAAACCACTATTACAGATGAGGACATAATTTGCCAACATCTATCAAGAGTTGGATCCCATCGCTTGAATTAGTGCCTCTTTTTCAGGGAATTTATTCTAAGTGTGGCTAAGTTGGAGAGACTCTTCTAGCAGTTCCTAGTCCCTTGGGTATGGGAGAAAGAAAAGTAGTATTTGTGACATGGGTGTTGCGAGGACAAACTGGGAACACAGGTGAGTAGCACAGAGTAGACCACAGTGATGAGAAAAGCAGTGGGAGCTGCTCTGATGCTGGGCTAGACATCACCCCAAAGCCCTCCTTCTAATGGTCATGTTTATTTTCCATCTCAGGACCTTTCCATGTCTCCAGAGCCTTCTTCAAGGTGCTGTGACTGATGTTGTAGACAGTGATCTCCCTATGTTTATCCCCTCTGTGTAAGAATGAGAGTGGTCTGCTTTGTTTCCCGTGCCCCTCTGGTGAGGCCCACCTTGTTGGCCTTTTCAGCTGCAACAGCATATTTAGGGAGTGTGTGCAGCTGGGCCCTATCCTGGGCAGACCCTAGCTCTCTCTAGCACTTTCCAGTCCTGGCTATAAACAGCACAAAAATGATCTCAGAAGATATCCTTATCGTGTAGGACCATAATGTGGGACTCTTCACTGTGTCCCAAATAAAGGTTTTGAGGTGGTCGTGCTATGACCATCTGCATCCATTTGACCATTCACTGAATGTGTCACTGGCTACTCTAGACCTGTTGGAGAATAAAGACCACTGTATCAACCTTCAAAGAAATTTGTGCATGAGTATCTTGGATAAAGGACCCTAGAGTCGGTTATCGCTGTATCAACCTTCAAAGAAATTTGTGCATATCTTAAAGGACCCTTTCCTGTGCAGAATTGATATTCTTCAATCTCATCACGGTTGTGAGCAAAGCAAGGATTCCGCTTTTCTGAATGCTGCCCCCAAAGCAACTCATCTGCCATTTCTCTGCTGGTTCTTAGTTTCTTGACATTCAACTCAATCCAAACCTATATCTCCTCCACTCCCAACAAAACTAGCCTGCGCCCTCCCTAGTCCCACACTGACTCTGGCATCACTCGGGGTTCTCCTCCTGGAATGGACAGGAAAGGAAAGAAAAGGCACCACATCTGTGCTGGGAGGTCATGGCCACTAAGGGGAAGCTTTCAAACAAATGTGAGCAATCTAAACTCCCCACCCCCACATCCCATGATCTTGTTTAAGTAAAGTATGTTCTTCCATGATGTTTCTACACAGATTCAACCTCTTCCCAGTGAGACCCCTGAAGCCATACAGATTTGCCACATTCCTTCCCACCAGAAGCCCTCGGAAGGCCATCCTCCAGCTGCTTGAGGGTTCATCCCTTCCCGTATCTGAGGCAACGGGGGTAACCTCTTTGTCCACACATCTACCTCTGTGGGTAGCAGCATTTGGCACATGTTAGGCTGTTGGGGAATGCTGGCTATATAATGATACCAAGAAAAGGAACACATGACATTTAAGCTTCTCAAAACATTTATTAATTTTCTGTTTGTTTTTCCCACCAAGACCAAAGTTGTATACACAGGTATAAAATCCCTGATCACCAGGGCGTGTGTGCACAGTCCTTCCTGCTGTCCTTCCCATGTGTCTCCAAGATGCATCTTGGTCAGTGCACTGCTTCCTTCTCTGACATATGAACCAAAGGCTAAGAGGACTCAGGGACCTGGGGACAGTGGTGAGGTCTCGTGTGCCAGCAGTATAGGGGGTGCTCACACCATGGGTGAGCAAGACAGAGACAGGCCCAGCTGGTGGCCACACATCATGCTGCCCCATCTTCCTTGCACTCAGCTGAGCAAACCTGGGTTACTTTCCAAGGCAAGAAAAAACTAGGGGATTTAAGGAGAACATTCAGGATCATTCACCCCTGGGACAATGTTTCAGGTGAGGTAAAAATTTTCTAATCATTATTTTTGCTTAGAAATTAGAGGGGAACATCAAGCAGAATGAATCACCTTTCATTCTTCCATTTTTGTCATTAATTTTATGGCTCGTGGCTTGGATACAGCAGAAATAAAACAAAAAGGCAATAAACCAAGCCATAACCTGTGTACAACCTACAGCATACAAAACTCTCCCAGGGATTGGGATAAAATGACTTTCTTTCCCTTAGCCTGGAGGAGGTCCTGTTTTGGTTAGGGAAATTTGTTGAGAACAGCAGCCAGCTGAGAAGCCGTTTATTTGATTTTGGCAATAGAGACAGAAAGCAATGCACAGACACTTATTCCATTGAATTGAAAACTGACAAGGTCAAGAGAGCAAGAATCCTACTGTTCATGTAATATTAATAAGAACCCTATCAAGTGATCTTAGGAAGGTACTGAAATTTAGGTAGCGGTCCACTTCCCAAGGCTGGAATTTTATTTTCATTGGGCAACAAGCTTTAGTAATTCATCCATTCATTTTTCAGAGTCCAGCAATTTGACACCATGTTCCTCCCGGCCCACCCAGTCCCTTTAGGCTTGACAGCATTAAAGTAGTTGTTCAATCAAAACATTATAGCAGACTTCAGAGTTTATATGAAAGCCAAACTAAAGAGAAAAGCCTTATACGTAAGTCACTACGAAAGTTTTCAGACTGTTATAGTCCATTATTTCACTTCCAAGAAACACAGTCGACTGTTCTTTCTGATTCACCTGTGCACATTTCAACTTGCTGGGAGGGTTTCATTCATTTCTTATAGTATGAGTTTTATGTTACTTGATTTTTGTGTATCTCAAAACTTTTGTAATGACCCAGGTACCTTCTCTCCACTAAAGCATTAGTGATGAGGAAACGAAGTCAGCTCAGACTATGGCAAATAACATACCAAAGGAAAATGCATGGCTTAGGAAAGGAAAATGACCCTTGCCCCCCACTGCAGCACGCCCAGTTAAACGGTGGTTATTTTCTTGTCCTTGGTGGCTTGCTTGATGGCAGCCTGCTCACAGATGATCTCCTTGAGCCGCTGCAGCCGCATGTTCTGGGTGGTCTGGTCTCCCACCCCGGTCTGGCTGCGGTGCAGCAGGGTCAGTGCGTGGATGTACTCCAGCTCCGTGTACTTCACGCCCTGGTCCACCACCAGGTTCAAGAGCTCGTCAGCTGTGTTGTACAACATCTCGTAATACTGCCTGAGGAGGAAGAGAGAACACTGCTCAGCAGCTCACCAGCCACATCCCTTCAGTGGGCATGAAGGTGCTATCTATACATTGATTTCTTTACCTGATAAATATTTCTTGATCCCAGTCTTTCAGGCCCTACAAATACAATGAGGAGCGAGGCACAGGTGACCTTTGTCCTGCTGGAACTCACTGGAGCTCTCGCCATGAGATGTCTAAAAGACCTAGGGAGACCTCACACCCTGCAGCTCATTCTATATTTTCTCCTAGTATTGCATCTACCTTGGGAGATGAGAGGGAAGAGAAGTTGTCACACAGAACCAAGAAAGGGGGAAGAAATCATCTGACATGGCAGGGCTGAGGGGTTTTGTCTCATTCCATCCCTCGCTCACTCACTCATTCATCCATCCATCCACTGGCAGAAGCTCTGTGAAATACTGTAGATGATTTCCTCCCCTACAGAGTGGGATAATAATAGTACCTACCCCTTAGAATTACTGGAAGAATTAAATTAATACATGTAAAGCATTGAGAATGGTGACGCCTCATAAAGATTAACTATTATTATTTGAAATGGTAATGTAATAAAGGAACAGTAATATGTAATGATATGCAGGACACAGCCCTTTCCTCAAGTGACTCTGAGACAAGGACAGAGGGTCACGAACAGCAGAGACCAAGGCTCTGTTGTGAGCATAGGCAGCATTCAGAGTTGGATTTCTGGAAGACTAATGTGACGGCAAAATGTGGAATGGTCTGGGAGGGGACTTACAATTCTAACAAAAAGGAGACTTGAGAGCCAGTGAGGTGCAAGGCCACTGGCCTGGATGGTAAAGAGAAGAGTAGGGCTCTAATGTGCATTAGAGCAGCGGTCCCCAAGCTTTTTAGCACCAGGGACTGTTATCATGGAAGACAATTTTTACACGGACTGGGGCAGGGGGCAGGGTTACATTCTCATAGGGAGGGAAGGGAAGTAGTAGTACAGATCCTGCCCTAGATCCCTCACATGCACAGTCTGCAGCAGGGTTTGTACTCCTATGAGACTAATACCACTGCTGAGGTGCTAGAAGGTCGAGTTCAGGTGCTGATGTGAGTGATCGGAGCGGCTGTAAAGACAGACGAAGCCTCACTTGCTCTCCCGCCACTCACCTTCTGCTGTGCAGCCCAGTTCCCAACAGCCTGCAGACAGGTTTGTGGTTTGTGGCCGAGGAAACTGGAGACCATGACATTACAGTGAGTCTCCAAGGCAGTGAGAAGACAGAGGAGGGAGTTAGGAAGACTGCCACTTGTCATTTTTCAAACCAACATTATGCCACAGCTATCCCTCAAAGGGTCTACTGGACTCTGAGGCTATGACTTGTGTGGCCACTCCAAATTACCCAGGGTCTTAAATTTAGCAATAAGCTCTGAACCAGCAATGCCACCACAGCTTGTTAGCAAAAGGACAGAAGGACCATAATCGTGGTCACTTTCTTTCTTCCTGACATGAAAGGTAGCTTCCTGAGGATTAGACAGGAGCAGAAAGAACCAGGCCCTAGGCTCAAAGCAACTTTTGAGAGATCCAGCAGAAACTCTGGCTTAGAAATCCTATATTATTATTGGACTCAGGGCATTGGATGTGTTTCTGCCTCATCGGGAACATCTTGAAAAACTATGGGAAAACTAAGCCATCCTTGTAGTTCTAGAAGAGTCATAATTCCAAGAATATTTGTATTGATTGCTGCTATGATGGGAATGTGGTTAGAAAGAGCTCTGGTATTTTCCCCATGGTTAATTCCTCTTCCTGCCGTTAAATCTCCTTTCTAATTACCATATTCTTTAGAAAAATAGGAGAAATCATACTTTTTTGTGAACATTCCCTAAATGATGGAAGGAACGGACAGAGCTCTTTTTAGGTGAGCAAGTTTATGAGTGTCTCCTCGAGTAAACTATCCCGCATCCCTGTGTAGAGTCCTCTCAGGGCTAATTTTCTATAGTGGTTTCTATAGAGGTTTCATGAAACAAGATATTTAGGAATCACTGGTCAAGGGTAACCTCGAATGGAGACAGAAGTACTTCTGGTAGAAATACTTCAGTTAGGTGAGAAAAATGAACTCTAACCTCCCGCGGTCTGACAGCTCTCTATCAGCTATAATCAGGACATTTTTTAGAGGTCTCATATGTGGCATAAAATCTACGTGAACTCTGCATCCTCCTCCTGGATGTATCTGTTGTGATATAAAACTGCTATTGCTTAGAGAAACTTTATGCCCTAAGAAGATGCTCCATATTTATCCTGTAGCTGTGCACCTCCCTGGCATACCACGCTTCCTCCCTGCCACTGGCCCCTGTTCTGAGAAATGAGGTCCTGTGTCACCTAATTTTGTTTCCCATATATGCATGAGAACGGTCTACTTAGGAAACTACCCAAGAATACACAGTTTAAAAATTGTTCCATTAGAACCTATGTATGGATCTAGATTTACCAAATGAAATAAAAGAGAATTTGGGGCACAAGACTCTTTCAAAGCTGGAAGGAACCAGAAAGGTGTAGTTTCTAGACCTGTAGTTTTGCAACTTGAGAGTGCTGCTAAGAGTTACCTGGAGACCTTGCGAAAAATGCAGATTCCTGAGGCCCCATCCCCAAATATCATGCTTCTTACAGGTATGAAGCATGTTGGACTCTGAGCCAGAGTCCGTTTGGTAGGGCAATAGTTACAGAACCATTCCTGTCTCCTCCAGCTAAGGACCCAAATGCATCAGGGAAGGCTACAGAAGTAATAAAAGGTTTGTGATGCTTTTTACTGAGATTAAACCCAAAGAACTGGATTTCTTTGTATTACATTGTTGATATTTTCATCATTTATCTTAAGATGTAACATTGAACCCATCATACCACATGAAATTGGATTTCTTTTGAAAAATCAGATGAATTGTTTCCAGGGATACCGGCTGGTTTTCTATACAGACTGTTGTTCCATGCTGGGAGCAAACAACAAAACAAAGATGCCTGGATTTCTAGTCCCGGATCTTCTAGTGTGATAAGTGATAAAGGGCATGCCACTTAAGTCCTTAATGTTTCAGTATCCTCTGTGCAATGAAGAACTTTATAAATCCCAGGATGATACTCTGAAGTGGACCAAAAGACTAAAAGAGTCCTCAAGAGCCTCTGATGAACAGTGCCCCAGAATTACAAAGCTGAGTTATTCAACAAAATTGACAGGTAATTGATGGTGTATTTTCTATAGTTAGGGAAAAAAATTCCCCCCTAACCATGATGATATATTAGATCATAAAGAATCATAAATATTTAAGACAGAATGAAATTCATTTATCTTTCTCAATGGTACCCAGTAGCAAAGACTGCTTGCTAAATTGACACAGCAACACTTGGAGGTGGGGAAAGGGTGCTCCAAAGTGCCCTAAAGAGAAAATAGAAAAATGCCCCGAATTACACAATTAGAATGAGCTTCCGTGATAAACACTGACAGACCAAAATGAAATCACGTCACCCAATATGGATAAATAATTTATCAGCACTTATTGAGGCCCCAGGAAAATGAAAACTTGGTCTTTATTATCAAGCATGAAAACAGCAGCCATACGTCCCGGGGTGACACATTTTGTATTAGACAGCACGTCAGTTAGCTGCCAGGATGGGATCAGTGAGCACACATTTGATTGAGACATATGCTGGCTCATGGCTTGGAGAGCAAGTCTCTTCATAGCCCATAATACTCAGGAGCCAACTGCCAAATGTGGACCAAATATCCTATTCTAGAGACCGAAGAGGTTTCCCTTACTCAGGTGATGGAATATTCTGTAAGGTGTGTGCCTTCCTGTGGTTTCTCATACCCTTTGCTGGGCACCTGTGGGTAGCAGTTCTCTAAGTAGGATGAGCAGAGAGGGCAAGGGGGTGGAGTGATGGAGAAGGAGTGGTGTGTGTCACAGACTGGTCTACTGTGCAGTCTAGAATACGACAACGTTTATACCTTGTTCTGGTACGAACAGATCATTTTCTCTTATCTTTGTCATGTTTGCTTTATCAACAGACTGTTCTTCCTTGTGTTTATTTTTTCTTCTTGCTTTATTCCATTGGTATTACACCGTGACTCTTTCTCCTCCATCGATTCCATTGGAAAACATTTGTACCAGTCAGGATACGAAGGGCATTTTGGTAAAGCGGGCAGATCTTTTTAAAGTTTTAAAATAAAGTTTCTTTTTTTCTGATGGAAAAGTTAATGCATGTGCTGTATAGAATACTTGGACCATACAGGCAGATTAGGCAGAAAAAAAGATTACCCACATAATTTCATCATAAAGACAAACCACATTTTGGCATATTTTCTTGTAGTTGAAATATTTAGGATGAAACACAACTGGACACGTCCATTGTTTCCAATTATAAAAACTTTCTTTCTTGTAGATAGATTTAGAAAAGTAGAATTAGTCAAAAAATAAGTAATTGTTTAGGACAGTTGGCAATGCTGCCAAATTGCTTTCTGAAAAAGTTGTGTCAATTTATCCTCCTACCAACAACATATGAACAGTGTCTGGCCCATATTTTTTGTTATTAAAGAGACAGGGTCTCACGGTTGCCCAGGCTAGAGTATGGTGGCATGATCATAGTTCGCGGTAGCCTTGAACTCCTGGGTTCAAGCTATCCTCTGGCCTCAGCCTCTTGAATAGCTAGGAATACCAGCGTGTGCCACCATGCCTGGCTGAATTAATCTTAATTTATTTATTAAGAACTTGTTCTTACCACAAACTCTATGAAGTATAATAGATTTTTTTTTTTTTTTGAGGCAGAGTCTCATTTTGTCACCCTCACTAGAGTCCTGTAGCATCATAGCTCACAGCACCTTAAACTCTTAGGCTCAAATGATTCTCTTGCCTCAGTCTCTGGGACTACAGTTGCCCATCATAGCACCTGGCTATTTTTAGAGAAGAGGTCTTGCTCTGGCTCAGATTGATCTCAAATCTGTGAGCTCAGGCAATCCACCCACCTCAGCCACCCAGAGTGCTAGGATTACAGGTGTTAACCACTGAGCCTGGCTGGTACCTGGCTAGATTAAAAAAAAGTTTGTAGAGACAGGATCTTGCTGTGTTGCCTAGGCTGGGCTCAAACTCCTTGCCAAGGGATCCTCCTGCCTTGGCTTCCCAAAGTATTGGGACTACAGACATGAGCTACCATGCACCCCCCTCATATTCTTTTAATTTAAATGAAGTCAAACAACTTTTCATCTACTTATTAGTTTCCAATTTATGTATAAAAAATTCATATATACTAGAATCTCCATAGTTGACCACCTCCTTAAGGTAACCTAATTTTCATAGGCCAGTCATGCACCACATGTACATATCAGTACAACAGACCTAGTTCATTATGTTGACCACTTTTGTATGTTGACCAGTTTGTTATAGTCCATTGGGTGGCCAACTTACAGAGGTTCTACTGTATTTTTATCTTTGAGTATTAGTGCTTTTCTGACTTCTTTTTAAGAGCTTTTCATAAATTTTCAAAGACAAGAAGCATGTAGAGTTTTAGTCTTGACCTCCCACTCTGGCGTACTTAGGGTAAAAGTTACCACTGCATCTCTGAAAGTTATTGGACACAGTCTCGGTTCTCTTCTTTGTAACTGAGGGAAGAAATCTCCACTAAAACAAGCTAGTCCCACCATGGCAACTCACTCCTGCACCTGTAGGTGTTTCATAAAGTTTGGGTGTGGGGGTGACAAAAGGCCTTGACTGGGGGACTGCCCAAAGTCCCCGAGGAAAGCTTTGCCATCTGCCTTTTCTTACTTGGTGGAATTCAGAGCCCTAGAACCCTAAGTGGAAACTGTGCTCCTAAATGTACAGTTGTATCTCATGCTGTGTTAGTTTGTCCTGACTGTAATAAGATCAGTAATAATGTCTAATTTTTAGGTACATCAACATATTCAACCCTTAGAAATTCACACTTACAATTATCTACAGTTCACAGATGAGCAAACTGACCTATGGAGTGTGATTAGTCTAAGGCCTCAAAACCAAAGACTTTGAGCCCTATACTCATGGTACTCACTCCAAAACCACCATAATACGGAAATATTTAAAACTGTAAAAAGTGTAAGTACTAACTGCAAAGGATATTTGCACAGCTGATCCATTTTTACTCATGATTTCAGAAATGTGAATTAAATAAAATTCCCACACTCGACTCTCTGCCTTCCACTGTAATGGGAGGAGCCATATTGTGGCATTCAAAATTCTTTTATACAAACATTTGGACAGTATTGGATTTGATCTGGGAATTCGGTGCGCTAAGCCAAGTAAGGTGGTCATGTAGAAAATTCAGCACTTAATTAAGGAAAGATTTTTGGCTTTTTCATTTTGTTAACTCTCTTTATTCCTCTCTTTTTTGCCCATCCAAGACAATAATGGATGAGGTAACCTTTCTTTTGCAAAGTTGTCT
>NW_003852444.1:10051668-10057071 GCF_000181295.1 Otolemur garnettii
GCTGACTTCTGCCCACTCAGTGGTACCTACAGTAGTAAGTAGGGAGTGGGAAGAGAGAAAAGAAAGGACTTGAATAATCCATAAACTATATAATCATCCCATAAATAATTAAGAGGTGGTTCTGGCAGAACAACCTAGATACGTAAATACTCAAGAGATCAGCTAACCTCAGATTCTGGTTAAGATTCTCAGATTCCTGCACCCCCTCCAAACTAGCCGTGTGACCTTATGCAAATGCCGTCAGCTCTTTGGACTGCTGTTTCCCATGTGAAAAACAGAAAAGTTATAGCAGATGCTATTTAAGCACTGTCTTTTATAATTAGATGCATGTTCTGTTGGGATAGTTTTTAATACTCCTCACAACGGATTGTGCAGGCTTTTGTTCTGGTCAGGACACTCATCTAGAGGTAAAAAAACGATCTTTAAAAGACACTGCCTGTATTCCCTCAGCTGGTGGCAGCAGAAAATCACCTAAGAGGTAAAGACAGCCTGGGAGTCTGTTGCTTTAAGGCTTGCTGAGGCTTCTTTGATCGGTCATCTACCTACATTTTCCTTATATAAAATGACACACGCACGTACCCACCCTTCATCGGTGGCACTGTACTAAAATGGCAGTTACCTGTTGGGCTTGCTCTGATAACCATCATGCTTTAGCAGCACTGGGGGGTATTTCTCCTGGGGAGATGTTAAGAGTTAAAGTCAGCTGTGTTCACTCCTCTCAGGAATATATCCTGACATTTCTGATAGTCAGCTGCAGCCAGAGCCTTGCTTTATTTCTCTTCAGAAAATACAACCACTCAAAACAAAAGAATTCCTGCGAGACACCTTCATCACTGTTGAGATGATGACACTCCCCCCAGCTCGGTTACAGTCATTGAAATGAGAGGAAATTTCTTTTCGTTCCCTTGGGGAGCCACTTTGCTCCCCACCTTTGGAATGTATTCTAAATTTATAAATATCTTATGGTTGAAATTTCCTTTTCAGCAACTTAAGGATTCATATGTCACTCTCTGCTGCATCAGATAATTTTTTAAATTAAGTTTTCTAGTACAGGGCTAGAGGAAGATCTGCATTTTAAATTCAGTACAATTAAAACTGTGTCTCTTTGGTCTGGCACTGCCTTTGGTCAAACCCCATTTGTATGAATAATTATTCAGTCCATTAAGAAGTCTGCTCAACTCCTTCTCCCATTTTGAAGGTTTTAATAAATATTGATCAGGCACATTCCTGTTTGCACTTGCCAAAGCAATTCTGATGGATTCATCTTCTGATGTTATCAAATAATGAAATATGAAAGAGTGAATAGAATTACTCTCTTGTTCTGTGATTTTTTATTTAGGGCCTTCATTTTACTTTCATAATTGTGTTTGTCTCATACTTCTGTAAATGCTCTTTTGATTATCAAAAGGTGAGTACAGGTTAAGGAGAGCTATGCTGTGCTGAATATCACTTTAGAGTCTTTTCAATTTCAGAAAATAGTTTATCAAATATCACGTTAGAGAGTCTTTTTGATTTTTAAAAATGATTTATCTAATATGATAGGTTGATAAAAAGGATAAAGTATTATGCACCTTGGTGGCCCTAAAGCTACATATTATTTACCAATTAAAACAGACTCTTAACAACATATTATCTACATTTTCCAGATTAGCAATCTGGGAAACAATTACTGAGCTATGCTGAATAAAAACAATCCTAAGGCCCTGTGGATTTTTCAGTTTTAAGTAGTGAAATCACATTATTAATTTTTTAATAAATAATGCAAAGGATTTCTTCCAAGGAACACCTACTATTATTATTATTAATGCTTAGGAAATAGCAATAACATTTTAAATGCTAACATGACACAGAAAGGTAGATAAAGTCTTTAGCTTCTAGAATCTTCTTTTATTTAAATTTAAAAAATCCAAAGTCTAGAAGAAAATGTGGGAAAAAAGTAATGATATCAGCCTAGGGAAAGAGCTTCCTGAGAGGACCCGAAAGGCAATTAATTGCAGCCACAACAAAAATAAATAAATGGGACCTGATTAAGTTAAAAACTTTCTGAATATTTAAGGACACACTCAACAAAGCAAAGAGACAACCCACAGAGTGGGAGAAGATATCTGCATGCTACTCATCTAACAGAGGGTTAATAAATAGAATTTACAAAGAACTCAAGCAAATCAATAAGAAAAAACAACCCATTAAAAACTAGGAAAGAGACATGAACAGAAACTTTTTTCACGAGGACAAATGACCAAAAAACACAGGAGAAAATGCTCATTGCCCCTAATCATGGGAGAAATGCAAATCAAAACTGCTTTGAGATATCACCTAAACTATTCAGTCATAAAAAGATGAAGATTTGGTAACAACCTGGATAGAACTGGAGAACATTCTTGTAAGCAAAGTATCACAAGAATGGAAAAACAAGCATCACATATGCTTAGTAAAAAAGTGGAATTAGTAGATTAAGAAGAGAGAAAAAGTTAGTAAGGCATATTAGTACATGCTCACAAGAGAGGAAAACTCAATAAAATTTAGGTGGGAGGAGGAGTGAAGGGGGTGGGTAAATTTCCACCCAATAGGTACACTGCACACTTCCTGGGTGAAGGATGCAACTACGACTTGAACTTTAACCTAACAAAAGCAAATGATGTAACTTAATCACATGTATCCCTATAAATCTTAAATTTTTAAGGAATCTAATCCAGGGCAGATCAAAAACATTTAAGGTATGAGGCAAATGTTTTAATTTAAAATAAAACAAATTCAGGGCTTCCCAGTCTGCCTGCCCTTTCTATCTGTTCCTCTTTTTTTTTTTTTTTTTTTTTTTGAGACAGAGCCTCAAGCTGTCCCCCTGGGTAGAATGCCGTGGCATCACAGCTCACAGCAACCTCCAACTCCTGGGCTCAAGCGAGTCTCCTGCCTCCGCCTCCCAAGCAGCTGGGACCACAGGCGCCCGCCACAACGCCCGGCCATCTTTTGGTTGCAGCCATCATTGTTGTCTTGGCGGGTCCGGGCTGGGGATTCGAACCCGCCACCTTAGGTGTACGTGGCTGGCGCCTTAGCCGGTTGAGCTATAGGCGCCGAGCCTGTTCCTCTTGACATGTGAGAAAAGAGAAAAGAGTTGTCACTCTTTTCACTCTTTTCCCAGTGACAAGCGGAGTTAGTGATACGATGAAGAAATATGAAGAAATGAATGGGAAATGGGCTTTAGGTTTCTGGATTTATAATACAGGGATCTAGCTCTTCCTGTAAATGTCAGTGGACAAAAGTCAGTGGGGACCTGCATGGACTCCATGGGACAAAGGGAACGGATTGATTTAGCAGGTGCCAATTACTCCTGTTGTTTGGCTACTGTCTGTCCTCAACCAGCTATCTACCAGTTGTGCTGACACAGGGGCTGGGTGAGGTTGAATGGACAGTTCGCTGTGACCCTTATTGCAGCTGGGAGTCCTAAGACAAAGACCACTATCCAGCTCTCAGTGGGCGGAGCCACCCAAATGCTGATTCCTAACCTTTTGGTCCCAGGTGGTGACCCTGGTTCACTCTTGAAATTGTTAGATTTTTCTACTTTACAGAAACAAAAAGCCACATCTTTTAGCACTGAAGGGCCACAAAGGAAAACAATTTGGTAGAGGAACCAAAAAAGATCTGTGGATTATTTGAAAAGTGTGAGCATTATGTAAATCAGTAGGTCCCAATGGCCAACACTTGGGATGTATTAACTAAACCCTCAAGTTATTTATGAAAGAGAGAAAACCTAAATAAACCAAAGCTACAAAATGGACCACCTGAGATTCAAGGCCATGTGACTCAGAACAGATGTCAATTAGAAAAATAACAGACTAAATAGGAGGGAGCTAATGGAAATATGTACCATATCCAGCAGGGTTTAATTAAAGACCCAAAGACTCTGACAAACATGATGGATAGCTTTGGATTGCAGTGTGAACTTGGTGGATGAAAAGACCACTGTAGCTGATATATATTTGGATGTCAGTGAGCCATTTGATACAGTGCCTCTAAAAAAAAAGTATAACTAGCAAAATGAATTTATTCTGACTGGCTACCCTTGATAGGACACAGGCTGAAAAACAAAGGGTAATGATAATGGCAAATCAACAGATTCAGAAGCGAACATAGCTAGTGAATGCTGAGGACTCTGGCTTTATAACTGATCTCACTTAATACCTTCATTAACTTGCAGGAAGATACAAAGAGTGGTGAAAAGGGCAAATGTTAGAGAACGGGGAAGGGCTGTGAACAGCAACAAGAAAGAGAAATAACAGAAGGCACTCCAGAGAATTTAGAGTTATGGGAAGCAAATAACGAAAGGTGATTCATCTCAGAAAAACCCAAGTGAATTTGCCTGGAAAAAATTCTGACCTCCTATATTTAACAGTTTGGAGAAATCTTACAACAGCACTGGGTAAATGGTCCATGTCGGAGAGGGGCAGGAGGTAAGGGCCATGGAACCAGAGCCTCTAAAAGTACCTGTCATAGGGCAAGGAAGTGATGATCATCTCTTTGTTGCATTTCTTTTTGTGCTTTATGCCATAAGCCAATTGAGAGAAAATCAGAAAAAGAGTATCGAATGGGATTAAAGGGACAGAAGGTTGGAGGAAAACAGATGATTAAAAGAGATTTGGTTCAATTGTTGCTCAAATGTCAGCTTATCAATCAATGCAGTTTTCCCTGACCACCTTATTGAAAATGATACTATCCGTATCAAGATTTGTCCTTTTACTGAGTTTAATTTTTTTTTTAGCACTCATCTCCATCTATTATAAAAAATCTATTTCCAGGTGGATCCCTTAGCTCAGGGGGTAGGGCACCAGCCATGTACACTGAGGCAGGTGGGTTCGAACCCAGCCTGGGCTAGCTAAAATGAACAATGACAACTGCAACAATAAAAAAAAAAATAGGACGTGTCTTCAGCGCGATGCCCAAATCCAAACGTGATAAGAAAGTTTCCTTAACCAAAACTGCCAAGAAAGGCTTGGAACTGAAGCAGAACCTGATAGAAGAGCTTCGGAAATGTGTGGACACCTACAAGTACCTTTTTATCTTCTCTGTGGCCAACATGAGGAACAGCAAACTGAAGGACATCCGGAATGCCTGGAAGCACAGCCGGATGTTCTTTGGCAAAAACAAAGTGATGATGGTGGCCTTGGGTCGGAGCCCATCTGATGAGTACAAAGACAACCTGCATCAGGTCAGCAAGAAGTTAAGGGGTGAAGTTGGTCTCCTTTTCACCAACCGCTCGAAGGAAGAAGTAAATGAGTGGTTCACAAAATACACAGAAATGGACTATGCCCGCGCCGGTAACAAAGCCACTTTCACTGTGAGCCTGGATCCAGGGCCCCTGGAGCAGTTTCCCCACTCCATGGAGCCACAGCTGAGGCAGCTGGGCCT
>NW_003852444.1:10057865-10074719 GCF_000181295.1 Otolemur garnettii
AAAAAAAAAAAAAAAAATAGCCGGGCATTGTGGTAGGTACCTATAGACCCAGCTACTTGAGCAAGAGAATCGCTTAAGCCCAAGACTTTGAGGTTATAAGGCGTGAGGCCATGGAGCTCTACTAAGGGTAACATAGTGAGACACCGTCTCAAAAAAATAAAAAAAATATATTTTCAAAATATATTTTATATATATATATATTTGTTGCTATAAAATCAGAGATAGAGTGTAGCACAGTGATTAATATCATGGATTCATGAGCCAGTGGCCTGGGTTTGAATCCCACTTCTACCTCCTATTATTTATATAACTTTGGACAATTTGTTAATCTCTCTATGCCTTATTTTCTTCATCTGGGCAAAGGAAATAGTACTATGAGGTCGTTAAAAGGCTTACATTATTAAGAACAGTGGCTGGACAGAGTAAGGCTATGGAAGCACTTATTACATAATTATCTGCCTCTCCCTCCTCAAAAACAGGCTCTAGGAGAATAAGGCTGAATTCTGTGTCATTCCTCACTGTTCCCCCTTGGCCTGAGAAGGGGGCATCTAGTGTGTGCTGAGTAAATGAAAAGGAATAAATAAATGAGAGAGCCAACAGTCTGTAAATGTCAGGAAGAGATAGAGCACAAACGCGAAAAGCAGTCTCATGATTCGTGAAGGGGGGACTGCGAATAAAATAGTTAAAGTCTATAAAATACAAAGCGTTGTTGAGATGTATCTCTGAGAGGGAGATGCTCAGGGTAGCTGATTGCTAATGGAAAAGGGGAAGACACAGAGATCCATTTCTGGCTAATGATCTCTTGCCCTCAACTTTTCTTTCATTCTCTGGCAGAATTAGATAGGAATCTCCTATCTTTTACCTAAGGTGTATGCCCCTGGGAATTTCTTAACCTGTCTAATGTCTGAACATCAGTCTCTTCATTTACACAATGGGACAAATAATATTACATCACAGGTCGAGTTTGGGGATTACATCAAATGACATGGAAGAATATCTGCTATATAAAAATGGCAAAAATAATAGCTAACTTTTATAGCTATACGGTACACAGTATCTTTTTGGTATCTGGTATCACAATATCTCTTTACCACAGTTGTATGAGATATTACATCCTCCACACTGAATTTCTTTCTTTCTTTTTGCATTTTTGGCAGGGGCCAGGCTTGAACCCGCCACCCCTAGTATATGGGGCCTGCGCCCTACTCCTTGAACCATAGGCACCGCCCACACACTGAATGTCTTTTTAAAATTAATCCTTTCCTCTTGACTCACAAGAAGAGTTTCTTTCCTTTTTCTAAGATTAACCTTATGCCTTTGATCCCAATCCCTCCCAATGCCTTCAGGACTTTGTTGGGTTTTGGTTTTTGTCTTTAACTTTTGAATCCGGTATCTTCCTCTTTTGCTGGTTCTTTCACCTCTGGCTTCAAACATCCTTGTGTTTCTCATATTTGGGGAAAAAACAAAACAAACAACAAATCCAAACTCTTTATGGGATCCTGGGTCCCCTCCATCTCTCGCCTTGTGATTCTTAAAGAATCATTTGTATTCAAAGTCTGCCCTTCCAGAGCCTCTATTTTGTCTATGAAATCGATCACCAATGACATCCCAGTGGACAAACCCAGTGCTTTTGCTGAGTCCTCCTTTCCTGGACAGTCTTCCATCCTAAACTCAACTCTCTCTGAGCCATATTTTTAGGTGCTTCTCCCCACTACCTCTCAGGTGTGTCCCTGCCTCCTGTTCTGTCTGCCTGCTGCAGGCATTCCTCCCAGGCAGGCAGTGGCCCTCTATTCTTTCTCTGCTTCTAGAAGTCTTACCTGTGCATGGAGGCTCAGATGGCCCTCTCACGAGCTAGCCTCTCAATAGATAAAAGCTCCCTTTTCGTTGGTCTCCAGATATTTCTACCAGACACCCTCATCAGGGTGGCCTCCTACTTCTCAATTTGGCTTAACAGATCTAGTTAAAACCTCAGAGTCCTAGCGTCACCCTTGACTCCCCTTCTCCATCATTTCTTCTGCCCCATCATCACCAGGTCTGTCAGTGTCCATCTTCCAGGCTAATTTCTTCTTCCTGATGTCATTATTACAGATCCTAGACATTTCTCATTGGATTGCTACAGTCAGCACCTAACTGGCCTCATTCACTTACTCTTCCTGGACTAATCTCTACTTCTCCTCGGATCATATCACTGTTTTGTGTCAAAAAAAAAAAAAAAAAAACAACCTTGTGTGTTCACTAGTGCTAATAAGATCAAGTCCAAACTCCCAGCACTGATACCTGAGGCCTTTTAAAGACTCGGCCTCTATTCTACCTTTTCTCTCGTTTCTCTGCTGCATCAACTCTCCATTCAAGCCAAACTGAGCTACTCACTGTCCCCTGAAAAATACTCAGCACTTTTCGGCTGTAAGTATCCAAAGCCTAACTCATGTTCAAGATTGTTCAAATTCCTGACCTGTGTAACTACTCTGATCAATTTATTTCTTCGGATGATAACATGGGTCACCCATTTAACATGGGTCATTCAGAGTCATATCTGTTATTTAAAAAAAATATTAATTCTTTTTGAACTGATGATATAATTAAAAGGGTTACTAGGGTATTAATGTACTAGTTATGTGCACTTGGGGAAGTTACTTCACCTCTCCAGACTTCAATTTCCTCACCTATAAACTGAGGATATGGATAGTAGCTAGCTCATAGGGTTGCTAAGAGGACAGTGACTGCCACATCATATGTATGGTGTAAGTTTTTGTTAAATAAGAAAATGAAAGGTATAAAAAAGTATACTGTGCAAAGTCTCTCTCCCATCCACTGCTTCCAACCACTCACCCTGCTTCCTTTTCCCAGAGGTCATCTTTCCAAATACATTTTATACCAAAGCACAGGGTTTTTGAGTGTGTGAACACACATATTTTTAAAGACAACTGTGTTTACATGTTGTTCTGCGCTCAGCTTTTTCTGCATAACAAAGTATTTTGGAGCTGGTTTCCTTTCAGTACATATTGACTCTTCTCATTCTTCTTAGTGGCTGCAGAGCATTCAATTGTATGGATGTACCAAAATATTTGTTATCTTCACCCAGATTGAAGGCTCTTTGATGTCAAAGACTATGCCTTATGACTTTCTATATCATTCTCTTTGCTTACTGACTTTCAAAATCCTTTTTTAATTTGTTTACTTGCTCAACAAATATTTAAGCATCGATTACACACCAGGTAGGATATGGAAGGTACTGTGGATGCTGAGATGAGTAAATATAGTCCTTGCTGTCTGGTGATGCAGAGTCTGGTGTAAAAGTAGCCTTGCTGGACTTACAGCAAGGTGACAGCCACCATAATGAAGGTACAGAGGAGAGTCTCCAAGATCAGGGGTAGGAAGAGTGGTATGCTTCTCTGAGAAGTCAGGGAAGGCTTATTGCAGGAGACCTTAACCATGGCATAAATCCGAGTGGAGGAAAGTCCTCCACAGGCAATGGAAACAGAACACGTTATTTGGGGGGAACTACAAATGCTTTATGCCTCACTGGAGTACAAGGGCAAGGAGGAAAAAGGATTAGCAAGGGAAGCTGGAGACTTGTGGGTCATGCTAAACCTTTGGACTTTCATGGGTGAAGTAGATGAAGGTGAGTTGACTTTTATTTTGTCTATGTAATTAAGATAAAACAATTACCATTTACCAAGATTTAATAAATGAAGGTAGTTAACACAAGGAGAAAGAAAATAATATTTAAACAAAACTGATATTTTATTTTGTAGGAAACTCACAAAACCATCATATTTATGGGAAACTCACAAAGTACACTGTTGTTATTTTTCTAACCTTCCCATGGATGAAGATCATCCAGCTTTAGTTTCCCCAGTATTTGGAACCCAATGGTGTCATTGATGGGGAAGAAATTGGAAGACAGGATTTTAGGTAGGTAGTTAGGTAGTTAGGAACAGCTCTCCTGGGGAAGAAGGACTAAAGCGGAGCCCCCACACCCCCATCTTGGTGCTGTCCACCATAATTTTGTCCCAAGTAATTGCTTATACCTGGAGAGGAGAGAAATCACCCTACCAATTTACCAGTCAGAACTTAGTGTGTCAACTGTAACCTGTTTCAGCCTAACAACAGGTATAATACAGTCTTGAGGGTAACCTAGACCAGCCTTAATTACCATACAGTCCACAATGCCCCCTCCATGGGCTCTCAGAGGTCCTCATGTGCAGTCAGATTCTAGTTCCAGGGTGACCTCTGAATCATGAGGAGAAGTAGAGCCAGGAGGTATAAAATATTCAAAGCCCCTTCGCCTACTTCCCATGCCAATGGTGTCCATTTCCTGTCTAAGGCAAAGGTATCTTCCTTTATAAACTTTCTTACTCTTTCAACCCATCTTTCTCTTCCTCAATAAACTTTGGTTCATGCTTGTCTTACTTAAGGGTGTTTGGCCATTTTTGGACCAAGAGCACTAAAGATCCAGGCAGTTACTGAAACCCTGATATTTTGGGACACAGGAAGCTACCCGAAAACCAACAGTCACAGGTGATGACACCCGTGTTTAGAAAGAGCTGTCCAGCCGCAGTATAGAGGATGGACCTGAGTGATATGGAGCCTTCAGACTGTTGGCCAACCCAGCTTTCCCATGGTTGGCTCAACTTCTTTTCTTCCATCAGAAGAACTATACAATCTTCTAGAAGGTTCTTTTGCAACTCCATGTCCCTGTGCTTGTAGTTGAATAAAATGAACCTCACAGAGAGAGAAGGGTGGTGGCACCTTAGTAGAGGTGTCTCTCTAGCAGCTTTAGTAGAGAACAACACCCAGACGCTCACACTAGCATCTTTGAGCAGGTGAGCACTGATGCACAGCACTCTCTCCTAGACGGGGACGGGGCAGGATGCTGAGAGGAGAGGGAAGGCTGACAGTAAAAACCCAGGAGGCAAGAGGGCACCTTTTACTCATGGGTACCTCTTACCTTACTTCTCAGCGAGTGTGGTTGAAAGGTGAGGGATGGGGCTGGAGGAAGCACAGAATACAAGCTAGGAGTATGCTCACTCTCTCATTTATGCTCTCAAAAACTACACATGAAAGGCTAGATAGCCTTAATTTGATAAATAAATAAATGGTCAGAGAAGAAGGTCACAAAGCCTTCTTGTGACTGACACTGGATTTAAACCCTGGTCCACCTGATTCAAAACTCAAGTTCCAACTCTCCACTCACACCGTGGAGCTTCTGGGCAGCACTGGCAACGGAAAGAGTCATTATGACACAGCAAGAATTTACACTAAACTCTTACTTTAGAATAAATGGATTTCAGTCTGGGGAGGGTGTCTGGAGGGAAATGAGATATAAAAGGATAAAATTAACCATAGGAAAATACATTCTGCGGGTCAGCAGAGAAAATTAGGTATTGAGGAGGAGCAATATTTTAAAAATGGCCCTTTCCATATAAAGAAACTAATACTGAAGGTGCTCAACAATGCTGCTCTCCTAAGTCTACATGTAAAGAAACAGGCTTTTGATGGGAAAAATACAAAAGAGCATCTGCATTCTTTCCTTGGGAGAAAAAAGTATCTGATTTGAGAAAACCTCTCTGAAAGGGCAATGTTATGAGAGGAAGGTCTTTGAGCAAGTTTAATGCCTCTATTTAAATGCTAATGATAACCTATAGCACTGGACTATACAAAAACTAAAGTTTTTCAAAGACCATAAAGTTAATTTAAAATGAAACCTTAATTTAGGAAAAGACATTTTATTTCTGAAGAGCAAGAGAACACACGTAATTTTATAAGAGCAATGGTGTTGGATGCACGCTGGCGGCAAGGCAGGTGGGTTATTGGTGGGCGCTGGCCAGCGCCCCCCAGCAGGGGCTAGTTCTGCCAGGAACAGGAGTGCCTCTCAGTGTGTGTGCCTTTGGAGCTCAAATTTGCCACCAGCTACACCTGATGGAGGTGGATGCTTCCTGACCTGTTTCCTGAAGGACCTGTGCTGAGATGGAGCTGGTGTTTGGAAGGAAGCTGGGGACACAAGCCAGGAGGAAGCACCAGAGCCGTGGGGTCAGCTGGATCAGAGTAACCGGAAGGATGGTAGTGTTCAGAGAGAAGCTGTTTGCTTTATGCCGCTTTATTTCCTCTGGGAACCAATAGTAGGATGCAGGTAGTTGAAGCCTGGAGTGTTAGGAAAAGATTTGCTCCAAATCAGACTTAAGGCAGCCGAGCCTTGGGAGACCACGTACTGTGGGCATACAGAAAACAAACTCAGAGAAAGAAACTCAAACAAAATCAGGAAATACCTGTGTGTGTGTGTGTGGGGGGTGTGTCGATGACTTGGAAGGTGGCAAAGATAGGCTTCTGGGGTGATTTAATGTTCTATATTTTTATCTGGGTTATGGTCAGGAGGCTGTATTCCCTTTGTAAAAAGCGTGAGATCCATGCAGTTTGCTGTGTGCATCCTATATTTTAATAGAAACACATTACCTTCCTTCCCATCCCACCCCTGCAAGAAAAGGAAAAGAAAAAGGGCAGGTAGTGGGCCAGGTGCTGGGGCGGATATCTCAGTCTGCATTTTAGATAAAAGCTAATTTTAGGAACCTTGAAAATATGCTAGCTGAAAGAAGCTAGCCACAAATGGCCGCATATTCCATTTATGTGAGATATCTACAAGAGGCAAATTCAAAGACAGAAAGTAGATGAGTGGTTTCCAGGATGGGGCTCAGGGTGGGTGGGCTGGTTGGGAACACTGCTAATGCATGCAGGGTTCTTTTTTTTGCGGGGGGGGGGGGAGTTTGATAAAAATGTTCTAAAATTAGCTGGCCATGATGGCTGTATAATTTTGTGACTTTACTCAAAACCAACAAATTGCACACTTTAAAAGGGTTAATGGTTATGCCATGTAAATTATACCTCAATAAAGCTGTTATAAAAATGCAAATTTTATGAACTAGAACCCTGGCTTCCTAACTATACAGAAGACATTTATCCACAGCCAATACTGTTGTGAAGATTGATCCATTAATCAGGACATTGGCTGCAGCTCAATGTTCTCCTGTGATAACCGTAGAAAAGATTCTGTAAGCTAATGGATAATGGAAACATTTTTACCAGCTCACATTTTCACTAAGTGCCCCTGAAATGTACTAAAGTCATTTCTTGGGCGCCACACTTTGTAGGTTAAGTGTCCTTCAGCATCTCTGCACTAAATGCCTTTGAACACACTCTGTCCCTATATCCTATTCTCAAGACAAATTTATGACAAGTAATGAATAACCTTTATGAGAAAAATAGCTTAGAACTGGGAACAAGTCTTTGTGTATAATTACACAGTGATAGAAATATAATTGAGCCGAGATTTGGTGATGATTGCATTAATGTTTATTATTAAGAAGGACGATCATTAGGGGGAACAATGGAAATGTAACACTTATTACATACCAGGCCCTTTAAAGGTACCCTGATTTAGTCCTTATGACCTGAGGCTCCAAAGGCTAAATACCTGCCTAAGGCCACCTGGCTGGTTAACAGCAACACCAGAATTGAATTCTTTTATTTTTTTCTTTCAGGAATGAATTTTGACTACATGGCAAACACTCCCCCAGATGGTTCCAGGAAAACTGCTGAGTTGGGCTATGAGAAAATTTACAACCAAGAAAAGCTTGGGGAGACACCCACTGAGATCATATTTGTGAAAGCCCTACGGAAACTGTAAAGTGCTAGGCAAATACAAGTAGCTGGCAAGAACACACTAATGGGTATTGGATGGGGACAGTAGACGCTGAGCTGCAGATGACTGCGCAGTGTGCATGTCGCACCAACCTGAGCCAAGTTAAAGGGAAAGATGAGTCGCCTAGCAGTTGTTTGCTCTTTTATAGAGCTGACCTTCAGATCTCTATTCATGGTAATGAATCACTCTTCACAGTCAAGTTGGGGCTGCTCTAGACAGGCAGGTGTAGGCCGGGATGGCCTGCAATCTTAGTGGATATAGTTTAAAGAAAATATAAACTGATCCCTAGTAAGAAAAGTAGAAATTATTCAAAAGCCAGCAATAATAGCCTAGACATTCGAACCTAGTTCTCCACAAACACTGCAGGGGGTGGCAGGCAGTACACAGCAGAGGGATTATTCTGTTTTCTTCACACTTGCTACATTCAGAATTAGAGCCTCATAGTACCCTGTGCTTTCAAGAATCTAATGAATTCCACAGGTGCTTCACATATGCTCTGGTGGGGGCGGCAGTGAGCAGGATGTGCCTCGTTGTCTCCCTGTGGCCCAGAGAAAATGCTGCTCTCATGACCTGTGTTATCAGTGGATAAAACAAAATGGGAGGAAGGTGGTGACAAGGACTCCCCTGGCCAAACTTTGAGCCCTCCTCTCCACTAGGAGAGCCCTCTTCTCACCAGCAGCAGGGAGGATTAGCGGAGGTTATCCTTAGGTCAGAAGTAAGTGAAGATTCAACCCACTCTGCATGGATTCCCACAGCGATCTAGTCCTTAGTGCATGCTCCATCACTGATCAGGCCACTTCTGCTAACCAAGGTTATACTAAACACCCTGCTTCAAATCGGCGCTACTGTGCTGGTGTTGCAGAGGCTGTGTTAGGGAGTGAGGAAAAAACTGGAAGAAATAAGTCTGTCCACTTCTACAGGGAGATTGCTCTGGCCGGCCTCCTGCCTCCTCTCTCCATGCTTCTCAACAAATACTCCCAGTTCACAGCGAGAGGACCGAACGCACCTGGGAACACAGCACTCCTAAATATGCCTATTATAGTTTAAAACCTAAGAAATTCAAAGTCTGTGGTGATGCTGGGAGATGTCACATGCTCCTTAAGGCCAGGAAGGAACTGCTGTCTGGAGGTCCCTCAATGTCCTACACTAGGTAGCTGGTGGGACACATTTATACCTCTCTTGAGAATCTGTTTTACTGACAAATGTTTCTGATGTTTCAAACATTTTAAATTTGGTGGTGGAACAAACATCGGTTTGTGACCCAAATGTTTTTACAAATGTTTGCTCAGGCTTGGGGTTGTAAATATTTACAAACCATTTGGGCAGGAAAATTGCAGTGGTGTGCTTCAGTGAGAGGTGAGTAAGGGGAAAACATTCCCGTACGAATGCAGCCAGGGTGTCATTAAGAATTTGCCTATCTGTTCCTTTATATTCCGTGTGACAGTGCACTCAGGATATGACATCTCTGGTGCATCTGTTCCGGTCCTGGCCCCATCACTAGCTAACCAGTGGTCATGACTGTGATACTCAATCCCAGTGCATCTTAGTTTCCATATCTGGAAAAATCATTAGATTAGGCTAGAATAGATGACATCTAAAAACCATCCCAATCCATGAGGGAGACTGGAGTCAGGGGAAGGGATAGCATTATTAATATTATTTCCATTTTCCAGGAAATGAAATTTAGGCTTGGAAAGATTACGCCCCAGGTCACACAGCTAATCAATGGCAGGGCTTTGGCTTAAATCTCTGTCTCCTGAGCCTAAAGCTGGAACCTTTCCTTCATACCACACTGGCTCTCGACAATTTATCTGGCTCCCTGGCTTCCTCGGGGCCTCTGTACTAATTGACAGCGTGCCCAGTCATAGATGGCTCCCATTTGTTACGTGGCCTCTTACTTTCCTTTTTTCCTAGCATGCATTGTGTCACTCAATCCGCACTGACAAAAAAAATGCTTTTGAAAAGAGCATTGAGCACACTGGGAAACGCAGTTGATGCAGCTTCATTTCAGGGCATATTCAATTGAAAGTAATGGAGGCTTTATTGTAATAAAAAGCTTTATTGTGCTTTGTAATGAAGGCACAAAGCACTTAGTTGAAACCATATTCTTTTAAACTAATCTGCTTTATAGTCTATGGCAGAGATGCAAATATAAGAAAATTCGAAATGATTTCTACAAAATGATTTACTTAAAGTAGCTGTATGGGAGCCTCAGTTTTGCCCAGGCACTCTCCCGGGCAGGGCTTTCTTATCTGTTCTCTTCGTCTGCCCTGTTTACAGGAGACCCTCCCTGATATCTCTCGGTGTTTACTCTACTTGTGAGGATGAACAGACTTGCTCCCAATACGGTGTACGGTATCGGGGTGTCTGAATTCTGTTCTACATGCTCACATAGGCACCACGAGCTCAGTGGGAGAAGAGAAGGAGGATTTTGAAGCCTTTCGATGAAGACTGTAACTGTTGTCGGACTGCACAGAGATACAAAGTAATTACAAAGCTCTTCAAAGAATGAAATAAGTCCATTAAATCTAGTTAAATAATTTTTCAGAAACATCACAAGAAACACTTCTTGCGGTTCCGTTCTCTCACAATGAACTAAAGGAAGAATATCTCATTTTCCAAATGGAACTTTATGGAGTTTTCAATAAGCCCCCTCAGCACTTATCTAAATCTTTAATTAGTTCTATAATATACTGATGATATCAAGCCTAATTAAATTTATATAGATAAGGCGCAATGAAATTCTAACCAAGTGATCTGGAAAGCATATATTAAATAATAAATTTAATGGTTCAAGCTGATAAGCACAATTTTATATCAAAAAATTAAATTCAATTTACATGTTGTATTCAAATTGATTTTGAGTGTGCAAATTATTGGAAAAATCTCTTAAATATATCAGTAAAGTTGCTAATACAGCCTGTTTAAATATCAGTTATTAATGTCTGCATCTGCAAATAAGCCACACACATTTGCATTTTTACTGCATATAGTAGAAAGTTATCTAAACCTTATGCTATTTTATTAAGAATACTAAATGATTTTTCTTTTGGCTTCATGCATAAATTAAGAAGGCAAAAAATGACTATTGGGTCTAAAGAAGAGAGAGTCAGCAATTCAATATATAGCAAGGCAGAGATGACATATATATTTTGCTGACTAAAACAGTTTATGTTATCCTTTGAGAACAGCAATTACTGCGGTAAAATTCTCTCTTATTTAGGATCAACTGGAACGGAACTATCCACAAATATCTGATATGATAATCATAGAGAGAGGTGGACTGAGGCAAATGTGGTGGTGTTACCATCAGTTGGGGCAGGGGAGGAAAAGGCATGTTTATCAGAGGGTAAAGGTGCACACCAGCTGACCACATTTACAGGTCAGCCAAGCTACCTTAGACACTCACCTAAATAGTCAAAGAGAAGGCCCAATGACTCATACGATATAAATTGTTCAATAGCAGTAGCATTCTCGGTTTCCATAGGGGATTACCCTTTAGAAGCATTCGCCTTAGCATGCTTGTATTTTTGTTGACATATACAAATACTGAAGATATTATAAATAGTACTAATTAAGCTTCACTACAGATTGGTAAAAATTTGTGCACTGATTACTCTGCCATTAACATTATCTTCTTTCCTCAAGATATGTCTTTGGTTGGAAAACTTCTTTGAAATGATCAAATATTTATTAAATATCTATTATATGTCATGTGCTTGACCAATTGGGCTACAAGTAATATGCCAATGACTTCAGAAAAAGAAAAATGAGGGTCAAACAGGGTAGTCAATCATTCCAGAGAAGGGTGTGTCTTGGAGGGGGGTAAGTTGAAGAATGAGTCAGCAGAGCAACAGGAACAAAGGCATGGAGTTTGGACTGTAAATCACGCCTAGGAGGGCTGTGCGATCAGCTAGAACTGATGATTTGCAAGAAGAAGCTGGCCAGTTAAGAATGAACAGGTATGGGCGGCGTGTGTGGCTCAAAGGAGTAGGGGCACTGGCCCCATATACCAGAGTTGACAGGTTCAAACCTAGCCCGGGCCAAAAAAAAAAAGAACGAACAGGTATTAGGTGAATTTTTATTCAAGTCTGCAAAGTTTGGGCCAGATAGAGTATTTATTAAGAAGTCAGTGGTTCTCAACCTTCTAAATGCCTCCTAATGCTGCAACCTTTAATATAGTTCCTCACGTTCTAGTGAGGAAATTATTTTCATTGCTACTTCATAACTGTAATTTTGCTACCGTTATGAATCATAATGTAAATATCTGATATGCAGGATGTATTTTTATTGTCACCTGTCGTAACCCACAGGTTGAGAACCTCTGGTCTAACCACATCAGAAAGGGTGGCAGAAGGGAAAGAGATTCTAAGACGTGATCATCAGCTGAGGGACCGCTGCTTTTTTCTGGGGGTGAGCAGGAATAGTAAAACAAACATAGAACTGAGAACCATTTAGAGAAAGAGAGTCAAAACTCTCTGTGTTTAACAGGGTATGAGAGATTGATACGAAAGAATAAGCCATAGAGAAGTGATAGCAATTTTTGTAATGTGAAATCTAAGTTTAACGGATAGGGAGTGGACTAAGGTTCCAGACTTGGCAGATCTTCAGCCTGCTTTGGACAAAGAACAAAAACTAAAGTGAATGAACCTGTTAGTCTGTTATTAACATAGAAAAACTTGGAGGAAGAGTCGCTACAGGATAATGAAACAGGATCAAGAGTAAGCGACTGTCCAAGACTTCCCTCTGAAGTCTTCATCATGCACTCCAAGTTAGGATTACATGGCTTATCCTCTAAACATCACACACATATACGTGCGCATGTATATAAAATACAGAGACACATCTTTTCTATGTGAACAGACACCACCATTTCTAATGAGTGTACATCTATCTGTCCACCCACCCACCTAATATTAAGGCCCCATGTAGCACTCTTCCACCTACTTCTATTTCTGATTAAGGAAGATCTCCATTCAGACCAGAAAGGAACAGGAGTGTGGAGCAATGTAAAGGTAGGTGGGCCTTTCCATGTTCCAGTAATGAAAATGAAGGTGGAAACCTGAGGATCTCCTGAAGTAAGAACACAGATTATGCAGTTTGTGGTGTGGACACACATATGCCTGTCTCTACCCATGCAGTTAGAACACTCTGAGACTGCTGGGTAAGCATATTCATTTGTCTTGGTTCTCAATATCCTTCCCTAGAAACAGTCAAACCCTACAAAGATCTTGTTTTAAACTCACAGCCCAGGGATTGTCCAGGAGCCCCTCGCTATTGTCGATGGCAGGGGACACAAATCAGGAGCAGCCTGCTGGAGGCCTGCTCTGGTTAGTCTAGTCCTCCCATCTGGAAAGACCGGCATGGAGGACAGCAAAGGGACGGAAGGCAAGAAACGAGGGGAGAACTAAAATGAAGGTGAGAATGAGTTAGAAGGGAGAGAGATTAGAAAAGAGATGAGCAGATCATAAGGAAGTAATAGAGAACAGAATCATGTGTTACAAGTGATTTCTCAAAAGGATTAATTTATCCATATAATTCAGCTCAGCATTCTGAGACAATTTAAAGTATATCTAAGACCAAACAGAGAAACCCACAGTTCCTGAATATCTGACTACATGCAGTGGGTCCCGACAAATAGAAATGTAAATATAGATGCCTCGTGTATCGACACAGTACCTAGCGAAAATATTTTTATTCTGTAATGTCTAACATATCTTGGAAGGAATGAAAGCTTAAATCTTTGTATGTGTTTCCTGGATTTCCAGGGGATGGGTCTCAGGCTGCTACATCTCTCATGTGAAAGTTCAGCCATGCCTGCCTGCCTGGTGCACATGAGCTCAGACAGCCCCCCTCTGCCAGATATGCTGCCGCTTATACAATGATACTCCAGCTCCTTAGTCCGCACTTCCCACCCTGACCCAGACACTGCCCCACTGTGGGTCCACAGCAGGCCAGGGAGGCTGGATTGCCCTGGATGGTGACCATGGAAAGGCAGGAAGCTGGAAGATGAGTTACCTATTTTAGTTCCTTGTTATCCACAGTTCCAGGGACTTTGAAAAGAACTCCCTAGGTTCAGAAAGAATCAGAGGAAACCTGAGTTGGTGAGTAGTTGTAAGATGCTGAAGATTATTATCTCATATAACTAAAATACTGGAAAGAAAAAAAATGTGCTTTTTCAAGAATTCCCGGGCTATCAGTGGGAAATAAAAACTCACTGTAAAAAGCCACAGTGTATCTTTACTTTATTGTGGCCTTTTCCTCAATAAACTGTTTGAACCTAGAGGAACTGCTCTAAGGGCACACAGAGAAGAAACTAGAAAGATGGTGCCTCCACTTGGGACCAAGAACACCCCCGAGGGAGGACAGAGATAAACTACTTATAAACCATGCCTAAAATGCTCATGGCGAAGTTTATAAAGGCACGAATGCCAAAGCTGCAGAAACAGCCTTCCTGTCTCGTGGCCTTGGGAGGCTGTGAAGAATGGGAAGCCCAGTGCCTGGCTCCCTATTGATGTATGCTGAAACTAATGGAGATGATAACTTCTTTTCCCCTCTCCACGAGGGAAAAATGCCAGAGAAATTCAATTATTATTGAGTTATAATCCTATCACATGTTTCAATCATTATCTCATGCTTTTTGATCATCTGATTTCTTTTTATAATTCAAAGTGTTTCTGCGAAGAAATAAAGTTACCCTGGTCTCCTTCTGTGAGGAAAGCAGTCCCCTGAAATCCCCTTCAGTGGGGCTCTGTAGGACCCAGCTCAGGGCAGCGTGGGGGCAGCGTGGGAGCAGCCTGCAGTCTTTGATTGAGAAAACTTGGTCAAAACCACTGATATCTTCTCCCTTTGGTCTTCATCCTTGCTACCTTTCATCTCTCCTCTTGTTCCTACATTCCCATTTCAAATGAGAATTAAATTCCTTTGCCTTGCCCCCTAATTTGACATGCTTTCCAATAATGTTGATTTACTGTTAGAAAAACAAAAACTGGAAAATCAAACACTAATGGAAAGAGTAAGAACCAACAATTACTGATTGTACTGGATCCTTGTATCTGTGCTTGGTATTTCTTTTTTTTATTATTATTATTAAATCATACCCGTGTACATTAATGCAATCATGGGGTACAGTGTGGTGTTTTCATACACATTTTGAAATACTCTCATCAAACTGGTCAACGTAGCCTTCATGCCATTTTCTCTTATTGAGTTAAGACAGTCATACTCTGCAATGCTTGGTATTTCTATGTGCAGTTTCATTTAGTCCTTACAACTACCCTACAGTTACTGTAAACAAATAATCTCCATTCTACAGATAAGAAAACTAAAGTATTAAGAGGGTAAGAAACTACTAGGGGTTACGTAGCTACTAGCAAGTGGCAAGGTTGGTAATCAAACCCTGGTTTGCATTCTGTTTCCACGTTACCAAGTGGTAAGACAAGGAAACTTTGGGAAGAGACACAGAATCTTTTGGTATTTATAGAATCTCTACACACATTTATGCAAAATCTATGGATTATATAAAGAGATGAAGGATCTTTTAGGATCTATGAATTGTATAAAGCTATTTAATCCAAGAAAAAATTCACCTAGCAGCTGTTAGGATTCTGATTTGATACAAAATTGGATAAAAGGAAGCCCTATTTCTGTATCTCAAGGGAAAATTTACTGAATGAGGAGACAAGAAAGTCACCCTGTCCTTTCTCTTTTTCCTGAATTATCTCTGTAATTAAACTGAGCACAGGGCCAGCCCAGACAACTCTTATGTAATTGGTCTATTGGTCTGAACACTTATCAATTAAGGGAAAGATGAGACTAACAGTTGTCCTGCTTAAGTCTTAGGTTCATGCTGAGATATAATTGCTCTTTCCAGGCACTTTCCACCAATCAAGTCTGCTGAGGAATGGCTGCCAGAAAGCAGCTGTCCATTTCTGTTGCCAGTGATTGGCTTAGGGGAGGGTGTGTGATAAAATTCTGGCCAATAAGACATGAGAAGAAGTTAGCCGTGGGCCTGCAGAAAAACATTTCCTTGCTCACAAAAATAAAAGCACAGAAAAGGAAACACTCTTCTTCCATGTGATGCCTGGAAATTCAGCGGCTGACCCTGGACCACAGAAGCAGCTTTGGAGGACAAAGCCAACAGACCTTGAGAAGGGAAGAGCATAGAGACGGCAGGAACCTGGGTTCTTGTGACATCAGTGGGCCACTGGATTAGCCAATCCTTCAGCCACCCAACCTCAGGACTTCACATTATACGACAGAAAGTTTATTTTACAAAGTAAATATAAATACAGTATTTAAGTCAGGGTTTTGTGTTAACACCTGATGTGAAAGATAAAGATAAGGCTCACCTACAACACTCTATGGCTGTATTTTATGACTGTAGTGTGAAAATGCTGTTCTTTGTAATTTAACTACTTAAAGAGTGTCCAAACTGCCACTCCCCACACAGATCCCAAGTGGATTATCTGAGCACTTTTCTGTTCATGTGCTCCCAAAATGTATGTACAGGTCTTTTTCCTTTGTTCATCAGCTTTAGTTAGTGTTTCTGTATTTAAGGTGTTGCCTAAGACAACTCTTCTTCCACTGTATGGCAGAGAGGCCAAAAGGTTGGACATCCCTGTCTTCACCCACTTTCAAGATAAGGCTATAAATGGCCCTTTTAGAAACCTTTTTTCCTCCCTCTACTTTCCATCCCCCAGGTCTCCCTACCTGCTCGCCACCTTCTTTTTTCTTTGAGACAGGGTCTGGCTGTTGCTCAGGCTGGTCTCAAACTCCTGAGCTCAGTCAATCCACCCACCTTAACCTCCCAAAGTGCTAGGATTATAGGTGTAAGCCACTGTGGGCCTGCTCCCACCTTTTGTTGTCTGTCAGCTACATTTTTACTTTTGCTGCTGGACGGTAAACACTTACATACAGGCCTGCAAACACAACTGAGTCTTTCCTGCTTTGTCAGCATGATGACTCATGAAAAACCATAAAAAGAAATAGACCACTGTGTACATAAGTAGTGCTCGGGGCTCTGCCATTACTGCTAAGAATTGCATTCCCTGCTCTATCAGTCCCTCACAACCCTCAGGCCTCTCAGGATGCTTCTAGAAGTTTGCTTTGTATGCAGACTAACAATTTCTTGTGTTTTCTTTTCTAAAAATTTCCAA